>NC_086327.1:92588390-92949224 GCF_036172605.1 Pelobates fuscus | reverse complement strand
GCCAGTTTCTGATGAAGTCTGAGGACGCTGGCCACACTGTATCCCTCGATTTGGCGCGGATTTTGCCTACAGCTAAAATGCCCTCCTTCAGTACCATGGACAGCAATCTCAAGTCAGCTCAACAGCGCACAGTCTGTTCTGCCAACCAGAAACAGCAATCTACCCACTCCCCAAAACCCAGCATATTACCCAAAGTCTCCACATTAACTGCAGCCCCTCTTGGCTGCCAATCAAACTCTATCCCAAATTCTGCACTTTCAGCACAGCAGTGTGAGGCTTTATTACATATAACCAGCAGCACTGATCAGAACATCTGGAGACCCTGGTAATAAGGGGTTAAACAAAGCACTGAAAATGCTTGGAAAATGCAACGTGAAGCCCATTCTTTATAAGAATATGTGTGATTTACCCTAGATCATGTCTGTTAATATCTCAGTTACTTGTGTAATTGTTGTATAATTCTGTATATAAATAAATTGCACTTTTTAATTTAATACACTCTTCTTGTCACTTTATTTAATACTCAATTTATCACATTAGCTTACAGGGATATTCTAGGCTGTAGATGATACATTCCTTTTTTTTTTTTTAATGTGTGTGGACAGGGCATTTAATTTTTATTTTTTTGTAAGTACTTGATCCCATTAATAAACTTAAAGTTAAAAAAGATTACAAAATCAAAAATAAAATTTACAATAATAAATAAATAAAAGATTACAAAAATATAAAGTCACTGTCATTTGCAGTTCCTGTTTTTGCTGCCCATGAAATACTACATCTACAGTGAGCTCCCAGCAATCACGCTGGGAGCCAATCATGCTTATCCACTTTACTATAGAACACTACTGAGCTCATCCTATAAGTTGTGCTGTATAGAAACAGCCAGTGCTTCAGGGATTTGTAGTTCAGTTGTCAACTTTCTTTTCCAGTAAGCTCCCAACTAAACTACAGCCCCCATGACACCATGATTGGCAGTATTATTGGAGTAATAAGGGAAGCAATGTAAAAAGGAGGGAGAGTAACTGTGGGCTTATAGCTTTTTTTTTTTTTTAAAGTAAATAATATGCTATGGGCTATTTGTAGCAGTGACAGCCTCGTATATGAGAATGGGAGTACACATAGAGACTCTTGGAAAAAATAGTCATTACACAGAGCTACAGTGGTTATGGTGTGTACAGCAACCCTTTAATAACAAAGAGCAATTATCTGCACGAATGCCACCAATTTCCCTCCTTAACCTGTAAGGGAGTGGGATGGAAAGTTAAAGGAGTATATGGAAGCACCCTAATGGTAGGACCCCCAATAAACTGGATGAGCTCCAGCCTACTTCCTATCCTCTTCTCCATAAGAACTGAGGTGAAAGTAATAACTACCTGCAGTGGGGGACTTATGGCTTCTCACGTTCCAGACTGATTTAGTCATGTGAGATTAGGGTCCAATAAACAGTGCAACAGTCCATGAACCAATATCAGTCAGAGGTTATTCTGACACCCCTTGTGTGATGGGGTATTTGCAAAGTACTGCTCAGGAAACTTGGCTTCATCCACTGCTGTCGCCCTGTCCTGTGAGATGATATGGGCAATGCAACATTTTCTCAAATTCATTATTCCTTAATTTATCACCCTCAAATAAAAGTTGCACAATTTACAATATGAGAATGGTTCCCATTCACCCAGAAAACTATGTACTCAATATGTTAAATGAAATCCCCACAAATATTACCAAATCAAACCAAGCACAGTTATATTGATCTTAAGTCCACTGAGCAAAGCACTGATAAATAAAAAAGAAAATGAGATATATAAAAAAGTAATAATCAATCTGCAATAATATAAATCCAACAAACCACCAAAAGCAAAATATAAATCCACCCCAACCACCAAAAACATAATAATATAAATCCACCCGCACCACCATAAATATAATAATATAAATCCACCCCAACCACCAAAAACATAATAATATAAATCCACCTCAACCACCAAAACATAATAATATAAATCCACCCAATCACCATAAACATAATAATATAAATCCATCCCAACCACCAAAAACATAATAATATAAATCCACCCCACCACCAAAAAAATAATAATATAAATCCACCCCACCACCAAAAACATAATAATGTGCATCCACCCCAACCACCATAAACATAATAATATAAATCCACCCCAACCCCCAAAAACATAATAATATAAATCCACCCCACCACCAAAAACATAACAAGATAAATTCACCCCAACCACCAAAAACATAACAATATAAATCCACCCAACCACCAAAAACATAATATAAATCCACCCCAACCACCAAAAACATAATAATATAAATCCACACCACCACCAAAACATAATAATATAAATCCACCCCATCACCAAAAACTATAATAATATAAATCCACCCCAACCACCAAAACCATAATAATATAAATCCACCCCAACCACCAAAAACATAATAATATAAATCCACCCGCACCACCATAAATATAATAATATAAATCCACCCCAACCACCAAAAACATAATAATATAAATACACCCCAACCACCAAAACATAATAATATAAATCCACCCCAACCACCAAAAACATAATAATATAAATACACCCCAACCACCAAAAAACATAATAATCTAAATCCACCCCAACCACCAAAAAACATAATAATATAAATCCACCCGAACCACCAAAAACCATAATGATATAAATCCACCCCAACCACCAAAACATAACAATATAAATCCATCCCAAACACCAAAAACATAATAATATAAATCCTCCCCAACCCCCAAAAACATAATAATATAAATTCACCCCAACCACCAAAAACATAATAATATAAATCCACCCCAACCACCAAAACCATGATAATAAAAATCCACCCCAACCACCAAAAACATAATAATACAAAGCCACCCCAAAAACCATAAACATAATAATATAAATCCACCCCAACCCCCAAAAACATAATAATATAAATCCACCCCACCACCAAAAACATAACAAGATAAATTCACCCCAACCACCAAAAACATAACAATATAAATCCACCCAACCACCAAAAACATAATATAAATCCACCCCAACCACCAAAAACATAATAATATAAATCCACACCACCACCAAAACATAATAATATAAATCCACCCCATCACCAAAAACTATAATAATATAAATCCACCCCAACCACCAAAACCATAATAATATAAATCCACCCCAACCACCAAAAACATAATAATATAAATCCACCCCAATCACCAAAAACCATAATAATATAAATCCACCCAACCACCAAAAACCATAATAATATAAATCCACCCCAACCACCAAAAACATAACAATATAAATCCATCCCAACCACCAAAAACATAATAATATAAATCCACCCCAACCACCAAAAACATAATAATATAAATCCACCCCAACCACCAAAAACATAATAATATAAATACACCCCAACCACCAAAACATAATAATATAAATCCACCCCAACCACCAAAAACATAATAATATAAATACACCCCAACCACCAAAAAACATAATAATCTAAATCCACCCCAACCACCAAAAAACATAATAATATAAATCCACCCGAACCACCAAAAACCATAATGATATAAATCCACCCCAACCACCAAAGCATAACAATATAAATCCATCCCAAACACCTAAAACATAATAATATAAATCCTCCCCAACCCCCAAAAACATAATAATATAAATTCACCCCAACCACCAAAAACATAATAATATAAATCCACCCCAACCACCAAAACCATGATAATAAAAATCCACCCCAACCACCAAAAACATAATAATACAAAGCCACCCCAACCACCAAAAACATAATAATATAAATCCACCCCAACCACCAAAAACATTATAATATAAATCCACCCCACCACCAAAAATATAATAATATAAATCCACCCCAACCACCAAAAACATAATAATATAAATCCACCGCACCACCAAAAACATAATAATATAAATCCACCCTACCACCAAAAACATAATATAAATCCACCCCAACCACCAAAAACATAACAATATAAATCCATCCCAACCACCAAAAACATAATAATATAAATCCACCAACCAACAAAAACATAATAATATAAATCCACCACAACCACCAAAAACCTAATAATATAAATGCACCCCAACCAACAAAAACATAATAATATAAATCCACCACAACCACCAAAAACCTAATAATATAAATGCACCCCAACCACCAAAAATATAAAAATATAAATCCACCCCAACCACCAAAACATAATAATATAAATCCACCCCAAGCACCAAAAATATAATAATATAAATCCACCCCAACCACCAAAAAATATAATAATATAAATCCACCCCCACCACCAAAAACATTAATAATATAAATCCACCCCAACCACTATAAACATAATAATATAAATCCACCCCAACCACCAAAAAACATAATAATATAAATCCATCCCAACCACCAAAAACATAATAATATAAATCCACACAACCAACAAAAACATAATAATATAAATCCACCCCAACCGCCAAAAACATAATAATATAAATCCACCCCACCACCAAAAACAATAATAATATAAATCCACCCCAACCACCAAAAACATAATAATATAAATCCACCCCAAACACCAACAACATAATAATATAAATCAACCCAACCAACAAAAACATAATAATATAAATCCACCCCAAACACCAAAACATAATAATATAAATCCACCCAACCACCAAAAACATAATAATATAAATCCACCCAACCACCAAAAACATAATTATATAAATCCACCCCAACCACCAAAAACATAACAATATAAATCCATCCCAACCACCATAAACATAATAATATAAATACACCCAACCAACAAAAACATAATAATATAAATGCACCCAACCACCAAAAACATGATAATATAAATCTCCCCAACCACCATAAACATAATAATATAAATCCTTCCAACCACCAAAAATATAAAAATATAAATCCACCCCAACCACCAAAACATAATAATATAAATCCACCCCAACCACCATAAACATAATAATATAAATCCACCCCAACCACCAAAAACATAACAATATAAATCCATCCCAACCACCAAAAACATAATCATATAAATCCACCCCACCACCAAAAACTATAATAATATAAATCCACCCCAATCACCAAAAACATAATAATATAAATCCATCCCAACCAACAAAAACCATAATAATATAAATGCACCCCAACCACCAAAAACATAATAATATAAATCCACCCCAACCATCAAAAACATAATATAAATCCATCCAACCACCAAAAATATAAAAATATAAATCCACCCCAACCACCAAAACATAATAATATAAATCCACCCCAACCACCAAAAACATAACAATATAAATCTATCCCAACCGCCAAAAACATAATAATATAAATCCACCCCACCACCAACAACTATAATAATATAAATCCACCCCAATCACCAAAAACATAACAATATAAATCCATCCCAACCACCAAAAAACATAATAATATAAATCCACCCCACCACCAAAAATATGAAAATATAAATCCATCCCAACCACCAAAACCATAATAATATAAATCCACCCCAACCACCAAAAACATAATAACATAAATCCACCCCAACCACCAAAAACATAATATAAATCCACCCCAATCACCCAAAACATAATAATATAAATCCACCCCAACCACCAAAAACATAATAATATAAATCCACCCCAACCGCCAAAAACATAATAATTTAAATCCACCCCAACCACCAAAAATATGAAAATATAAATCCATCCCAACCACCAAAACCATAATAATATAAATCCACCCCAACCACCAAAAACATAATAACATAAATCCACCCCAACCACCAAAAACATAATATAAATCCACCCCAATCACCCAAAACATAATAATATAAATCCACCCCAAACACCAAAAACATAATAATATAAATCCACCCCAACCGCCAAAAACATAATAATATAAATCCACCCCAACCACCAAAAACATTATAATATAAATCCACCCCAACCACCAAAAAACATAATAATATAAATCCACCCCAACCGCCAAAAACATAATAATATAAATCCACCCAAACCACCAAAAACATAATAATATAAATCCACCCCAATCACCAAAAACCTAGATCCTTATTATCAGATGACTGTATGAAATATATTTGTGATTTAAAAAGTTTTCTGTTAACCTTCTGTGTCATGGATTTAACCCCTTAAGGACCAAACTTCTGGAATAAAAGGGAATCATGACATGTCACACATGTCATGTGTCCTTAAGGGGTTTTTAAACCCCTTATGTTTCCAACACAGCGAGATATCATTGGGTTGTTTCAGTCCAAGTTCTCATTAAATTCTGTGATACTCCTTTTCACATATCCTTATCTCACAGGCCAAGTGATGGGTGCATATAGGTTTTGGGTCCTAGTTTAATCTATTTCCATTTCTCCCAATCTACCTGTTATTTGCATCTGTCAAGGGCATCTGGGGTTTCCCTGCATGTTATATTAACACTTCAACTTACATCATATACATTGATTGAAATAATCTACATATCCCCACCATTATTGAGTGCAATCTAAAATAGTTTTCCACCATAACTGCATATTGTGTAGGAGTTAAGAAGGCAGGTATTGGGCTGCCCATGTTCAGCTGAGTTCCCTTGAATCCCACTCAATATTGTACTGCAAATGCTACTTAGTTTAACTGTAGCAGACATGTAAATTTTTTCCCAAGTCAGTTTTGTCACCAGACTGACAGTTAGTTGGTGTAAAATGAATCTCAGTTTGGACAACAGTGAATAGATCCAAGCTCTGTTAAATTGGAGATTTTACAAAAGATTGATTCATTAAGACTATTTTTTTGCAAGACATTTCTCAATTCATCTCAACTCGATGTTTAGTGAATACACCTCTATAATTTATTAGTAAGCTACATGCTATCTTTCAGACAAACTCTGAATTTGAGTAACATGACAACATATATTTACTCAATATTACTTATCCATTAAAGTATCTATCTTTGTTTTTACTAGAATACATTTGATCTATTACTGATGTAAAATAAATATGATATCGAGTGGAATTAATTTTTATAGCACTTATAGATCATCCCACAAGGTGCCCATATCTGCACTCCCACCACTAAGAAGGTGTTCCTGACATGCTACAATAATTGTAACATGCTGCTTTTAAAGCCATCACTCAGATTCCTTTCTGTGAAAAGCTTCAGGCTTATTCAGATATTAACAAGTGGAAAATTTGCTGACACGTTACGATAAAATTAAAATGTTCTGCCCCAGCAAGGGGTTGGGAGCTGTGCTGGCTTGGGGCTCTATTTAAAGCTTTTAATCAGTTTCACGCTTTGGCCAGAGAAAAATACAGCTATACCCAGCTTGTTCCAGCAAATTTAGGACACAGGGTACATAACAATAGGCACAGTCAGTCCATCACTTTCAGGGCAAAAAGAATGACATCTGTCTTTCCCTCAAACAGTTAAATAGAGACCAGTGTTGGGTATAGGTGTGTGAGAATCAATGGGGAAGTTCTACTTATTGTATTCTATTTATTGTTTTGAATTAAACATTCTATTGATTTTCGGAATGACAAACAAATGGATGGGATGTATATGAAGGAACAATGGTGAAGAAAGGGGGTTAATATTGGTGAGATGTAAAATTATTGCTACAATTATGAGCTGAGTTTCAGGACATTTTAAAAATTTCACCTCCAACACACTAACCAGAACGGACATTATAATATTTAACACGTTTCCACTTTGCAAAGCCTACGTTTCGATCTAAGAAAAGAAAATGTAAATAAACAAAACAAAACAAAAGAAAAAACAACAAAACATTATAGTGTGAACAGACTGCACAATAAAAATAATAGCAACGCTAATAGATTAAATAACATCTTGTGCACATCATCAATTTAATAAGCACAGCATTGTTTTAAAGTGGCAAACATCTATTTATTGCAAAAAAAGTTTCAAAAAATCCCAAACACATTTGTTTATTATAAAAGCAAAGTGTAATAATGTTTCTCTAATTTGCAGTAGAAGGTGAATATAATTACTGTATCTTTATGTCCTGATGGAATGTTCGTTAAACAGGAAGCTTTTTACATTTTCCTTAATGTAATACATTTTATATAGCCCGCAGCTTTATGCCTGTTTAAAAAAATCCAAGTCACTTTTTTAGAAGGTAAAATAGGAGAAGTCAGTAATTTTGGGGTAGAGAAGGGGGGAAAGGATTTGGTTGAAGGACAGTCACACTCAACAGTCTAGAAAACTCCAGTCTCCCTGCTGCGAGGAAAATTGTAGAAACGCCTATTAGCTATTCACACTTTAGTTTGGGATGACTTCTGAGTCAGTGGGTAACCACACATAGACAGTGCTGTATGCTATAGCACTATACAAGCATTCTAAAAAAAGTATGTGAAATCTTACATGTTATCACTTTAAATTATCACTCCATTATCAATTATGAAAGATAACCTGTAGGAAACACTGAGAGGAGCAGACAAGGCACGTGTCTGTTTTCTTAGATATAATCTCAAATCAAACAGGGACCTGGAGAATTTCTATAGACTTCTCTCCTAGTTGTTTAAAGCTCCTGGGTTTGGATTAGCAGACAAAAGATCTCCTCTCAACTGAGCATTTGATGTGAAAAGCTCAACAGAATGAGACGTTCTTATTAACATCATATTGTGTTGGTCAAGGACCCAAAAGAAGATAATAAAAGAGAAAGTAGATTTATGGTAGCTTTGTTAGTAAATGCCCTTTTTTTTGAAGCCTAGTTTCACCCAAAGAAGTCTAAATTCAGACAAAAGGGTCTACCTTCATTCTTAAACATGAGGGCCCTTCCTATTGTCCTTGGTGAATTGCTAAACATCTGTCCTCCAACAAACCACTCCAAATGGCTTAACATAACAAAGGAGGACTAACTTTGTGTAGATGCTTTGAACAGTGATACAGTGGGCAGAAAGAAAAAGTTAAACTTAACAGCAGTGTTGGTGTGAGGGTCTTCAGAGACCTGCAGTCTAACTAAAGGAGTCTAAATGCCAATTTCCTGCAAGAAGTGGGGTTATAAAATTAGATCAGCTTCATCTGGTAGAGATGAAGGTTTTGATTAAAATCTGCTAAAGACAGGTTGAATCCCATTAAAGTTTATTATAAATATCTGTAGCTGTCCTCTAGGAGCAGTTATTTGCTATATATATCTAAATGTATATTTCAATATTGGTCAGAAAAAAAGTGATATAAAGCTATAAAGCTAAAGTGAATCAGCTTCTACATATAATTGTATATTATGATATATATGGAAATATAGGTTTGTATATTTTAGAATATGTGTAACATATATATCGTTATAAAGTTGTAAAAAACATAAAAATGCATATTTCTTTTTTGCGTTTTGCCAGATACATGATCATTAAACCTCTCTTTTTACTAAACGCCATGCCGCGGTTTTGTTCTTAAGAAGAAGAGAGACCACTGAGCAATAAAAATAAAAAAGGGGGTTATTTCAAAGTGAACTTCAAGTTTTATTGTGAAAAGGTAAGTCACAATAGCCAAGATAGAAAACGTGAGCTATTTATATATATATTGGCTGGACTCAACCAATCAGCGGCGCCACTGCACAATTCTGCAAGATTCTACTGGTGCTGGAACACAGACTTTGGGGTTAAGCTGTTTGAGAATGATTTAACCCCTTAAGATGAGCCAGCACCAGGGACCTCTTGGCACCATAACAACTTCACTTCAATTAAGTGGTTATGGTGTGTAAACTGTTCCTTTCGTGAAAATAGTGCAATGCATAGACTATAGCCTGTTTGTGCATTTTTATCAATACATAATATAACTTAATGCCCTTTATAGTGCGTCTTCTAGCTCAGCCTTGTGCCATGGAGGTGGCCATCTTTGATTTCTCTGATTGAAGCGCCACTGTGCTATAACACCATGAACACGTTGAAGAGTTGAAAATAGCTCAGGGTTAATTTAGAGATGACCACTTAGACATGATACCAGGATTCATTAATGTGCACTACTTCTCATTTACCATATGTCCCTAGACTATTTAAACAATACAAATGGCAGCCAACATGCACCAAGGGTAACACAAGATATGCATTAAAAAGTGTACATACGTTTAACACATGTATAAACACTCTGACTATCAAACATGTATTCTATTAATTTAACTAATAAAGTTTTGTTTCCTTTAAAAGTATCTCCACGTCATTTATACCTTTACTTTGCCTTTCTTGGACTTAAATTTTAAATTCACTTTGGATTAATTTTCTTTACTGAATTCTAGTAAATTGAGAACCGACTTGCAAAGTGTAGGCTTCATGGCTGTGACTATGGATGAGATAGAACGTGTTTTCTTTCAAGTCACTTACTGTCGTTTGAATTTAGTTAACAGTGTGTGAATGAGCTTTCTTGTTTCAAATAACTCTGTAGAACTGTTGCTACATACTTACCATTACTATACTAATGCCTATCCAATCTATTGTGGGAGAAAAACCAGCCACAGTAAGGGTCACTTTAAGGAGAGTGAGGAGTGGGAGGATGAAGTGGTTTCTAATTATATGACATTGTGTTACAGTTAGTTGGGGATGCTGATTTTTGTTTTTTTTTGTTTTTACAAAGGAGCCATTGTACCCATTTTGGACACATGCCTCTTCTTGCTGCATTTTCCCTCCAAGACTAAAGCAGTGATTCCCAAACCAGTCCTCGAGACCCACCAACAGTCCAGGTCTTGTCAGTATCTCCATTGGAATAAAACAAGGAAATGTATAAATCCTGGATTGTTGGTGGGTCATGAGGACTGGTTTTGGAACCACTGCCCTAAAGAACCATCTGGTTTCTTCTGCTCGGAAGATGCGGTAGAGGTGCCCAATGAAACCCACATAGTTGTCAAACCATATGAGAAGGTCACCACAGCACTCTTGCCACCATAACCACTATACTCCTGTAGTGGTTGTGGTACTTGGTGTGTTCCTTTAAACCTGGTGTTTGGTTCATACTTTCACCATTATTTACAGTGCAGACATGTAAAAAAAAACGTCCAAAAAACAATTAGAGACAATAAAGTATAACAGAAATTTTTGTATTCAGATTTTACACATTAAATACTTAATACCCGGTGTGGGACGTTGTTAGTTATTTGTAACTCTGATTGTTTGGTGATTACTTTAGCTGCAATATATTCTCCTAGCAGATGAAAGACGATCAGGAAGTTTTACAAGGCAGAAAATTCAATTCAGGAAATAATTGCTGTAAAACTAGCATGGGATGTAGTCAGTGTGAAGTGACAGGGTTATCCCAGCCCCACGATGGGTGGCATGTATTCAGGCTTCAAGTCTTCGAGCTTCATCCAAAATCCATTTCACGCAGTGGGACAAATGACAGACAGAATTCTCACTCAAAGGAAAATTCAGACCTTGCTATGATTTGGGATCCAATCACCCTGTGAAAAGGAATGGCAGATAAGTATGTCATTTTCTAACGCCTTTTTTAGATCCCTTAACAAGAATAAAAAGTTTATACTTGGTCAAACTTGGTCATTCAGTAGACAACACTTTCCATGGAATAAAGTCACCCGTGCTCTATATATGTTTTGCATACACATCTTTCCAAAGATATATAATGTCAGGCCTGATATGAAAAGCCCACATTTTATTAAAGGAACTCTACAGCCACCAAAAACTGTTTATGTCACTGAAGTGGTTATGGTGCCAAGAGTTTCACAGTCTTACTTTTAAGTGTTAAGCAATTTTCAAATAGTTTAACACATAAGTGAAGTCCCCATGGCACTTATTTGGGTTCCTCTGCTCTGGGATACTCATCATTTGCTCAAGCAGCAGTCAGGGCCGGCGCTACCATAAGGCGGCACAGGCGGCCGCCTTAGGGCGCACCGGCCATGGGGGCGCAAAATCAGGCTGACCGGAAGGAGGGAAGCGCACTGCGCTCCCCTCCAACCGACGACCTGTTGTAGCGTGGCCGAGCGCCCGGTTCTGCGGGCGCGCGAGGGAGCACTCTCCCATGTGTGCTTCCTCTTCAGCTCCCTCGCGCGCCGCATACTGATACCGGAGCCGGAAGATGACGTCATCTTCCGGCGCCGGCATCCCTACGCGGTGCGCGAGGGAGCTGAAGAGGAAGCACACATGGGAGAGCAGGGCCGGACTGGGACAAAAATTCAGCCCGGGCAATTAAAGGCAGAGCAGCCCACTATTAGGGGCGGGGCCAGAAAGGGGGCATGTCATGTCACCACCATTGACACGCACACCCCCTTCCCCCCCCACCAAATGAGTATGTTAATGTGACTGCTCCAGAGCATCCAGTGCTCCTGGCTAAAATAAATGCCAGGATTTTTTTGGGGGGGGAAGGGGGGGGTTGAGTTTGTGCTGCGTTTGCTGGCGATTTGTCTCTGGTGTCCTCAATAGTGGGATACCAGAGATCAAAACAGGAACCGGACTGTTAAAGAGTGTTGTGCATGTGTGGGGATGTTCCTTGTGTTGTTGTAAATGTTTGGACGTTGCATGTGTGTAGAGCAATTGTGTGTGTGAAGAGGTCTGTTTGTGGTGTACTACATGTGGCTAGTGGCTGTAGTGTGTGTGTCTCTGGGTTGTAAAGTATGTGTGTTTGTGTGTGTGTATTTATATAGAGCCTGTGGAGTGTGTGCATGTAAGGAGCTGTACTGTGTGTTTGTGAGTGTATCTAGGGGCTCTAGTGTGTGCATGCATATGGGAGCTGTAGAGCACATGTGTATAGGGGGGATAATGTATGCATAGGTGGTGTAGTGTGTACAAGGGGTGCAGAATATGTATTTATAGGGGATATAAATTAGTGTGGGTGCATGCAGGGGGTGTGATGTGTGTGTTTATAGGGGTATAACGTATGAGAGTGCAGGGAGTGTAGTGTAGGTTTATGGGGTATAGAGTGTGTTTAGTGTGTGTATGTGAGTGTCAGGGGAATAGTGTGTATATAAGGGGTATAGAGTGTGTGTAGTGTGTTTGTGTGTACGTGCAGGAGGTGCAGTGTGGATATAGGGGTATAGAGTGTGTATTGTGTGTTAATGCAGGGGCTGTAGTGTGTATGTAGGGGTATAGAGTGTATGCAGTGTGTTAATGCAGGGGGTGTAGTGTGTTTGTGTGTTAGTGCAGGGGGTGCTGTGTGTGTAGTGTGTTAGTGCAGGGGGTGCTGTGTGTGTAGTGTGTTAGTGCAGGGGAGCAGTATGTGTGTGTGTTAGTGCAGTGCGTGTTAGTGCAGTGTGTGTTTGTGTGTTACTGCATTGTGTGTTAGTGCAGTGTGTGTTAGTGCAGGGGAGCAGTATGTTTGTGAGTTAGTGCAGTGTGTTTTAGTGCAGTGTGTGTTTGTGTGTTACTGCAGTGTGTGTTACTGCAGTGTGTGTTACTGCAGTGTGTGTTACTGCAGTGCGTGTTAGTGCAGTGTGTGTTACTGCAGTGTGTATTAGTGCAGTGTGTGTTTGTGTGTTAGTGCAGTGTGTGTTAGTGCAGGGGAGCAGAATGTGTGTGTGTGTTAGTGGTGCAGTGAGTTACTGCAGAGTGTGTTTGTGTTTTACTGCAGTGTGTGTATTAGTGCAGTGTGTGTTTGTGTGTTACTGCAGTGAGCGTTAGTGCAGTGTGTGTTAGTGCAGTGTGTGTTAATGCAGGGGAGCAGAATGTGTGTGTGTTAGTGGTGCAGTGAGTGTTAGTGCAGTGTGTGTTTGTGTGTTAATGCAGGGGAGCAGAATGTGTGTGTGTGTTAGTGGTGCAGTGAGTGTTAGTGCAGTGTGTGTTTGTGTGTTAATGCAGGGGAGCAGAATGTGTGTGTGTGTTAGTGGTGCAGTGAGTGTTAGTGCAGTGTGTGTATGTGTGTTAATGCAGGGGAGCAGAATGTGTGTGTGTTAGTGGTGCAGTGAGTGTTAGTGCAGGGGTGCAGTGTGTGTAGTGTGTTTGTATGTGTGTAATGTGTTTGTGTGTGTATATGGCCTTAAATTATTATTATTATTAAAAAGTAAAAAAAAAAAAAAATCAATTTATTCCCCCTTTTAACTTTTATGTGGGGGGGGGGACATTCACATAACTGGTGGTCCAGTGAGGGGGGGGGGCTACGCCACACACACATCCCTGGCGGTCCAGCGGCAGGTAATTCAGTCTGTACCCCGCAGGGTACAGACCATCTCTCTCTCTCCCTCTCGCGTTACCATGGCAACGCTCTGATAATCTCGGAGCTCGCGAGAAGAAGAGAACGGAAGCTGCTCGCCGTGCGCGGAGGGAGACCGGCTCCCTTCCCGATCTCCCCATCGGCCCATGATGGGATAGAACTCCATCTTGGGGCCGGTGCTGCTGCGCATGGGCCGGCAGGGGAGATCTCTTGATCTTTCCTGCCGGCCTCGGCCCATGGCCATCGCGGCCCACCGGGCATTTGCCCGGTTTGCCCGATGGCCAGTCCGGGCCTGTGGGAGAGTGCTCCCTCGCGCCCGCCCGGGAGCCAGCCAGCCAGGGAGGGAGCCAGCCAGCCAGCAAGGGAAAAAGCCAGCCAGCCAGGGAGGGAGCCAGCCAGCCAGCCAAGGAGCCCAGCAGCACCACTGGACCCCAGGGAATCCCTTCAGCACTCCAAAAAGGTAAGGAGGCTGAGGGATTAAATAAAAAAAAAACATGTGTTAGTGTGAGTGTTAGTGTGTGTGTCTGCTAGTGAGTGTCAGTGAGTGACAGTGTGTGTGTCTGCTAGTGAGTGTCAGTGTGTGTGTCTGCTAGTGAGTGTCAATGAGTGTGTCTGCTAGTGTCAGTGAGTGTGTCTGCTAGTGTCAGTGAGTGTGTCTGCTAGTGTCAGTGAGTGTGTCTGCTAGTGTCAGTGAGTGTGTCTGCTAGTGTCAGTGTGTGTGTTTGCTAGTGTCAGTGTGTGTGTTTGCTAGTGAGTGTCAGTGAGTGTGTCTGCTAGTGAGTGTCAGTGAGTGTGTCTGCTAGTGAGTGTCAGTGTGTTACTGTGTGTCTCTTACTGAGTGTGTTTGTGTGTGTATTAGTGAGTCTGTTTGATGTCTGTTAGTGAGTGTTTGTCAGTGAGAGTGTATGTTTTGTAAGTGAGTGTGTATGTATGTCTGTCGCTGAATGTGTCTGTCAGTAAATGTGTGTGTCTGTTAGCTGGTGTGTATGCATCTGTTCGTGAGAGTGTGTGTGTGTCTTCAGCACTTACCTTTCTCTAGCGCCGGACTCCCTTGGCGCTGGGGATCCCTCCGCCTCTCAGCTCCGAATGCTCTTGCCGCGCATGCATTCAAACCGCCCATAGGAAAGCATTTCTCAATGCTTTCCTATGGACGTTCAGTGTTTTCGAATAGCGGAAGCTCCTCTAGCGGCTGTCAGTGAGACATCCACTAGAGGCTGGATTAACCCTCGGTGAAACATAGCAGTTTCTCTGAAACTGCTATGTTTTCAGCTGCAGGGTTAAAACTAGAGGGACCTGACACCCAGACCACTTCATTGAGCTGATGTGATCTGGGTGTCTGTAGTGGTCCTTTAATTGTGTGTGCATCTGCATGCACTGGCGTAAATACCGCGGTCGCAGGGGTCACAGCCCTGCAACCCCTGCGACCAGGTGCCCGCCGCCATGTGTTGGAGGGGGCGAGGATATGAATGACATCATATCCCTGCTCCCTGTGTACCACACAGCGCGGGTGGCGCCCTGTGATGGGGCTGGGCTGCAGGACAGGACTCCAAGGAGCCAGACAGCATGCATCCAGGGGACAAGATTGAACTAGTATGTAATTGTGTCTCTGTATGTGTGTATGTCTCTGTATGTATGTATGTAGGTCTCTGTATGCCTGTATGTCTTTGTATGTATGTTTCTGTATGCATGTATGTGTCTGTATGTTTCTGTATGCCTGTATGTCTCTGTATATACAAATGTATGTGTCCGTATGCCTGTATGTCTCTGTATGTACAAATGTATGTGTCTGTATGCCTGTATGTCTTTGTACGTATGTGTCTGTATGCCTGTATGTCTCTGTATACCTGTATATATGTATGTGTCTGTATGTCTCTGTATGCGTGTATGTCTTTTTATGCCTGTATGTATGTATGTGTCTGTATGCCTGGATGTCTCTGTATGTATGTTTCTGTATGTCTGTATGTGTCTGTATGACGGTATGCCTCTGTATGTATGTCTATATGCCTGCATGTATGTCTCTGTCTGTGTCTGTATGTCTCTGTATGATTATTTCTGTGTTTGTATGAACCTTATTTTAAACGAGGGTGGGGGGCACCAAAATGCATCTTCGCCTGTGTAACTAAAAATCCTAGCACCGGTCCTGGCAGCAGTGATAGGCTGAGAGCATCAACTGACACTTCCAGCCTATAACTGGCCATCCATGATGAGTAATGGTTCAGGAAAATACATACAATCTCTCCTGCTTGAGCAAATGCTTCCACATTTGCAAGCAGCCAGTTTAGAAGAAGCCTGACCAGTGGCTGGGGGTGTCCCCTTAAGTGTTAAATTAGTTTAAAACAGCTTCACACTTAAAAGTGGAAAGGTAAGATAATTTTACTAAATCTCTTCCTAAATATAAAATTGTGCAAGTACTACCGTATACCTCAATGTTGCAAATGTTGGAAAGAAAAAAAAAGCATGAGGATTGTCGTTGGGGTACCCCATGCGTGTTTGTTATACTCATATGCACTGCAAAAAAAAAGTGAGAAGGTACTGTTGGACTCCAATAACCATAGCCACTTCACTGACATGAATTGTTTTTGGAACTCATAGTATATAATTTCTTATTGCCCACAGAGAAAATGCCAGGCTGGCTCATGTGGAAATTAAATGTTAAACCTTTCAAAATTGCTTTAAACATAATAAAGCTCCAGTGAGGTCTAGCCACCATAACCACTTTATTAACATAAAGTAATTTTGGTCCTTTAAGTATATGTATTGAACAGAAATGAGTGGCACTCAGTATACTGTGGGTCAAAATTATCTCTTCTTTGAGTTCTTCAAATCAAAATGCGTGACCTTTTGTATTTTTTACGTTCCTATTAATAAACAGGTTACTAGAGAGCTGATTGTACTGGCCCGATACATATTTGTATATTAGTATTGTGCCTCTTTAGTAAAGTAAATTGCCATTCTTACTAATATCTTCCATTCCCCTTATAACTTTTATAGCTCTCCTTTACACTATTTACAGGTTTTTTTTTAGTAACACCAGTGCTCAGTTGGTGTATTAGAATCCAAAGCTTTATTTTCACAAATGCTTCTTTCATCAAATTTTGCTCTTTTTATGTCTCACATATTTAAATTGAGGCTACCAGGTGAGTAATTGCACCTGGATGAAATCAATCACATACATCTTTCATGTCATTTTAAACATCTACATTATGGGCATCAAACTCAGTTCCTAGAGAGCTGTAAGTGTCTGTTAACTTATCTTGTCACTGGTGGTCACATGAAAATTAGCCTCTCCAAAACAAAACTAATAACATTTTCTAATTATTCGTCCAGCCTCTAGACCCAATTTTCATCTTATTCCTGAAACCAATCCTATTTAATTCACTGCTGCTTTGAGTGTACCTCTGGGAGCTCTCTTTTTCATCCACCACATTTGAATTCCCCATCAGTAGTTTTTAACTGAAAGGGGCATTTCTCTATTATTACTATTGCAACCAAGCATAGCAAGACATTAACCAAAAAGTACAGACTTTGATTTGATTCTTAAAATGGATACATACAGGGTTTTTAAGGTTGCAATGGATGTTGATTCCATTGCAGACCACTGAAAAAAAGAAATAATAGAAAAATTTGATATTACGCAAAAAATGAGCAGTAATCCTCCCACTAAATGAGGAGGCAAATGAGCATTTTTTCCCCCATTACGTATACCTTGGATGCTCTTGTTGGTACCGGAAAACCAAACCTTCTTTGGATTCCACAACCTTCTACAAAGCTGGAGAGATATCCACTCTTCACACTTAGTTACTAAGAGGCCATAGAGACACCTACAATTTGTTCTATACCCATGTGTAGGTGGGCATGCGCTAATATAAGAACCATAAAAACATAGAATGTGACGGCAGATAAGAACCATTCGCCCATCTAGTCTGCCCAATTTAATAAATACTTTCAGAGAGATGTACAAAAGTATAGGGTACATTGTGGCTTTTCTATGGTCTCTTTTTTAATTTATTAGCCAAGGGCCACCAATTACCTGATACATTATTGTACCAATCTTCCCTTTGCTCCCTTACTTAAATAGTGCCTTTGCCATAAATATTTATTAGAATGCCAAGACTTGATGGTTATCTGTGTTATTAATACTAATAATACTAATCCCCTCATTTCAATTTAATTAACTCAGTAAGAACCGAAACAACTGTGGTCCTAATTTAGTTTAATCTGTCAGACATCTTTAGCACAATTTTCCACTGACCTGGGTCCTACTGAATGACAGCACTGCATCTGTACTTCTCAAAGCTGGAGAAGCTGAATCTAACTTTATTCAGACAATAAACAAACGCCTATATTGGCATTTGGATTCTGCTTCTCAATACTCTATGCAACTAACTGACAGGAGCTGCTAGGTAAGTGGGAGACTGTGCTGAAACTGGCAGATTACACGAGGATAGTGCCAGGGCACTCCTGACACTAGAATGGGTAACTAGAAATCACTGGGTCTGGGTGAAGATTGTCCTGCCCCTCCCCATATGTCTCTTTCGCCCCCAGCCCCTTCATGCATCTCATCCACCCCTAGCCCCTCCATGTGACTAATCCTCCCAATCCCTCCATTTGTGTCATTCCCCCCATCCCAGCCCCTCCATGTGTGTCATTTTCTCTGTCCCAGCCCCCCATGCGTGTCATTCTCTCCGTCCAACCGCCCCCCATATGTGTCATTCCTTCTGTCCCAGCCCATTAATGGGTCATTCTCAGGGTGACCAGATTTAAAAATAAAAAAACTGTGATACAAAAATCATTAAAAAAAAATACATACACACTAGAAGTCTTTAGCCTATTCCTGGCCAGTAGTTGCTGTTAGAGCTCATCCCCTCCCTGGTTTTAAAATGAGTGTCTTTTCATTTACATTTTGTAGGAGCATGATCAGAGCACACACATACCCTAGACCAGGGTCATCGTAACAGCATAATAGTCCCCTGGGCATAGCAAGGCACTGGGGCTCTGCCTATGCAACCACTCAAAGGAAAAAAATATATAAATCATCAATAAATGAACCTCTTACTTATTGGTACCTCCAACAAGTACAATACATACATACACAGACAGACTACTGATTACACACAGACAGACTGCTGAATATACACACAGACAGACTGCTGAATAAACACACACACAGACTGCTAAAAACATACACACAGACTGCTGAATAGACATATACAGAGACTGCTGCATATACGCACACAGGCTGATGAATAAACACACACACACACTGCTGAATATACACACACATGCACACATACACACACACACAGACTGCTGAAAACATACACACAGGCTGTTAAATATGCGCATAGACTGCTGAACACGCACACAGACTGCTGAATACATACACACATACTTATGAATACACACACACATACTGCTAAATACACACACAAAGACTGGTGAACACACTCACACAGACTGCTGAAGACACAAACACAGACTGCTGAATACACACCCAGAATGCAGAATACACAACGGCTGCTGTATACACAAACAGCTGAATAAACACACACACACACACACACAGATTGCTGAATATACACACACTCACAGACTGCTAAATACATACACAGACTGCTGAACACACACACAGCCTGCTGAATATACACACACATAGACTGCAGTGAGGGGTGCAGTGTGTGTGAATGGGGTGCAGTGTGTGTGTGGAGGGCTGCAGTGTGTGAAGGGGTTCAGTGTGGGTGCGGGGGTGCAGTGTGTATGTGTGTGTAGCAGCTCAGTGTGTGGGTGGTGCTGAATGTGGGGGGGTGTAGTGTGTAGGGGTTCAGTGTGTGTGGGGGAGCAGTGTGTATGTGGAGGGGTGCAGTGTGCGTGGGGTGATGTGTGTGTGTGTGTGGAGGGGGTGCTCTCTGTGTAGGGGTTCCATGTGTGGGGGGTGCTGTGTGTGTGGAGGGGGTTCAGTGTGTGTGGGGGGGTGTGTGTAGGGGTGTAGTGAGTGTAGGGGTTCAGTGTGTGTGGGGTGCTTTGTATGTGGAGGGGGTGCTGTGTGTGGGAAGGGTGCTGTGTGTGTGGAAAGGGGTGAGGTGTGTGGAAGGTGCTGTGTGGGGTGATAAGGGCACAAATTTATATTTAAAAAAATAAAATAAAAAATAAAGCATTATATTACTCTCCCTCTTCTTAACTTTGGCCAGGGAGGAGGTGGAGTGGACATTTAGGGCCAGTGAGGCCCGAGAAGGTAGTTAACAGGGCAGCAAAAATGTATTTATGCATTTCTCAGGACGCCGGGACATTTTGTCGAAAACCGGGACAATCCCAATAAAACTGGGATGTCTGGTCACCCTGGTCATCCTCTCCCCACTACTGTAAAGTAAGTAGTGTCTGACTCTGTGTGTGTACACGGGATGCATTGTGTGTTTCTGTGTGTGTAAGGGATGCATTGTGCGTGCATATGTAGGGATGCACTGCATGTTTCTCTGTGTGTGTGTGTGTGTGTGTATGTAGGGATGCATTGTGTGTGTGAGAGAGTGTTTGCTGGGTAGGATAGAGGCTGAGTTTTGCAGGGGCTGAGAAGGAAGAATAATTTTATTTTTATATTTATTTTGCTATTGTCATTTTCAGTTTTTTATCTTAGTTTATTGCCCCTCCCTGTCTCCAACCAGCATCCAGGGAGGGGGCAGCATATTATCTGGTGGTCCGCTGGTGCTGCAGAGGCTCTCAGTAATCTGTCTGCCTGTTATTTAAGCCTGATCCTCCCTATATGTTAAAAGTAGCTGGGCAGTCAGTTGCTAGTTTTTTTTACAGAGATTTTTATTACTGCTGATTAGCTGACATGCCCCCATCGAGTACAAAAGACAAGACAAGAAAAGGTTGTGCCAAAACAGACTATAGTAAATATGATAGTAAACAAAAAAAGTCCAAAGTACAATGGTAAATCCGAAGATAAACCTTAAAAAAGAGAGATACCAAAACAGTATTTTTATTATGCCAGATATACCAAAAATAGTTATAATTATTTTTTTTTTTATTTGTTATTTAAAATATATTTTTTATAGTGAGCACTATTAGTTGTCTCTCTTCTTTCAAACCCTTTCTATGGTCTACACATTGATACGATATCTACACCTCTCCACGTATCCTATAAATACGGGCGGGTGGGCGGCGCTGGCGAGGGAGCCCTGATTAGTGAGCTCTGTGCTCAGCTCCCTCACGCGCCACAGAGTGATGCCGGTAGCCGAAATATAATGCGGCGCGCGAGCTGAGCAGAGAGCTCACTAATCATTGCTCCCTCGCCAGTGCTGCGCGCCCGCCCAGCAGCCCCACTGGGGGTTGAATTTTTAAAAAAAGTGAGTGTGTTAATGTGAGTGTGTGTGTTACTGTGTGTGTGTGTGTCTGTTAGTGAGTGTGTGTGTTTGTCTGTTAGTGTGTGTGTCTGTTAGTGAGTGTGTGTTTGTCTCTTAGTGTGTGTGTGTGTGTGTGTGTCTGTTAGTGAGTGTGTGTTTGTCTCTTAGTGTGTGTGTGTGTTTGTGTGTGTCTGTTAGTGAGTGTGTATGTCTGTTAGCTAGTGTATGCGCTTCTGTCAGTGAATGTGTGTGTGTATTTAGAAGGCGGGGCAGGGGGAAGGGTGGAGTGGCATGGGGGGGGGGGGGTGCCTGAGTTTTGTTTTTAAGCGCTGGGGAACTTTACGATGGGCTGAATTTTCACTCACCAATGGCTAGACTTTGCAAATATTAATCATGATATCAGTCTGAATATTGGAAAAGGATATTAATTAATTGATTTTTTACAGACTCTATCATAGCTTTCTATGAGAGAACTTGAATTGTAGTGCAAGCTTAAAAGGCATGGATGAGGCTGATCAGCAAGTTCATAGAAGCTGCTTTGCTGGGGTATATGTGACATGAAAGACACTCTGGAGTTATTTACTAGACCCTTATTTGTAGGGAAATGAAAATTGAATTGCAACATTTCGGGAGCCAAGCTGTGAATATAGCAAAGCTATGAATGTTAACTCTAAGTCAGCGTTTTTTTCCTAAATTTAGCAATTTGTTTGAAAATCCACTACAATTTAATGTTTATTGAATACCATCCAAAGTGTTCCAGAAGAGGCTTCATTCTGGGTGACTGAAATAAACCTAGGGACCATAGGATGCTTGACGTTACTTAATGTTCCAGAAAATTATGTTATGACTCCCTCTAGTGGTTAATTATAATAATTGTAGGTATAATTTCAGAGCACAAGAACTACTGTAGACAATACAGTTTAACTTTTTAATTAACTTGTGTTACAATGCCACAAATAATATCTCTTTACTCTTTACTAATATTATAGTCCGGGTCTGTGGGTGGAAAACAACGAGTGAAAAACGGTGACATGAGAAAATAAATTTGGGCAGTACATTTTATAGACAATAAAACAGGGAGATATGTGAAAAAGAATGAAGATGTTCAGGACTGATAAAGACAAAGCTTGGAAATGGACGGAGCAACAGATTTTCCAGACATCCAACTCAAAGGGGAGGGTAAGCTGATATAACCAACAACCCGTCCCACAGTTACTGGCTTAATTAGCCTTTCAAATATGCATTTTAAGCTATTTAAACACAGATCATAAAAAACCTTCTGGAGCATTGAGAACAACATTGAAATATAGACAGATATTTTTGATTTTTTGTTTTCCCACAAAAAGCAATTACAGGAGAAGTTACGGCCATACGGCCATAGTGAGTGTGTGTTTGTCTGTTAGTGTGTGTGTTTGTCTGTTAGTGTGTGTGTTTGTCTGTTAGTGTGTGTGTTTGTGTGTGTGTGTGTGTGTGTGTGTGTGTGTTAGTGAGTAAGTGTGTGTCTGTTAGTGTGTGTCTGTTAGTGTGTGTGTGTTAGTGTGTGTGTGTGTGTGTGTGTGTGTGTCTGTTAGTGTGTGTGAGTGTGTGTCTGTTAGTGAGTGTGTGTATGTCAGGGGGTGTGTCTGTTAGGGAGTGTGTTTCTATGTGTGTGTCTGTTAGTGAGAGTGTATGCGTGTCTGTTATTGAATGTGTGTGTCTGCTAGTGACTGTATGTGTCTGTTAGTGAGTGTGTATGTCTGTTAGCTAGTGTTTGCGTGTCTGTCAGTGAATGTGTGTGTGTGTGTATTTAGAAGGCGGGGCAGGGGGGAAGGGTAGGGGGCATGGGGGGGGGGGTGCCTGAGTTCTGAGTTTTGTCATGCCTAGGGCAGCACAACACCAGGATACACCGCTGCATATAGGCCGTTGGCTGTCCATCTGGCATAATTAAGGACTCTGTTTTGCTATCTCTCTTTTTTTAAGGTTTATCTTCGAATTTACCATTGTACTTTAGACTTTTTTTGTTTACTATCATATTTACTATGGTGTGTTTTGGCGCAACCCTTTCTTGTCTTGTCTTTTGTACTATCCTTGTTAGTAGGGCTTGAAGGGAGCCCTATTTTTAGGTTTGCTGCCTCTTATACTCTTCACTTATAGTGTTGGTTTGTTTAAACGCTGGGGAACTTCTACGTGAGGGGCTGAATTTTCATTCACCAATGGCTAAACTTTGCAAATATTAATCATGATATCAGTCTGAATATTGGAAAAGGATATTAATTAATTGATTTTTTACAGACTCTATCATAGCTTTCTATGAGAGAACTTGAATTGTAGTGCAAGCTTAAAAGGCATGAATGAGGCTGATCAGCAAGTTCATAGAAGCTGCTTTGCTGTGGTATATGTGGTATATGTGACATCACTAATTATTTCACTTGTCACCTTGCAATGATATATGATGAACTATTCTTGCTTTACCATTACAATACTATGGTTTAATCACCCAAATGTTAAATAGATCAATTATTTTATATCACTGCTTCTACTTTCTGTTCAAGGCCCACGTGGTCTGTATGCTGGGAGGAAGTAACAGTCACTTCCTCCAAGCACTCTCTGCAACATTAAAGGGGTCCGGTCTGCCAAAGGGCTGCAGCACCCAACCGGGCCACTGATGAGGTAGTTCCCCTATGGGAGCTGCACTAATTTCTCGGGAGGGGCAATTGCCCCATTGCTCCCCCTGGATTCGCCACTGCAGCAGTGGCGGTGATGCAGCCCAGCTCATTCCAGGACCCGGGACAAACTCTCAAAATGTGGGACAGTCTCGGGCGATCCGGGACACGTGGGCACGCTACCAGTGCCATCTTAACAACATAATGGGCACCTGGGCAAAGCAGTGCACTGGGGCCCTGCCTACACACAACTCACAGAAATAGAAAATTTAGTTATAGATAAAATTAAGCTTAAATGTATTAGTATCTCCAACATGTATCTGCAATACATACATACAATACATACACACAGACTGCTGAATACAGTCACAGACTGCTGAACACATACACACAGTCTGCTAAATACATGCACACAGTCTGCTGAATACATGCACACAGTTGGCTGAATACACGTACACAAACATAAGTACACACAGTCCACTGAATACACACACACAGATTGCTGAATACACAAACTGTTGAATACACATACAGAGAGACTGCTGAATACACACACACACAGAATAATGAGTACACACCGACTGCTGAATACATACACACATACACACAGACAGACTGCTGAATACACACACACAGTCAGCTGAATACACACACACACACACACATACACATACTGCATTAAGGGGTGCAGTGAATATGTTAGTGTGTATGGGTGCTCAGTGTGTGTGTGTGGGGGGGGTTGCTGTGTGGAAAGGGTGATCTGTGTGTTAGGGGTACGCTATGTGTGTCTGAGAAGTGCTGTGTGCGAGGAGTGCTGTATGTGTGTGTGGGGGGTGCTGTGTGTGTAAGGAGTGCTGTGTGTGTGGGGGGAGGCTGTGTGTGAGAGTTGCTTTGTGTGTGTCAGAGGTGCTCTGTGTTTGTCAGGAGTGCTGTGTGTGTGTGGTGGGGGTGCTGTGTGTGAGGAGTGCTGTGTTCAAGTGGGGTGATGCTGTGTGTGGGGGGGTGCTGTGTGTGTGTGAGGGGTGCTGTGTGTGGGGGGAGGTGCTTTGTGTGTGAGGATTGATGTGTGTGTGGGGAGAGGGGTGCTGTGTGTGTGAGGAGTGCTGTGTGTGGGGGGGAGGGGTGCTGTGTGTGTATGCTGCAGAGTTCGAGGGGTGCAGGTAGAAAATGTTTTTTTTTTTAATAATCCTATACATTAGAAACATAGAAACATAGAATGTGACGCAGATAAGAACCATTCGGCCCATCTAGTCTGCCCAATTTTTTTTTAAAAAATACTTTCATTAGTCCCTGGCCTTATCTTATAGCTTGGATAGCCTTATGCCTATCCCATGCCTACTTAAACTCCTTCACTGTGTTAACCTCTACCACTTCAGCTGGAAGGCTATTCCATGCATCCACTACCCTCTCAGTAAAGTTATACTTCCGGATATTATGTTTAAACCTTTGCCCCTCTAATTTAAGACTATGTCCTCTTGTTGTGGTAGTTTTTCTTTTAAATATACTCTCCTCCTTTACTGTGTTGATTCCCTTTATGTATTTGAATGTTTCTATCATATTACCCCTGTCTTGTCTTTCCTTCAAGCTATACATAAGTTCCTTCAACCTTTAAATCATGGGAGTTGTAGTTCAGGAACATGGGAGCTGTGGGAGAGTTAGAGATGCCTGTTGTGCAAGTAAAAAAAAAATGTTTATTTGAAGGGAGCAAATAAACAAAAAAATATCCACGTTTTGCTTATACATTGGATACTGTTCAGGTTTACAAGTCAATTTAGAGCAGAGAATACATTTTATTAGCAGTGCAGCCATGAACGTACGCTTTAATTTTCTGCATGCTATTTATGGAAAGTTGATTGACAGTCCTGATTTCCACGATAATTTTAATGAGTATATATGATACACCAGGCTTTCAGCTGCATTGACAATATCTACTCAACCCAGCAATATGCCTATTAACATGAAGAAGGATGACAACAACGTGTCATCCAAGACAGGCTGAGATTGATACAAATATCAGTTTCATGACTAATAATATAATTGAAGAAAGTCATAATATTATGGCGCTCATTGTTAAGCTGAAATGGTTCCCATGCAAAATAAAGCATTTATTTTTACGTTTCCATCTCAGCAACAGTCCTATATTGGATATTTTGTAACAAATGTTGTAAATTTGATTTTAAATCCGGCATAATACATTGATCAGTGAATAACTATATTATGGTAGAAGATAGATTAACAAATAGAATAACTCAAAAGGTTCTCTTGGTTGAAATGAATTCAGCTTATGCAAGCATTTGGAAGCCACTTTTCTTTTTCATTAAAGAAACACTACAGACTCAGAAACACAAACATGTATTCCTGACAGTATAGTGTTAAAACACAATCTAGCCCCCGTGGCTCCTCCTTGCCCCCCCTAAATATAGCAAAATATTACCTGCTGGTGTTGGCTCTGCCCCTGGTCTGCTTCTTTGGCTGACATAATTAGAAGTGGTGATTTGAGCCAATCATAATGCTTTCCCATAATAAAGCATTGGATTGGCTGAGATTGTCAAGGAGGCAGATCGGGGCAGATTCAGCACAAACCAAACACAGCCTTGGTCAATCAGCATCTCCTCATAGAGATTAATTGAATCAATGCATCTCTATGAGGAAAGTTCAGTGTCTGTATACAGAGGGTGGATATACTGGATGGCAGTGCTGCACACTAGGCAGAACTGCCCCAAGAAGGAACTCTAGTAGCCATCTGAGAAGTGGCCAGTGAAGTTATCCCTAGGCTGTAATGTAAACACTGCATTTTCACTGAAAAAAACTGTGTTTACTACAAAAAGCCTGAAGGGAATGATTATACTCACAAGAACACATATAATAAGCTGTAGTTGTGTTGGTGACTATGGTGTCCCTTTAAGTTGAATCTCTTGGATGCTATATTCGTGCAGACTCGTGCTGCTGTAAATTTCTCATAAACCTCTCCTAAGTGTTATGATAGAATATATAGTACTCTCACTGAAAACTATGGAAGGGCCAGATTGGCTGAGATCTCAAGTATTTCCTGGTTGAAGAAATAGTTACTGGATCAGAAGCAGTGTCTCAGATGTTTTTGCAAAAGAAGGAATTTAAAAGGTATTTGTTTCTATAGCTTAATGCATTATCTGCATAATGGATAAAGCAATGGGTGTTTGAAAATATGAAACATTAAAATTTTGGAATATACTGTAATATAAGGTCATACTTTGGGTTTGTGGGACAAATCCAGGACACTTGGAACAATTTGAGGGTCAGGATTGGCTGAATATGCTATTTCCTAGTCTTTGGAAAAGTTGCATATTTGGAGAAAATGAGGGGAGTTCAGATGAATTGTATTTCAATATAATTTTTTTTAATTCCTTTATTTTTCCATTTCCGAAAGCATTATCAACATAATATATAAGAAAATAGCATGTTGAGTTTTCATTCAAATTTGTTGCTGAGGAATGCATCAATGCAAACCCTTTACATATATATTTGTGTTAGATGCTTATGATAGTACAGTGTGAAATACCATAATTAAATGTAGGATAGTAAAAAGAGCAAGTCAGTTGTGGTGTGCCGGAACCGACGATGAGGTAGGCCTGAGAAAGAAGAGGGCCTACCCAGGAAAAAGAAATAGAAAGGAAATAAATGTTAAAATGTGGTGTGGTGGGAGGGTCATTCAACGCTGACCTCGAACGGTAAGGAGCAAGGTAAGGGGAGTGCCTTAAGTAGGCTAGGAGTGGAAACCAGCACCTCCCAGAAATCCAGGCAAAATTGCCTTAATACTTGTGTTAGGTGCTTATGATAGTACAGTGTGAAATACCATAATTAAATGTAGGATAGTAAAAAGAGCAAGTCAGTTGTGGTGTGCCGGAACCGACGATGAGGTAGGCCTGAGAAAGAAGAGGGCCTACCCAGGAAAAAGAAATAGAAAGGAAATAAATGTTCAAATGTGGTGTGGTGGGAGGGTCATTCAACGCTGACCTCGAACGGTAAGGAGCAAGGTAAGGGGAGTGCCTTAAGTAGGCTAGGAGTGGAAACCAGCACCTCCCAGAAATCCAGGCAAAATTGCCTTAATACTTGTGTTAGGTGCTTATGATAGTACAGTGTGAAATACCATAATTAAATGTAGGATAGTAAAAAGAGCAAGTCAGTTGTGGTGTGCCGGAACCGACGATGAGGTAGGCCTGAGAAAGAAGAGGGCCTACCCAGGAAAAATAAATAGAAAGGAAATAAATGTTAAAATGTGGTGTGGTGAGAGGGTCATTCAACGCTGACCTCGAACGGTAAGGAGCAAGGTAAGGGGAGTGCCTTAAGTAGGCTAGGAGTGGAAACCAGCACCTCCCAGAAATCCAGGCAAAATTGCCTTAATACTTGTGTTAGGTGCTTATGATAGTACAGTGTGAAATACCATAATTAAATGTAGGATAGTAAAAAGAACAAGTCGGTTGTGGTGTGCCGGGAACCGACGATGAGGTAGACCTGAGAAAGAAGAGGGCAAAAATTAAGTAATCAAAATTTATCACAGACAACCAATACAGATACATTTATCGACCAGACATGTTTTTGAAAGCATCCCTTAATTCTTGTACTGGGTTTGGTATATATCGTGAATAAGCCGATGACTTCCAGCGCCCCAGTGTTTTTATAACATGACTTGGAATGTTGACACTGGAGGCTGTGGACGCGGCTCCTATTCGAAAGGAGTGCCCTGAGTAGTTGGTTGCGTTGAGGCCCAGTTAAGTGAGCAAGGACCTTACGTAGGTCATGAAGGTTGTAGTGGTGAGTACTGAACCTTGTAACTGTAGTAATGGTTGTGAGGGTAGTAAGTTATGATGCTGTATGTATGCATCAAGAACCCTAATGGGACACCCTCTGTTGTGTGTGGGATAGTACGGAATGTTTACTGGTATGTGCTGACTGGTTTTGGAGTGAGGTAAAGTCAGGATGTAATGATCCATGTGTTTTGTTAAGTGGGAATAGAGGAGGATAGGAGTAGATGGGGTTGTGGTGGTTGTAGTGAACTCTCTAGGTCTCTCTAGGAAATCCATAGAAAGCTATGTATATTGCTGTTTTGATGATAGAATTTGTATTGGTGTCAAACGGTTTTAAATCAAGCAGGTTAATGCTTGGAAGATATGGTTATCTATGGGTAGCCTCTGCGCTGTATGTGTGGGTTCTGATTTCTGAATGCCTTTGAGTATGGTCTTATTCTGGTGAGAGGCCATGAAACTATTGTCATTTGGGTATAAGATTAGCATATGGTGTTGAATGCCAGTGAGATAGAGTTTGATGGTGTTATATGACATTTTAAGTTTAAGGTGGCAAAAAGAAGCAAAACCCCCAAAAAGATGTCATAACAAATGGCTGCATGATGTTATGTTCCAGAAGGAATCTTTTGATTAGTGTAAAAGCCCTGTTGTATGTTTTGTGTGTATTTTTTGATAGTGCTAATTGGGACAATGTCCTGCTATGCTGCATGATGGTTTCTAGTCCAGTATGAGTTGTTGAAATGTTGGAGTGGTGGTGGTGGCTGTGGGCGCAGCTGACGGGAGGGCTTGATGAAAAGCCTGAAATTTAAAGCGAGACAAATTGTCAGCAGCTATGTTACATATACCTGGAACATGGAAACAACATAGAAAGAAATTATGACAAGCTGACAACCAAGTGAGTTTCCTCAGAAATCTCATGATCGTAAGGGATTTGGAACGACCTTTGTTGATGATGTGACAGGTTGCCTGGTTGTCTGAGTAACAACGAACTGGCATATTAGCCAATAAATGACCCCATGCTACGGCAGTCGCCACAATGGGATAGATCTAAAAAAGAGCTGAGGCAGTGGAAAAACCTTCCAAATCCTGAACTGCTGAAGGCCAGCTGCCCCAAAGCCATTCGTTCCCAAAAATTGCTGCAAAACCTGTGGTAGATGCCGCATCTGACCAAATGGTAGGAGATAAGTCAGTCAATTGAGGGAGGAACATACTTTTACCATTCCAAGTGGTTAAAAATCTCTTCCACATGTTTAGATCTGCAGTAGCTTGGGTATCTAAGGACAACCTGTGTGTGTCATGTAGAAAAAGTGGAAAAAGATGCAATAGTCGTGATATAAAGGAGCGGCCTTGAGGTATGATGCGCATAGCAAAATTTAGTGATCCCAGCAGGGACTGTAGCTCTTTGCGGTTGCAAGTACCGAGCTGAAGGTATCTGTTGATGTAAGTAAGAATGTTCTCTATCTTGTCGTGTGGTAGGCTCGCTTGCATTGTGGCTGAGTCTAATTGAATACCCAGAAAAGTGATAATCGTGTCTGGCCCATCTGTTTTCTTAGGGGAGATAGGTACACCTAGTTGCTCAAATAGCTTGGTGGTAGCTTTGAGTGAGACAACTTGGAGGGGAAGTATTCTCCTCGATCAGTAGGAAATCATCCAGGTAATGTAATACCGTAGGGCATCTGGCTATGTTCAATAGTAACCAGCACAATGCTTCGGCAAATGTGTCGAAAATAGCTGGGCTACTCTTGGACCCAAAAGTTAAACGGGAGAAAAAATAGTAGTTCCCGGACCACTTGATGCCATGCAGGTGCCACAGTGTGGGGTGGATTGGCAGTAATTTAAAGGCGTTAATAATGTCGGTCTTACTAAGCCAGGCTCCAACCCCTGCTTGTATGATAGCGGTAATGGCGTGATCTATGGTGGTGTATTGCAGAGAGAATTCCTCGGAGGGTATGAGGGAGTTAAGACTGGGGTTGGCCGATGAGTGTGGTGCCGAATAATCAATGATGAGTCTCTGTTTAAGGGAAGATTTCCCTGTGACAATACCAATGGGGTTAGTGCACCATTCTATAAATGGAGGAGTTTTGAAAGGCCCCAATACAAAACCCTCAGCTTCTTCTTGGGCTATGAGAGTGTCAACCGCTGTGGGGTTGTGTTGTGCGGATTGTAGATTAGGGCATTCCAGAGTCCCGGATGGTATGTGTAGGGTACCTGTGTAGAAGCCTTCTGTTAAACCAGACATAAGAAAGTCTACTAGGTTTCTAGACGGGTGCTGAGACATAAATGCAGTAAATACCGGCATATTGATGGACGTTAGGTAAGGCTTGGAATACATTTTATTTGGACACATGGTTTTTGCATGTGCCCTAAAACATTTTAAACAGATATGCAATTATCTATATCCACTATAATTACAAGACCCAACATTGAAGTTATTACATATCTGGGACTTGCCCAGAAACTTGATTGGGCACCCCAGTTTGTCTCTTGACAATTTCTCTGGAACACCAGAGGAACTAGCTCCTTGCGTGGAGGCATGTTCGTCCGCCGTGTTGGGACAGAAATTTGTCGTATGGGCTGTAGAGGAGCAGTATGCACAAGCCGGTGTCCTTAGACCTGCAAAGTGTCTGCAAAAAATGACGGTATCAATCCTTCCCCAGTTGGATCGTGTTCCGTACTGGGAGAAAGCTCCAGACACTTTTGCAGAAAAAGACCTATGGTAGTCATAAAAGGCTGAACCACCATATTTGTTGCCCAGGTCTACCAGCTTGTGCATGTAAAGATCAAACTCCTCTCTTCTGTTGGGATAGACCACACAGATGACATCCCGATAAATACCAAAGGCCAGTACAAACTCAGGGATAGTCAGTTTTCTGTTTAGGTGGGCATCCCTAGATCTGACAACAACAGACACATCATTGTAAGCATAAGTCTTATTTTCCACAATATCCTGGGAGGCAATCAACAGGGAAGCCAGGTTGATGTCTTTACCTTCCAGGATATCTCTTTTTATGTGCTCAGGGATCACATGAGCAGGGCAAACTTCCTGGTCAACCAGGGTGATGGCTGGAGTAACTAATGGCAAGTCGGCTGGTGCTTGTGAAGCAGCAGCGGGTGGCCCTGCTAGCGTAAGGGCCGTGGTGACCGACTCAAGTTTCTCCAGCCTGGAGTTGACCTTGCTCATGGATGCCATTGGTGAAGACAACATGTAATGTATGTCTCCTGGGTTGGCCTGGCTAGGTCATTCCCCGGCATCCATGTTGTTAGCTGATGTACGTAGCAGTTTGAAAAGTTCTGCTTTCCTTGCTGTAGCGGGGTAGGGGATTTGCCGTCTCCTCAATTCCGTGGTTATACGAGGGATCGTCCAGGATCTGATCGATGCTGGACTAGCTAGCTCTCCTCCTTGTGTGGGAGTGGCAGCTCTAGCCGGGGTGCTAGGCAGGGAGAAATCCTCTACCCCTTCCTGAGACATACTACAAACAAAACAATTTATTAGTGTATAAAAAACCACCAAACTGTACTGGTAGACTAGCTAAGCCGGATGGCGAAACATTATACTTGTTTGGTGACAGGTGAGGCCCTACTAATTGCCAAGCGGCTTGAGAGGCTCTATCTATGCGTTGGCGCGAGGGGATTTGAGGCCACTCATCGTAGTGGCAGGAGTTTTAGGCCTCTCGGTGACTGTAAGACAGAAAAACAGGGGAAGGGAGTGACAGGTGAGGCCCTCTCTATGCAACATGCGAGGCGGCTAGCTAACGTGTGGCCCGATGGGTGTTTGCCTCTGAAACGTTGAGGGGGAGTGTTGGCCTCGCGGGACCACTAACTGATGGCGACTGCCAAGAAGGGGTAAATACCTATTGGGAAGCCTATGACCCTATTGCCAGTACTCTAACCTAGGGGCGAAGAAATGAAATGTATGGTAGAATACCATATGAGCAGGTGTACGTACCTGGTAGTATGACAAATCTCACAGGAAAAACCGTGTGGTGCAAATATATTTAACCTTGACAGCCTGAAACGGGTAAAAGAGAGTAATATGATGAGTGTGGATTGTTGGAAAGAAACCGACTTTGTAGCCTGTACCAGCGATGTTTTAAGGCTTGCTGGCGTATGACTTGTAAAATGAAATGTTGTGATATACCATGGGAATATAAAATGTGTTGCCCAGGAAAAGTGATGCCGTGGCTTTAATAAAACATCTATAAGAGGAAGGGTTGAGGGAGGCCGTGGCCTATGTATAGACAGTATTTGTGTTATAATAACAGTGTGTAAGGGAAACATAAAATTGATGTAAGTTATATATATATATATATATATGCATATTACTGTGCGGTAAAAGACTTATGATTGGTTGGATCAGTACGTGTGATTCAAACCGAGCATGCATGAAAAAGGAAACTATATCCTTATGTATGTGTCATGGTTAACCACAAAGAAATGAGGCCTGTAACGTAGGCTGAGTCAATTTTAATTGAAATGGATAACTTATGGAAAACTCCTGGAAGCGTGGGAGTCAAATTGATCCATACAGAAATGTTAGCTGGTTTCATGCACTTTGATAGCATAAGTGATACCTTTAAATAGAAATGAAAATAGTCTGTCTATTAAAACAAGCAACTATTTAACCGAATGTATATACATGAAATGATGAAATGTAACTCACGAAAAAGATCTATGCATAATACATAGCAGAATAACCGAACCCAATATAAAGGGAACCAGAAGCTAGGACGAATAGTTTAAACGTATGCCTTTTTATGCGAACAGCAAGCGTGCTTAAATATAACATGAATAAAGTGCCGAACGGAAAACACAACCGAAATGATAATTGTTCAGTGTAGCAAGGGAACAGTTTGTGCGAAATGATCACTTCAACTTAATACGCCTGATTTGGCCGAACAACCGCACGAAATGAAGCCGCGAAACGGCTTGTGTAATTGCGACATAGCAGAGAAAAAAACGTAAAGCGAGGACCCGTGCTGTACCGTGCGCCGTGGGAACCGATCCTGGCGTGACAGGTAGGTCTGGTTTAGTAGTCCCTGGGACGTGATCTACGACGAAGACCGGGGTAAGAAGCTGGACGGACGGAAAAGGCCTGCAACAGGATTCCTGGACACAGCTTGCCGCGGAGAAACTCGTGGGTAAGAAAACCAAGATGGCGTCTGAGAGAACCCGGAAGCGGATCCTCATTCTACGCTGACCTCGAACGGTAAGGAGCAAGGTAAGGGGAGTTCCTTAAGTAGGCTAGGAGTGGAAACCAGCACCTCCCACAAATCCAGGCAAAATTGCCTTAATACATATAAAGGTTAGTTAGACTTTTTGATGTTTTTCTGTTTTTCTGTTTACTTGCATGCACAATACAGGTAATATTACAATCAGTGTACTAAGGGTGAATGTAGCAGTATTAACTTAGTGACAGCTGTAAGGGATGGTGCACAAAGCATCTCACCAACAATGTCTATCATTGTAGTATGGCCAAGCCGGATGGTGGAAGAGCTTTATCTTCACAGTCCATGCTACAATATTGATAGGTGGGATATGGGAAGAAAATTGGGGGAGATGGATGTATGGCATAAAACTGAGAGGGCAGGAGGGAATGATAATTGGGAATGAAATTCTACTGAGGCCGCTGGGAGGGGGCCTGGAGAAACACGTAATGGGTCGGAGAGTGGCTGTAGAGATATACAAGTAGTTGGGAGGGCAGCTCAAGAGGAAAACAAGAGGTAAGGAAAGCTATACATACACATTAAGGGGTAGGAGAAACATAGAAACAAACATAGAATGTGACGGCAGATAAGAACCATTCGGTCAATCTAGTCTGCCCAATTTTCTAAATACTCTCATTAGTCCCTGGACGTATCTTATATCTAGGATAGCCTTAAGCCTAGCCCATGCATGCTTAAACTCCTTTACTGTGTGAACCTCTACCACTTTAGTTGGAAGGTTATTCCATGCATCCACTACCCTCTCAGTAAAGTAATACTTCCTGATATTATTTTTAAACCTTTGTCCCTCTAATTTAAGACTAGTCCTCTTGTTGTGGTAGTTTTTCTTCTTTTAAATATAGTCTCCTACTTTACTGTGTTGATTCCCTTTATGTATTTAAATGTTTCTATCATATCCCCCCTGTCTCGTCTTTCCTCCAAGCTATACATGTTAAGATCCTTTAACCTTTCCTGGTAAGTTTTATCCTGCAATCCATGAACCAGTGTAGTAGCCCTTCTCTGAACTCTCTCTAAGGTATCAATATCCTTCTAAAGATACGGTCTCCAGTACTGCGTACAATACTCCAAGTGAGGTCTCACCAGTGTTCTGTACAATGGCATGAGCATTTCCCTCTTTCTACTGCGAATACATCTCCCTATACATCCAAGCATTCTGCTAGCATTTCCTGCTGCTCTATTACATTGTCTGCCTACCTTTAAGTCATCAGAAATAATCACCCCTAAATTCCTTTCCTCAGATGTTGAGGTTAGGACTCTGTCAAATATTCTGTACTCTGCCCTTGGGTTTTTATGTCCAAAATGCATTATCTTGCACTTATCCACATTAAATGTCAGCTGCCACAAAAGAAAGAAGGGCTGGAGAGGCACACAAGGGGTAGGGGTACAGGTGAAACACAGAAAAGGTGAGGAGACTTTAGAGATACAAAAAATAATACAATTACATTTTGTATTGAGCAACAGACAATTCTGTCTCTGGTCCCATATTCCCTAGGCATGCCTCTAGTTAGAATATTACTGTTATATAATAAATGTTTAAATGTTGGACGAAAAAGCAGTTTTATCTCATTATTATTTCTCCACCTTCTTCTTTTTTTTTTAATTCTTTATTTTTGTTGTGCGGGTGGGTACACAGTTCTCACAAACGCCACAACAGCGTATATCAACATACATCAACATATAAAATTAGTATGACAGTGGCTAGCGTGGTCGCACATTTAGTTTTTTTGAAACGTAGGCAGGGGTTACAATTATTGCCTATATAATAGATTGTTGAGGTTACAATTACATGTTGGGAACAGTTGGATGTCTAACGTGCAGCACCTGCTTAAGTGATGCAAGGGTGAGTGTGCTCTCAGCACCTATGGGTCAGGGTGCAACAGTTGCCTCTCTGGTCGCTAGGTGGAGCTAGGAGCTTGTTGGAGAGGCTTGAGTCCCCTTTCACTGACACCTGGGTCGGTTATAATGACTGATTTCTCTAAGGAATATAAAGGGGATTGAGGGGGGAGTAAAAAATAGTGCATTTCGCACATACATCAATGGAGAGGATATGCACACATGTCTAAAGTAGTGGGCAACATTCAAAACTCGAATAAAAAGAAAAAACACAAGTATAACGTTACTTATAAAGGCTTGAAAACAGGGTCCGATAACATAGTCCTAAACGTTGTTAGTGACAAAGAGTTCATGGCACCGATGCAGATGCTTTTTCTCCTCTCTGTGCCGCCGGTACCAAGGGTCGCGCTGTGGCAGGGTTCCAGGCTGTAGTTGTCGTCGGCTTGTTAGGTTCTGCTGGGCCTGGTGTCTGCCGTCCCAATGCGAGCTGCTGCAGGATGTCAGTAGCGTCACGTAGTTTCAGATGACCAGTGTCTCTGGGGATAATCAGGGCTTTGGGTGCGCCCCAGCGGTAGGGTATATTATGTGCCAAGAGTTCTGTGGTCAGGGGCTGCAAAGACCGTCTCCAGTCCATGGTGGCCTTAGATAGATCCGGGTAAAAGGTCAGTGAGTGGTCCTCAAAGTGGTAAGGCGTCTTGTTGCGCATGGCCGCCATGAAGGTCTGGCGATCTCGGCCTTGTTGAAATCTTATAATTACATTGTTTCCCTTTTCTGGTGCCGCAGTTTGCGGTCTGGAGATGCGGAAGCAACTGTCCAGTGGCATTCCTTTGGCCTGCTTGGCCGTAAAGAGTGTGGTGAGCAATCTGCAAAATAAGTGCAGCAGTTCCGCGGTCTCCACCGCTTCAGGTAGGCCTCGGATTTTAAGGTTCTTCCAGCGCCTCCTGTCCTCTAGCGCCGCCAAATTGTCTTGTTGCTGTCTTTGTGTCTGTTGCATGGCAGAAATTTGTTGCTCCATTGAGTTCAGTCGGGATTCCTGTGCGGCGGTATTAAGCTCCGCGTTTTGCAGGCGGGCTACCACTCCGCTGATCTCGTCTCGGAACACGCCTATGTCGGTCGCTATATTGCGGCGTAGTTCACCCAGCATGTCCTTGAGCTTTTCCTCTGTAATGCTAGATTTTCTGGGCAGGTGAGTCGGTCCGCTCACTGCCCCAGTACCGTAGTCGTCCACTTCCGACTCTGTGGCCTCACTAATGAGTGGTATAGGCCTTCCAGCTGCGGTGCCATATCGGGCCTCTGGTGGTTTTGAGGCCTCCGCAGGAGTTCTCCGATGTCCGCGGTAGATGGAGGTCTGTCCGGCCTCGATTTTTTGTTTCGCCGCCCCATGCCTATCCTAGAGCAGGCAGCTGCTGCCCAGGTAGCCATGAAAATTTTTTTTTTTCCTCTGTTTTTATGTTTAGTTTGCGAGTGTCTCTCGGAGCTCGAGACATGTGCGTCCGCTCGGTATGGCTGCTAGCTCCGCCCCCCTCTCTCCACCTTCTTCTATGATGTAACTTTCCTTTTGTCAAAATCTACAGCTGATTTTACTGGACTTGTGGACACTCAAAGTTACGTCATAGATATGAAAAGAGGTCTTTTACCATTTTTTTCTTCTTTTACCATTTTGAGAAAACCCCAAAGGTGAAACGCGTAAATGGTTTTAATAAGTGTATTTTAATCAATAAAAGTTATTTTTGGTTACCTTTTATACTAGGACCAATTGTATACTTATTTTTATTGTATTTTATACACTTTTTCTACTCCTGGCATTTTTTATATATTTTTTATATATTTTTTATATATATTTTTATATTATCATACTATAGTTTTATTATTACTTTTTATTCTTCTATTTTTTATTTTTTATTCGGAGTGTATCCCGTCAAAAGAAATCCTTAGGTGGGGATAATTCCACCAGCGCTGTGGCAATAGAGCAGTACCTGTCTGCTCTATTCTTGTAAGTATAACTCTTTTAAATATATTACCTTGTTGTTCACACTGAGAGCACTATTTGCTGTTTTATATATATTCCGTGGACATCTACCATCCAATACCGGAAAGGCGGACCTATCTCCCCAGCATTAAAGAACAACGCATATCTGAGTAGGTCCTAGCCTACACTACAGGAATCCCAAGCCGGATAGACGGACCAACCATCTAAGTACATCCGATAGTGGGGATCAAACCACTAAGTGTCTTTTCTCCTAGAGCTGGCTAAAGCTCCAACAAATGTGAGTGAAATACATTTCCTTTGAATATATACCACATCTGGACATACAATATTTCACCATTGGCAGCTTTTTCTTTTCTCTTTTATTTTCACATATATGGACTACCTACCATACGGACGGAGCAACACTTGAAGATTATTACCGTATCATTACACACCAGTGAGACTGTTTCAATTTCATTTATATTTATTTTTCTATACATCCGGATGAACTTTACTTGATTTTATTATTATTGCTTATTTTATCTATATATATTTTTATACACTTTTTACTTCTTTTGTTCAAGCGCAGCCCTTGACCCCCATTCTTGCATTTTCTTGTTTTCAATAAAGGGTTTCCCGAGGGATCTCCCTTTTAGGGTTGCTGCTTAATTGAATTAGCGCAGACTCTTCCTCCTTTTTGTTTTATGAAAAGAGGTCTGCCTGGTCTGTAATTCCCTTTATTCTAATTGGTGTTATCCTCTTGTTGTTTTGTATGTTGTATTTTAGACTTGTGCACTGTGCAAGAATTTTGTTCAGACTAAATCACTTTGTCAGTAAACATCTTTTAGTTCAGTCGACCAAATATTGTCAATGCATTTGGGTCTGAAAAATGGTTCAAATGGAAAAAAAGGGCAATAAAATAGGCCAATCAATGGACTGCAAAGTATATACATAAAATAAATAGTATGTATATATTTAGACAATTTTATATTTACACAATTTTTATTTTTCACTTATTCATTCATCCTTTATAAAAAAAATATTTGGGAAGATAAAAGCTTTAGACAGTATACAGTGTCCTTCATCTGAAAATATTTCAAACACGGTCTAATATGTTGATATAAAAGAAAAAATGAAATGTTTGTGACCTACAGTAGGTGCAACAGAAATAGAGAAATAAAAATGGTCAAACACATTACTTATAGTTATTTGCAAGGACTCCTGAGGCATTACTAGCATTGCAGTTTATTGAAGATGGCAACATTATGTAAACATTATGTCTGTATAGCATAATGTCCACAAGTCGTAAATATAGTTATGGAATTTGGACCACCTGTCTATTTACCAAAAGTAATTCGCCTGAGATGCAGTTTAGGGCAAACCAAATGCACAAGTCTATTGTATTTCGTTAACTGTTGTTTGAACCCCTCGGGAATTAATAGCATGTCAAAAATGTTTTAACACTAATAGGCATCTAGAAGTATATTGTTATTACTAAACAAAAATTATAGTTCCAGAATTCACTTATATTATTATTAATATTATGATATTTTTCTGTATATTACAATTCATAAATTAGAAAATGTACCGGTAAATCACTGAGTACGAACAGATTCATTGAAATGTATCTTTCATTCAATGCTTCTGCATAAAAGAGGTTATTTAGGGGTCAACAATTTACGGCTAAATTAAGGAACAGAACTTATTAAACAAAAATGTTCAAGATCATTATTGTTCAAAACAATTAAAAGGTGTAAGATGAAGAAAAATATATATAAAAAAAAAAAGTTTAAACGAAAAGTATGAACCTGTCTTAGATTCTCATTCCATACTATGTGGAAAAAATAATAATTGCATTCAACCTGAATTTTTGGATTTTTATTTACCCCTTGTGTTTTCATTATCTGCACATTATTGTAAACACTTCTGAACAATAAAATATGATTGCATTTTGAACAATGTATATTTTTTTTATCATTCAGTATGAGGCAAAATGGCAAGTTATGAAAAACACATATGCTTATATAAACAAAGATCCATGCATTTTAAAATTAACTAACAAACAATAAAAAAAGAAAAAAAAATCATTAAAATGATTAGTTTAAAAAAAAAAAATTTAATAGTTTTTCCTGGCAGATCTGCAAGGCAAATTTCTCTTTATTTTTTTTTTTAAATCCACACACTGCGAAACAGAGAAAAATCATTATAAAACAATAAATGTTATTTTCCAACCCCGGACAAACAAAATTTATTTAAAATCCAAACATTTTAGTCAGAAAACAAATGTGTAGGTAGAGAGCTAATGTTTATCTTTAATCATATGTGGATCAGCACATATTCCTAGATTTTAAAAACGTGATATGATAAGTACAGAAAATACAATACATTATTAGAAGTACACTTTTTTTTTCTTAAAAAAGCAAAAGTTTCAGAATTTCAGTGTAAACTGCACTGAACATAATTTGTTTTGTAATAGAAAACTGGAGAGTGTTTAGGAATAAGCCACCAATAAAGTGTGAAAAGAGCTATACAAAGACATGCATATACTGGATTTATTGATGACATTTTAGGAGATAATGTGTTTTTAAGACTTGCTTACGTAGGACTTGTAAGAATTAATGTCTTTAGGTTAATAAACTATCCTGGCAAATATAGATATGCAGCAGTTTTGTTACAGCTACATTTACCATAATGAGCAATTGAAGTTGAAAATGTTCTGTGCATATTTTTTTCCTGAATATTTGTTTTCCTAACAAATGCACAAAAGTTAAAATTGTGTTTCAATATTTAAAATGTCAGTCTTTTCTTTGGTGCCATATCCAATTCCAGGAATGAAAAGAGTAAAAACGTCAACCGTGAAAGAATAAATCTTGACAAACTGTCTGAATTTCTAAGTAACTCCTTAGGATGTAGAACCAATTGAATCAGAATGGAACGTTATGTATCCAGAAGAGGCGGAAGGCAAACTTAAAAAACTGTTTGTGCTTCCTTTACTTTGTACGTTTAACAGGTGATCTTGGCCGGTCCATGTAGGGCTTAAACTGTTGGAATTTTCAGTTGCTATGTTATCCAGTTTCTGAGATTCTGTTTTCTGAACGTGTCTTTGACTACAACGATTGCCTCTGTGTCCCTCTGTGCAAAATCGTTTATTATCAACATGAGGTCTATGATGACCAGGTACGTTAAGTGTGCAACTCTTCCCATGGTTTGAAAGCCGTCGCAAGACTTGTGGCTCTCGTTCAAAGTCTGTCAAAGCAAAGTGAGCAATAGTCTGATGCGGCAAACTTTCTGGTATTAGGGAGATTGAAGAGGACCTTACTTGCGTTTTTCGTGGACTTGGATGAGGAGTTTCATCAATAAAACTGACTATCTCTTCCCGGCTGAAGCATTTATAATCTTCTTTGTAAAGTTCCTCTAAAGTAAAATGCTTCAGTGAAATGAGGCTCCCAGATGCCTTGCGGCACTTTCTATACGGCATATGGTAGCCTTCGTGATACGATGCCAAACTGCTCCTTCTTTCCCTTCTGGGTATGGTGAAAAATGAGATTGCAGCCATATCTTCTGCAGATCCCCAGGTATGAAGAAAAGCTGGAATCTGGCCAGGTGCCCAAATATCTGTTTCATCCTGTGAATACCGTCTCGTTGGAGGGACCTGAAACACACCATACGAAATAATTAGAATTTGCTAGTAGTAGGACAAAAGCTTACTTTTCAAAAAATATAGAAAAATCCAAAAAATAAATGTATCTTCATGAGACATCATGGCTTGGTAATTATTTGTTTGTCATTGTTCTTAGCGTTTAGTATATAGAAAAAAAAATACAGCTCCCTTTGAATAGGCTCCCAAGTCCCAAAAAAGTCAACCAATTTGATTTGTTGGTCTTTTCATTTTGCAGTTAAGCAACTATTATTGAAATAAATACTGGAAAGCATTTTAAGCAGTCATAAGACTAAATGTTATTGAGTGATATGACGTTATCCTCAATAACTATTACTACTGAGATCATAAAATATTTAAGGATACCAGTATATGCTTAATTTTAAAATAAACATTTCGTCAACCATTCTAAAGTTGAAATTTCCTTGCTATATTGGTTTATCTCAAATAGATAAGTTTTTTAATTTGTGCACTTATTCTCTTATTCACACAAGCATTAGAGGCACCTCAAAACTAAAATACTAAGGTTTTATTGGAATAAATAGAACATGGTACAATTACATCTTTATTGCATGAATGCAACTAGGTATGGAACATTATTCAGGGATCAAGAGTTTTTCATTGTCAGATAACTCAAGCCAGATGTCAGATGGGTTCAGAAAATACAAAATAACAGCACACCAACACATGCATATTGTAAAAAAAAAAAAAAGGGGGACGCACATGGTAACAAAATGATTTTAAGTCTGAGAGTTTGAACAACCCTAAAGACAAAGAAAATTGAGGTTAATGTGTCCACTGCTAGAGAGAGGTCACGGTGCTCCTCGGAAATCTCTTGCAGATAAAAGGGATTGGGGTACACAATAGAGACGGGTGTGTTTGGCGTTTGTTTGCACTTGAAGCTGCCCACTTTTAAATTCACTAGTCATCATGTTGGAGGAAAGAGACCAATCTGAAATTCAGAAAGCACAAGACCGAATTACTGGAGATCTCCCGTAGCTATACCTTTCCTCTAACCCTATCAAGCAAAATAATATTCATAATGATAAAAAAAATATTAAAAAAATACCCCATAAGAGCAGCAGCAGTGCAAGCAAATAGTCCATACAAAAAAAGTAATCCCCTTTTAAAGAAAGACAAAAATATGACCAGTTAAAAAAATAATTTAGATTGTTTTAAAAAAAATAAAAAATTATTACGTGTAAATTGTTTAATCCCTCTGTGCTGTCATTCTTCAATTTGCCCAGCATACTAATCATGTATACTAAAAATAACAGAACAAAACAAAATGATGAGACATTCATAAATGTGCAAAAAGGTGCGAAAATTCTTATACGAACATCGGAAGTAAACTGTTACATAATACGTTATGTTATCATTGGTAGAAAAGGCTGACTTTATAATACTTATCTCCTCAACCACATTCAACAAGTCTCTAATAGCATAATTATACAGGAGAGAAACGGGTGCCTTTGATAATAAGGGTGAGATTGATAAGACACATATAGAATAAATGTCTGAAAACAATCTATAGGTTATAAAACTCTGGGGACAACATCACACAAAAATTAACTGGGGCACAATTAATTGATGTACACTAAATGTTCATTATATTTCAATGAAATGAACACTACCATCTCGATGAAGTTGTTTTGATGGCAGGAGTGTCTTGGGCACTATTTCTGTTTTTTTCCAAAGGTTAAACCTTAAAGTTGGATGCCAAGTGCCTGACGACTCTGCCTCCTCTCTTCCTTTAACCAGCCGCCGCAGTGATCAGGAATGTTTGTCAGATATCTGTTCGGAGGCCAAGAGCATCAGCTGACTTTCTCAACCTATCACTGGCCACCCATTGAGAGTCACAAGAAAAGAATGCCAGCTGACGCTCTCGGGCTGTCACTCATAACCAGTAAACCTTCCAGATCACAGTGGCACCTGGATGGAGCAAGGGAGAAGACAGAGCGGTTGGATGCTGGGGGACCAACTTTGGAGTTAAATTATTGGAAAATGGTTTAATCCCTGAGAGTAAGATGGTGCTCAGACACTCCCGACCCCATAATAACTTCACAAAGATAAGGTTGTCATGGGTGGGAGTGTTCCTTTAATACATTGTATTACAGGTTTAAAAAATGACACTTGTGGGCTCCCTAGAAAGGGTAAGATGACCAGGAAAAGAACTTGGTGAATGTTTGGCGCAGTAGTCTTACCTACAATCCCATGTTGTAAAATATTTGCATTGCCCTGACATTCACTAATACATTACTACACTCATAGACTCTGGGTAATGACAGTGAGGTTTCATGGATGTCTGGTACCTGCTCTGTAAATTTGGACATTTTGTTGTTACAATTTTTGGTCTACCAGTCACCAACTCTACAGTCCATTTTAGAACATATCTCAAAAAATATGCATCTTGAATTGTGAATGCTATTTCAATTGTGTGCTGCAGTATGACAGGAATTACATGCCATTAAGTTTAGAAAGTCATTCACATAACTTACATGCTATTCGGTTTATTTTCGTGCTCCATGCAAAACCCATGGAATGTACCTAAATTGGTGGAGTTTGCTCAAAATGTCCATGAATTTTTTTCATTACAAGTAGTCAAACAGAATGCTGCATATAATTTGTGAGAAGCATGGCACAAGCAATCTTATCAGCGACAGTAAGATTTTATTTTAAACAAAATGGTCAAATGCAACGTTGTATGATGTAGCCTTCAAAGGCAGTGGAAATGGTAATGTTTTTCTATGAATGGCAAGTCATGTAACTGTAGTATTATAATAATGCCTGTTGCAAATAAAGCACTCAAGAACAAAGTTGCATAGAGTAATTTGTAAAGACTGTGAGGCTGAACTATACATCAGCCTGTAAAAATGCCCTCAGTTGGAGAGATACCTCAGTCCTCGAAGCTGTAGGAGTTGAATTTACACTATTTTTGAAAGCTTTTTGCAACTAAGAAAAGTCAGTTGATCTTTGTTTATATGTATAAGCAATCTATTTGAGTTGCACAAGAAATAACAGAATAACATGCAAAAGAAGCACTTTTCTTGGGTGGGTTTTCGGAGTGGAGGGGGGAGTGGAAGAAAGAACAAACTTAACTTTTCAGTGATTTTTGCCTCTTTTGACCTTTTCAAAACTGGATTGCTCATTTTTAAATATTTTCATTGAAAACACTTCGAAATGCAATTAAACATTTTACGATTTTCATATCTGGCCTCAATTTTATCTTCTATTGACATTACTGGAAAATTGTTTAGGTTTTAATTCTTATTGTTAAAAGACCCTACTCTACTCCTAATTTTCTCAGAAGAATGATAATAATGGAGCGATAATTGAACCATTGCCCCAGGACTAGTAGGAATAGCCTAGAGAACGATTCTTTAATTGCAGTCCAGTTAATTTTTTTTCCTATATGGGTCTACCTGTATCTTCCAAAACTATTTTTTATTCCTAATGTCTTTCAAATATTAAAGCCATATTAGACAGACACAGGAATTTTTGTGTTATACACATGATTATTGTAAAAGTCATTGAAATACATTATATTCAGAATAGGGAGAATTTTGGAGTTGAAATAGTGTAGAGCAGTGGTCCCCAACCCAGTCCTCATGGACCACCAACAGTCCAGGATTTATGTATTTCCCTTTTTTTACTCAAATGGATATACTGACAAAACCTGGACTATTGGTGGTCCATGAAAACTGGGTTGGGGACCACTGGTGAAGAGTACATTGCAGATGTGCAGATGTATAGCCACCATTTTGAATAGCGCTGAATTGCTTGATAGAAATATATTGATTACTTTACCTGAAGATAATGCATTTTATCGTCTTGAATTTCTTTCATAGGATAAATCTGCGGAATTCCTCTTTCCAGCGCTGAAAGGTCATATTTGTTAACACGATCCATAGCCATCAGGTCACCTCCATAATTGTAATCATATGGCCTTTCGTAAATGAGATCGGAATGAATGCCACCATCTGGGCTGTTGTCTGAAGAAGACAGAAATCAGAAGACACCATTGCATGTCAAATATCATGGTTATATTGTCAAAACTAGGATATAGTCAAGACAAATATATTGTAGTTACTGCAATGATACATTGGATACCTATGCTTGCAATATTAATGTTAATACTTGAGACTGTTGTACACTAACCTTTTGCAAGACAGAGAATCCACTGATTACCTAGTTTTGAAACGCATTGGCTATTTTTCTGGCCCTGAAGCTCAATGATATGCTATACAGCTTACAGCAATATTATATTACACATTATAGGTGCTTTTATCCAAAGAGGGTACAGTGAACCATTTTTTGCTTTAAGCAAATAACTTCATCTCATTGACCCCTTTAGAACCATCAACATTTCATTATCACAATCACCCGCCTAAAATACACAGCAGTGAATATCCCTCATCTTTATCCCCCATCAGCTCTACAGAATGTTGTCATTAAATGACTGTTGTCATTAAAAGATCAATCCAATAACCATAAACACAACATCATGCTCAAAAGAGCGAACAAAATTAGGGATTATTCTAGCCTCGGTGAGGGAATAATCTAAATTTTATTAAAGACAGGAGGCGAATATTTGCTTTACCTTCTTTACTGAAACCTCCAGCAGCAAAGAAACAGTTAACAGAACTTTTCAAAACAACCAATCAGAACAAAGCAACAGTAGTATAAAACCCCTAAGCAGGCTCTTCCACTTCCTCTTTCTTTGATGAGGTCGAGCAGGAGAGCAAGGAAACCAACGAATCCACCTTGTAGCAGACATATCCAGAGAAAAAAATCGTCAAGCCCAGAGAGAAAATAGATTACACTGCAAGAAAAAGGAAAACATTGTGAAAGTAAACTGTCAAGGCAAGATGTCATATCCATACAATATCACTTTCACATTATAATACCTGATGAATAAACAAAGTCTACAGATCTTATGAAGACCTAGTATCTAGTATGTACCTAAACTAAAAGGCATGGACGAAACATAATTACAACACAAACATGATGAATAAAAATGCACACAGACAATCACTAAATAATAGAAATAACCTTTATTATGTAAAACAATGCATTCACAAAACATAACAATATCCCCAATTAATTATAAGACCCAAATCCAGGGAGGGAACGTAAGAAAAGGGGGGGAAATATTCGCCTCCTGTCTTTAATAAAATTTAGATTATTCCCTCACCGAGGCTAGAATAATCCCTAATTTTATGGCAGGACAGGAGGCTTCATATTTGCAATTTTAACGCCCAAATAGTAGAACCAGAAGCAATATGACATAGGACTGAAATGAAAGGAGAATGGAAAACCCATTCCCTAAACCAAGCAGCGGTGTATAGAAAATGCAGAAACAGATCAAAACGTCCGTACGCAGAAATCAACAGCTGTCCATGAGTAGACGGAGGGAAGAACCAGATCCTGGATCTACATGGTCGTGTACAACCTGTAAGAGCCGTGGCCCATCCGGAGAGTAGGGGTACAACACAGAGGACGAATAGAAATGAAATATGTCTGGAGCAGAAACCGATGTACTGAACGGCAAGAAGGAAGAAAACACTACGTCAATACCATGACGTCAGAACGTCATGAAATACAAGATGTACTGGGGAAAACCGTAAGCGGAAAAACTGGCGCAAGGCAAGTCCTTGTCATCAGGTCATTCCTCAAGGAAATGCAGAACACACGATACCACTAGACTTGAGGAATAGCAAGAGATAGGGCTCCTGTAAGGTATACTCCTCTTGGTAGACTGCAGACCACGAGATCCTTACCAATGCCAGAATCTTGCGAAAACGCACATGAGTCGTCCTCTAGCTGACATAGGACGTGAATGGCCCCATACGATCCTACCCTGAGAGGGCAACTCAGCCAGACAATGGGGACAGCCATAGGGACCCAAACATCTCTCCTGACACCAGTCATGGCAGGCTACCCCTGTGGATCCCACACAGGACCTGGAGACAGCTAGTCGTAGATTGCCTTCCCATGGCAAACTCCCGCAAAAGGGGAAAGCACGGAGGACTCCTCCGAAGTGGTGTGGCCAGGCGAAACGACACTCCCAGGAATTCGGTCTGAAGCAAAGCCTGAAGTATCCTGGAAGTAAACAGAATGCGTACGCCCCGAAGGAGACCAAGCTTGGAAAACACGTCCCTCGCCTTGCTGAGGGTCCGGCAGCCAGCTGGAGAACCGCTCCGTATGGCAGTTCGTACCGAATTTAATCATGCCAGTAGTCGAGACCCCGGAGGGTGAGGTAACCAATCATTGGGGTCTCTCCATGGTCGGATGAAGCCGTCCGCCACATGAGTGTCTCGTCCCGCAGACATTGTCACAAATGACGAATACTTGTCCAGACGCTATAGATAGCGATCCTACGTGAGATCCGACTGCAGTCCAAAGTGGGCAACCAGTGATAAGTCCAGGCCGGAAGGTAGCGAGCAGTACCACTTCCCCTGGGAAAGCTGTAAACGTTGAACAAACCTGCAGATAGTTCCATGCAGTTGGCGTGAAGAGGTTCCTCCTTTGAACTCCAGAGTCCAGGCCGAAGTTGGTTGGGGTCCGAAACTCCTAGGTAGGCCAGGTCCCCCTATGTCGGAGTAATAAATTAAGTTTTAGATGATCTTCATCCGAAGGTCACATGATTCGGCTATACCAGGCCGAGGACCCGAGAAAGCGTCATGTTGGAGCGGCTGATAGTACCGGATCCTGGAGGTATGGCCTCGATGGCGAATAACAACTGGTCAATCGACCGGGTTGGGCCCCTAAGTGTGACCCGCAGGTTGCGGAGCATATGCCTGGCATTTTCTGGGAGTGAGTCAGATTCAATATGTCTATGTTGATGGCAAATCCATGTGGGTTTCTCTCATGTATTGAGGGAGAGAACCAATCATCCACGCCGAGCAGCTCTGAGGGAATGAGTGCCCTCCGTCTCAAAGTGTCCACAGGCGACATATTCATTGGGAGCATGTAGGATGGGGATGGGGCGGGAGTCCACTCCGCCGCACACTTCGCCCAGCATGGCAACTTCGGAATGGACGCCTCTTTTGGTCATGCGTATTGCTCCTGGAACGGTCCAAGATTCTGTAACCTTGATCCCCGTTTTGCGGCTCTCAGGGGTAGAAACCAACTAGGCGATACCTATAAGTCATATAGGTACATTCCAAAATGGAATTTAGTATTATTCGCTTTCCAAGCTGTAACGCGCCATTTGTCCCGAGGAAACATCTGTGTCCGCGTGTCATCGACATCCAGTGGTTAGTCCCGGATAGAGTGCAAACCCTGTATCAGGTGTCTGCGGGGACCTTTCCGGACTCCGTCATGAAGACTGATCCTCTAGATGAATCCATCCGTTAGCCAACGCGTACCAGGGGTGCTCGGTGTAGCGTCTAGGATGGCCGGTGGAGTGTCCCCTGTAGGGTACCGATGGTTTCTGGCAGTGAGGTCAGCGGGGTGGCATGAGGACAGGACAAGTGACCTTCTGGGCACGGGAGATTTGTCCTTTAGTCGTGATTGCATAACTGTCATAGAGGTAACACTGTCTGAGTGATACCTGGTGAGGCCGGCTGGGGGTCACCCAGCGTGCAAGAGGGGGTCACCCAACAAGCACAAGCATATTATGCAGTATAGGCCGGCAGGGGAGGGGGTCACCCTCAGTCTGAACATAATCGGACACTGGAGGTACAGTAGTGCCGTAGTGGTTGGCCTTCAGACGTGATTGCATAACTGCCATGGAGGTAACACTGTCTGAGTGATACCTGGTGCGGCCAGCTGGGGGTCACCCAGCGTGCAAGAGGGGGTCACCCAACAAGCACAAGCATACTATGCAGTATAGGCCAACAGAGGAGGGGGTCACCCTCATTCTGAATATAATCGGACACTGGAGGTACAGTAGTGCCGTAGTGGTTGGCCTTCAGACGTGATTGCATAACTGCCATAGAGGTAACACTGTCTGAGTGATACCTGGTGCGGCCAGCTGGGGGTCACCCAGCGTGCAAGAGGGGGTCACCCAACAAGCACAAGCATACTATGCAGTATAGGCCAACAGAGGAGGGGGTCACCCTCAGTCTGAATATAATCGGACACTGGAGATACATTAGTTCCGTAGTGGTTGGCCTTCAGACGTGATTGCATAACTGCCATAGAGGTAACACTGTCTGAGTGATACCTGGTGCGGCCAGCTGGGGGTCACCCAGCGTGCAAGAGGGGGTCACCCAACAAGCACAAGCATACTATGCAGTATAGACCAGCAGGGGAGGGGGTCACCCTCAGTCTGAACATAATCGGACACTGTAGGTACAGTAGTGCCGTAGTGGATAGCCGTATAATAAAGTAGCCAGACATTGCCAGTCCAGTAGTGCAGACGGCAGGAGGGGGTCACCCTCATATAACCATAACCGGGCATTGCAGATCCAGCAGAGCTGTAGGTAAGAGGGGGTCACCCTCAGGGTGGTATCATAGAGGTCCGTACACCCAGTAGTGCGGTCAGCGAGAGGGGGGGGCCACTCTCATTACGGTTATGACAGGACTGTATGTGGGGTCGGTTAGCCCCCTTGAGGGGTAGAAGGGTCCATACAGCTAGAAGCTGATGCACAGCTACAGACCACACAGGCATAATAATAATAGGATACATTTGAAGTGTATGTATAGTGGAAAATTTTAAGCCCCTTGCAGGAAGGGCAGCAAAACCTTGGCAGGGGAGCTAGGTGCTGAAAACAGACCATATAATGTTTGTTGAGAGAAAGGCTTGATTAGCATATATTACATTGGCATAGTCTTGTTACACAATGATTTTTAAACAAGGATATTTATTTGAGCAGTAATTCCCCTGTAAATCTAAGATTCTCCTTAGTAGCAAAAGGTGTGGCAAGTTTACTGCTAGGATAGAGAACCTAGTCACATTGCAGCAGACATCATAGTAAGCTGCAGTGTGAGCTGTGAGAGTGCCTGGGACAGATCCTGCTATCCAGGATCTGTCACACATGCAGCATGTGAGACAGGCACAGTAAGTAGGGGGATAGCTGAAATATTGGGCTATCTCCCCTTGTATAGGGAGAGGGAAGGCTGGCCACATGGCCAGCAGGTAGCAGGGCAGCTCGGTGGGTGAGACCGGGCTGTATGCGATGCATGGAGGCCATGCGGCTCCAACAAAATGGCCGCCGCGGCTCCAACAAAATGGCCGCCGCAGCACTGCCACAGTTGAAAAAGTTGCTCAGCAAGCGGCCAGGGGCCGCGGGGAGCAGGTGGGGAATAAGGGAGAAAGGGTATGGGCTACAGAGCCCAGCAGGGAGACCCAGGGAGGGGAAACAGAGTACAGGCAGAGTAAAAGCATTAAAGCAGGGACATCCAGTCCCCATGCAGCAGAGAGAGAAAACTGCATGCTACATAGCATGGAGTGGTATAGGAAATAACACAGAATAAACTGCCCAGCTAGACCCAGCATGAGACTGCCTAGCTAAACACAGCATGAGACTGCCTAGCTAAACACAGCATGAGACTGCCTAGCTAAACACAGCATGAGACTGCCTAGCTAAACACAGCATGAGACTGCCTAGCTGAAGCCAGCAAAAGACTGCCTAGATAAACACAGCAATAAACTGTTAAAATAAATTCAGCAAGAAGCCTGCCTAAATAAATGCAGCAATTAAGCTGCTAAAACAAACCTAGTAAATAGACTGATTAAACAGACTGTTCAAATAAGCAAGCAGCATGTAGGATAAAAAAACAACCCAGAGCAGAGACAACTCTGAGTTGGTGAGTGCTCACCTGGAGGCAGCAGCAAAGAAAGAGGAAGTGGAAGAGCCTGCTTAGGGGTTTTATACTACTGTTGCTTTGTTCTGATTGGTTGTTTTGAAAAGTTCTGTTAACTGTTTCTTTGCTGCTGGAGGTTTCAGTAAAGAAGGTAAAGCAAATATGAAGCCTCCTGTCCTGCCATAAAATTCTGTGCAGGAACACTTGTTTTCCCCGGAGGTTGAGACTGGCACCAAGTGAACACCAGGTAAGTATAAAAATGACATGACTAGTTACACTGGGGAGGTAATCAGGGTACTCAGAGTCCTGGCACAATAACCAGGTGCTAGTAGTGTGCTAGTAGTAGTTATGGTACTTCAAGTGTTCCTTAAAATGGGTGAAACACTCTAATTTGATATATGATCTTTAAAACCAAAATTTCTATGGCAGAATTATTTAATTATTGGTTATATTCTACACAACAGTATTGGTGGGAGATGCAATATTACGGGTGAGAGTTAGGTAGGATCTAAACCAAGTTGTCCAAAACGCCCAAGGGCAGGATCTGCCAAGGTATTCCAGACAAACGATTTATACTATAATATACTGTAAAAATATATAGCGCTTAAATCATTTTTATAAATTACTGCATTTCATATTAACAGTAAAAAAACATTAGTAGCAATTCCAGAAATTTAATATAATGTACAGATTTATGCTACTACTTAAAAAGCAGGGTGGTCTTACCTTCATCTGTGTCATCATTAGACATGACTGCTATACACTTGTCCCATACAGCTTTTACATCGGCACGGTAGCGATCGCAAGCCCACAGAAACATTGGTAGAAGCAATGCTTGGACTACTGTACACCACAAGACACATAGCACCATCCACTCGTATGACGTGTCAAACTTTAAACTGGCGAAGCTTACGACCTGCAGTTAAGAAAATAAAACAATATAAGATGCATGTTTTGAATATACATAAACAGCTTCTCATAACGGGTATACATTCACATACAACCGTGGGAAGCCTTAATAAATTGACCCTGAGAACTTTCAAAATCTTCAGTAGTCCAGCATGACCATTCTATGTTGCAACTAAAACAAGTTGTTACGTTTTGTTAAGCAAATGCTAAGCATGTGTTAAATTTTTGTAGTTATGATAATAAATACATCATGAGGGGCGGGGCCTGACCGCCGGCGGGATCAGACGTGTTTGTCTGAGCTCCCACTCCAAGGGCCCGAAAGTCGGAGCAAACTGGAGGTTTACCGCGACCAGCAGACCACACAGACGTCCACACAGACCCCCAGTAACAGGGGATAGCGGGGATACCGCATATGACCCTGCCCGGCACCGACAGTAACCCGGCTGGGGCTCGGAGCTCGTTGGGGCTTGAGCCGGGATGGGACGGCCGCTCTCCCGGGTCTCCAGCCGGCGTCTCGCACTCCCCCCCTCTGGACCAGGGGGGTCATCCCGGTCTGCATGGGCATTGTCCAGCGTACCGACCTCTGCCCAAACAACCGCCCTGGCGGGCAACATCATCCAGGCGACAACCCACAAGATGGCCGCCGGCCATGTGCATGAGCTGCCAGAGATCGAGCTATCACTGATACACAAGTGAGATAGCCAACAAAGCTGAAGAAAGAGCACCCACTATTGTCCTATCAGCCTATTACAAAGCAATAAAGCTTCTGGAAGCTGCAGCTGGGATCAAGTCGCAATTTCATGGAAATGATGGCAATAGCACCTACCACGAGACACAACGATGCAGAACCCACCTAGACAGCACTGACCGCTCAAGGCATCAAGACGGAACCCCCTGTTATCGCTTATCTGTGGTATAAGGTGACAACTAGTTAAAATGGTCCCTGCTAACACACAACAAGATCATTTCCAGCAATGTAATGACTCTTTGTAATTCTCAGTCCCAGGATTACCTCTCTCTAATGCTTACAGGACTCAGAGATGTTAATAGCCCATTGTCTCGATAATTAACACTCAGAAAACGAACACCATTTCTAATTCACCTAATCTCATGTAGGCCTGACAAGTCCCCTAGCACTGTTTTGTTTATCCTTATCATCATATGACAAGCATTTAACTCATTTTGGACATCTAGTATCCTGAGTAACATATTAAGATAGCAAGCCCAGATGTATTTGTACTTGCATAAAATCAGACCTATTAACCAATAATGTTCCACAGCCTGCTCTCTTCATGTTATAAAAAATGTGCTGTTTAACTGCCACGTATTGTTAAGCTATGAAAATGCATGTAGCAGCCGTCGTGGCTCTGCACGCTTGTTGTTAATGCATGCACAAATAAAAATGAAGAATTTAATAAAGACATCATGAGATAGGTAATGTTTTTATTTTCAAAATATTTTATTGAGTTTTCTGCAATTATAAAAATTCGAGAACATTCAGTATAAATATTTAACAAATATAAACACAATACGAAGAGAAAAACTAGCATAAAAGCAAAAATAATAAAATAGAAAGGGATTATAATATATCATGTTAATTTTAGATATAACACAGTTATTTTTGCTAGTCCTGAAACAAACATCCATCCTTCGAGACTTCTGATACCTTTAGAATTTTCCCAAACCATAGTGAATCTATAAATATCACTTATAATCTGAACATAATAATGGAATATGCAGGGCAACAACAGTTAGACCAGACTGCATGCAGTAGTTTAAGTAGTCCATTGCAAATCATATTGCTATATAAATGGCAATAATAATAATAATAATATTTCCCCTGGTTAACTTAAAGCTAAATTATTAAAAAAAAAATGTATTACCAAACCCAAACAGCAGATGGCAATGTGAGCATTTACGTTGAAGAAGTTTGTATACTGCGTAGTGAGTGAAGTTTAATATGATAAGCTACTGTGTCAAAATGCTCTAACATTGATCAACATCTAAAATGCAATAACATTGAGCAGAAGCAGAAATGGAATGAGATGAACACTGGTTAATTATTCCTAACAATGTCAATATCATTCAGAACGAATCCGATAAGCACTATAGATGATATTACTGTTATAAGTTTATGATGCACGAAATAAGAAGGCCCGAAATAAGAAGGATTACAGCTACACAACTTGGAGCAGTTATGGTCAGTTTATTAAGCATTGAAAGAGACATTTTAAAAAAAAATTGTTAAAATAGAAAACCATTGTAAAATTGGAAATATTATTTATTATTTATTTATGAAATATTTTACCAGGATGGATACAGTGAGATTTCTCTCGTTTTCAAGTATTTCAAGTATGGAGTAATCACAATGGGAACCTAAGGTATGTTAAAAAATATTCCACTCATCTTCACACTGTGCCCACGTTTATAATTTTGCCCAGCCAATGACGCCAGAGGCACAGCTTAAGTCTCCCTCAAGAGTCTACCACTTTCAAATCATTAAACTAAACTCCATTTGTTGAAGGACACATTACGTTTTCCAATGGTGTCCCATATTTTTAAAACGAATGCAAACTGTCCATCTGTAAAGGGGTTATTAAGTTTCACAAAGCACGCTAACCTTGGTATGCCTGAATCTCAGTTGAAAATCCTTTTTACACCAGCAACTGGGACCTAAACAGAAGTATGGTTTATACATTATTCTTATTATATGAATAAATTTATACATAGTTATTTTTTTTTCCATTACTCTGTAATGCACACATGGGAATAAAACAAGGGGATACAGAAAAAATTAAATAAAAGAGAAGAACAGATGGGATTGTCAAGATCCTAAGTGTAAGTAAAGGATATAAAAGCAGATAGAACATGCTTTATGCCACTCTGGCAATACACACACACAAACTAAACTGTAACAATGCAATGTTTGTGGGCCCAGCACATACTTGAAAATGAGCGAAATCTCGATGTATCCTTCCTGGTGAAATATTTTCTAAATAAATACACATGCCAGAAGACTGACAATGTATTCTTAACACCTTAACGCCGTTACGGCGTTCTATGCTGTTACGGCGTTCTATGCCGTCCCGCATTAAAAGGGCTTTAACCCCTTAAGGACACATGACATGTGTGACATGTCATGATTCCCTTTTATTCCAGAAGTTTGGTCCTTAAGGGGTTAAAGCCGCTGCGGCGGCATAGAACGCCGTAATGGCTTTCTATCCCTGGAGGTCCAGTGGACTTACCTCCGCCGCGATCCTCTTCTGGGGGGCTGCCTGACAGCCCAGGCAGCCCTCCCCTCGGCAAATGAGGCCCCCGGGGGCCATGTGATCGATCTCAAAGAGCGATCACATGGCCCCCGATAGCTGGCTGTGGATCTGCCAGCAGGAGGACTGTCTGAAATATCAGACAGTCCCCCTGCTGGTGGGAGCTGTAAAAAAAATATTTTAGACATGTGTAAAATTAGAATAGAAATGTATTTATATATAAAATATATGTATATCTATTATATATAATATATATATACATATTATATAAATGTAACGTCATACAAAGTGTATTTTAATATTAATATAAGTACATATATTAGTATTAAAATACACTTAGAATGACGTTACATATATATAATATCTATATATTTTATATATATAAATAATAGATATATACACATATTATATATATATATATATACGTATAATTACAATAATAAATAAATAAAATAATAAAATAAATAAAATATTGAAACAAAATGTAATATAAATTATATATTTATATGTAATTTAATTCTAACTGTATTTTGTTATTAATATATATATATTGGTAACAAAATACACTTAGAATGACATTCTATGTATATCTATCTATATATAAAATACAAATAACTGCATATATATATATATATAGATTAAAAACATATAATTACATAAAAGATTACATTATTATACACATAGAATTTAAATACCTATAAATGCATATATATTAAAATTCTACATGTATATTTAAGTAATCTTATAACATAATTATGTGATTTGATTAATTAAAATTTGATTGACATGCCTGACAACACAGGGAGAAAGTGCAGAGAATTTAATTTGCAAGCACTATATTTGACCCTGTAACTCTACAAGACACCATAAAACCTATACATAGGGGGTACTGTTTTACTCGGGAGACTTCGCTGAACTCAAATATTAGTGTTCAAACTGGTAAATTGTATTACAACGATGATATTTTAAGTAAAAGTGAAATTTTTTGCATTTTTTACAAAAGAACTGCACTTTTATAGACTATATTATTGTTGTAATATGTTTTACTGTTTTAATATTTGTGTATCTAATATTTGTGTTTAGTGAAGTCTCCCGAGAATAACAGTACCCCCCATGTACAGGTTTTATGGTGTTTTGGAAAGTTAGAGAGTCACATATAAGGCTTGCATTTCATTTTTTTGACATTGAAATTTGCCAGATTGGTTATGTTGCCTTTGAGAGCGTATGGTAGCCCAGGAATGAGAATTACCCCCATGATGGCATACCATTTGCAAAAGTAGACAACCCAAGATATTGCAAGTGAGGTATGTCCAGTCTTTCTCAGTAGCCACTTAGTCACAAACACTGGCCAAATATTAGTTTTTTGCTTTTTTCACACAAAAACAAATATGAACGCTAACTTTGGCCAGTGTTTGTGACTAAGTGGCTACTAAAAAAGACTAGACATACCCCACTTTCAATACCTTGGGTTGTCTACTTTTTCAAATGGTATGCCATTATGGGGGTAATTCTCATTTCTGGGCTACCACACCGTCTCAAAGGTAACATTACTAATCTGGCAAATTTCAATTTGAAAATGGAAGGTTCTATATTTGACCCTGTAACTTTCCAAAACACCATAAAACCTGTTAATGGGGGGTACTTTTGTACTCATGAGACATCACTGATTACAAATATGTGCATTTTTTTTGCAGTAAAACAGTATTATGACATTCACAGCTAAAATGGCAGACGGAAATACAAATTAATTTTTTTTTTTTCAATTTTATTCATAATAAATTATGTTCCATATATGAATAGTTAATGATAAATTAAAGTCCTGTTTCTCCTGAACAAAATAATATATAAAATGTGTGGGTGCACTTAATGTGACAGCGGTGAATTACGGTTGAACAGACATATAGCGCAAATTCCAGTTTTTGTTTACGTTTTGTTTTGATCAGAACGTGTACTATTGACTCCGTCCTGAAGGGGTTAAATTAAAAAAGGACAATATAAAGACATAATATTGGGTGCCAGAGGGTTGCAGCTGCAACCCATTAATGAATGACAAAAAGAAAGGATGAAGAATAACAGAAGGAAAAAGCAAAGAAGAACTAAAAAAAAGAAAAAAGAAAAATAGCAAATAGACACAAAAAAAAGCCCAAACAAATGTTCACAAATAATAGGACAACCTGAGTAGAGGCTGCTGTTTAGACCCAGCAGTTCATGCTGATCCCATCTGCTGCTGATTACAATCTTCGTTTTCTTTTGTACAACATCCACATAGCAATTTCTCCAACAAACCTACGGATCCCGTACATTTGTTGCATTTGTTTTAAAGACTCCTAATGTCACTGATCTAGAATGCTACAGTGTTGCAATAGTATCTCGTTAAATATTTCATAGCCAGCTGAGAATGCCTCGTTAGAAATAAGCAGTGAATAGCTTGTTACTATAATAATAAGCAGCAAACAGCTTATTATTATTAATAGCTGATAACGTGATATTGTGTATTCATATGGAATCAAAAACTGTGGAAGAATCCAATATTAGCAGCAAAAGAAGAACAAAAATGTCATCACGAAATGTTCCCCTGAACCTAAGGCTCTGTATTGGCATATTATTGGGGAAGAAAAAAATAAAAACTACGGGAACTAAATTATTCTTAAGTATAAGTATGTTGCATAGTTCTATAGGAGGCTTAAGCAAAAGATGCAATGGCAACCCTTTGGCACACCAGTAGTTGTAGACTGAGGGGAGACATTAAAGTGTACTGTTCTAAAAACTGGTACAAAAATGCCAATGGAATGCAGCAGCTGGTTCTCTGGTTTCCATAGTGATTGCCCAACTTTTAGTACTTTAGATCACTTTTTTTTTCACTTTTTAGATCATTTTGAAAAATCCACCCCCCATGCATCCAAGGAGGTCCCAACTACACGTTAATTACAAATGGGTTGCTTGTCTACAGTTAGATGTCAGATATGGACCCTTAATGCATGTGCTTAGTAGTTAAAGGGAACACTAGATTCTGGTCACCTGCTTACAGTACTGTATGCATATTATTTTTTACTTTCTCTCCTTACACCTTTTTAGAAAACTTCTACAATGAACCCCTAGCTCATTGTTCTAAGGAGAATGTCAGCTGCAAGTTTATGAAGTGGTCCAAGCTTGGACACCACCGGGTGTTTGCTACTTTGATGAGGACATCTAGGCTTTGCCTACAATTTGGAAGATATATAAAGGTAATGCAACAACTTTCTTCTCTGTATACAGTCAGCATCAGTAGTTAAAAAGGACCGCACCCCAGCGTGGAACAGAAGCAAAAAACAAGGGGGTGTCCAAATCAGGCCATAAAGTCGATATAAGATTTCCATAGTCGCGACCAACTCACAAAAGCTGGAGGTTCAAGTATGGATTAAACAGCCACAGAAAAAGCTTCTAAACACCACTCAATATCCAATTCATAACTGTTTCTCTTTTGGGACACTGAATGGTATTAACCACTTTCCAAGGCACATATCTCCAAAAACATTCCTTAACCCCTTAAGGACACATGACGTGTGTGACACGTCATGATTCCCTTTTATTCCAGAAGTTTGGTCCTTAAGGGGTTAAACAGCTGCTGGACTATGTCTGATTTCTATAGGGACCACAATGTGGCTGAGATCTTTCAATTCTCACAAGGTCAGTAGTTTAATGGCAACATTGACCCCATAGACATCTTCACAATGAAGTCTGAGTGTGGTGTGCTTATAAAGTAGCTCTTTCTTTTACCATTGTTATTGCTGCGACTAAGACTTGAATTTAGAAGAGATAATACGTTTGGGTGTGGAGATTATTACTGTGTACATACATTGTTTCAAATTGTGTTACTCTTTTATTTTTTTATTTTTTTTATTTACCAGGTAGGATTAGCCACTTTATAAATGGCTACTCATTTTCTGTAGATTGATATTCTAACATGGGTTAAGCCCTGGACAGGCTGTTAGTACTAGAGACATTGGTGTTCTAAGTACTTAATATATATATATATACAAATAATCAGTCGATCCTGGTAATCCCATTGCTCATAGACTTTCTTTTATATATATAAAAAAAAAAACATACATAAACCTAAATTGCTTATATTAATTCACACAAGCAACATGATTTATGTTGTATTGCAGTGGTTCACAAAATGTAGATTCCCAGAAGTTTCAGAAGATCTTCTATGATGCCTTGCCATTCTAAAGGCTGACAAAGCATTATGGGAGTTGTAGTGTTTGAAGACCTGGAGATATCCCTTTTGGGCATCTCCTATTGTAAAGCTGTCTTATAGCCATCTGTGAGAGGCCACATACTACAAACAATATACCTATGAAAAACGTACTAGTCATAGTTCATTTTCTCACCAATAGCAACAAGTTGGAGTTACAACACATTTTCTTTTCACTGTACCATGTGCCTGATATAATGCAAAACAAATTATCATTCACCCTGGGTGCTTAAAAAGCACTTTCAATCTAATTATATATTTGCTACTTAATACTTTCACAAGTTGATGGATATATAGTATGTATTGTATGTTTTCATTGTCTAACCATCTACCCTGTTTAGGAGGAAATTCAAGTCAACTTGGAACCTTCAATTTAACCACAAACAGAAGGCATTTAAACAGAAAGTATTTAATTAGTTATCAGTAGTGGAAAAATCATTCAGCTGAGATGTGATACAGCACAGCAGTTGCTTAGCAAATAAGCAACTCCTGAGCAATGAATGTGTCATAGAAAGCCTCTTTATTGTTCATTAATTCAGTGTGGGACTTGGAAAAAGTCGTGAGTAGATATCCCTTCTGTGCCTTGGCCACAGCATATAGGATCATTAATGCCAAGTGACTATGAATGTCCTGGTAGCTCGGGAGATTTTTAATTTAAATGAGTCATGAAGTTTGAAGCTTGATTGAAGTTACATTTAATAAATATCTGAGATGGAGACTTTATGCAGCTTTACTATATTGTGTCAACTTAAAGGGAAACTCTAGTGCCAGGAAAACAAAGTCATGTTCCATGCATTATCGCTGCCTACAGTGTCCCTTTAACTGTATAACAAGCTCACTCCTGGCATTTACATATGCAAATACTGTGAGGGATACATTACTGTTTGATACACATTTATATACCTCACAACAGTTCTGAATCCAAAGAAATAGTTTGTCAACCAACATCTCATCGCCTTTGGGCCTACTGTTCCATAGAAAAAGTGTATCTGTTATAAGTCTCCAAAAAGTACAGCAGGAATATATAATTCATTTAAAGATAAAATTGTACTCTTGAGTTAGTCGGCAAGCATGTGGCTAGACTTCTTCCGTGACAACGACTGCATCATTGGCATGCCCATTTCCATCAGTGTTCCATAATCCTCGTTGTAGACCTTTTACTATTTTTCCAGTAGTTTAAGGCATTTTAGAGAAATGCCCATATTGATAATAGCAAAATGCGCCTGGCTCTTGGAGCCATTGAGCTTCTTAATATATGTTGTAAAAATAGCACTATAAACACAAGTAACTACAATAAAGCTTTCTTCTACGGAGAAAACGAGAACGGTAAGATCTTCACTGCAATTTATGACACAAACAAAAGCAATTAAGGATGTTTTACAATAATTTATGGTTCAGTGGCAAAAATCTTCGCATTTATGATGAAATGGAAACCAAGAAAGTGTCTCTTGGCCTGTTTCCATATAAATGCCACAAAATGAAAAAAAAAAAAAAAAAAAAAAAAGAATAGAACGCATTAACAAGACTTCACACTTAGAATGAATAAAAACAATAATAAAGAGGGGGCGGGGCCGGGCCGCCGACCTGGACGGTCGCAAGTCAGAGCGGCTCTGGCAAAACACAACGAAAAACACGCTAAAATCCTGTATATTCTTCACCTAAAGCGAACCGACAGCACCGATGCCCAGTGCCGCGGTACAGATGGACCTGGGGAGAGGCTGGCTCGCTGAGCTACAGTCCCCCAGGGGAGAGAAACGCGGCGCCGTAACCCGGGCCTTCTCCGGCGGTGAGCGAGGCAGACGGCTGCTGCCTCGCTATCCTGCACCACAGAGCCCGGCCAAAAGCACTGATCGGCTCAGACCCGGCTCCTTTCCCCCCCTATGGACCGGGGGGGTGATCCCGGTCCTCACCCGGTGACCATAAGCGAGATCCTGCATCTGAGGCCGGGGAACCTGATCGCTGCCTTCAAGATGGCGGGCGCCACATGCGCCGACTGCATGAAGGTAAAAACCCCTCCTAGTGTCCTCTACCCACAAAACGGCTCCTAAGAGAAGATCCCGCTACACAGGGAAGCAGAAATGGTCATACTAATCCCTGCAACCACACATGCCACCAACGCAAGCAATAGGAGCTTTGAGGGTGCGGGTAACAGCAGCGGCACCACGGAGATAGGTCACCAAGCATCGACCACTCCAGTCCGGGGTGACATCTGCCCAGCAAGACACCTCTGCTAACAACCCAACCCTGTACCCGCTTCCAACTCGGCCTTTGACGGGATACTGCGGAGAGCTACAGATCTCCACGGATACCCCCAGAGCCTGCACATGGCGGACACCTACCTGCAGATGACCGAGAGCGGCAAGCCCACCCTGCTCAAGCTACACCCCGGAGGACCGCAGTGAACAAGCAGAACAACACTCCGACAAACCCGAGTCCTGCTCTGAAGGACGCTTGCATACCACTACACAAACACCACAGAGCAGGCATCGGGGTAAAATTGGACTGCCCCTCTTTGTGAAGTCTTGGACTCACTGGGATGCCAACTCTCTCCCACGGAGGCGGCTCGGGGAACCCCGACCCACCAGGGTGACAATCACACTTTCTCCAGCTACTACTATAATGCATAACATGTCTGTAAGTGACAGCCTCACTAGCATGGTTTATCTAACCTAACATTGTTTCATAGCGACTACCTAATCCTAATAATATGAGTAAAGTTGTTGTCCGAGCTTAACAATTCAATGACAATCTACTACTAAACCTAGAAGCACCTAGGAATGTCATATGCATGCCTAGAATGTAACAAAAGTTGCTGTTTCATGTTCAAAAAAAAAATATGTGCTGTATCAAAATGCCACTCAATTGAAATGCCATGAATATGCCTGCAGTTGCTGTCGTGGCCCTGCACGCTTGTCTGTAACTTATATGCACATGCAAAAATAAAGAATTTAAAAAAAAACAATAATAATAAAGTAAGTAAATAAAATATCAACATGAAAAAATAATAATTTTGCTGTAGGAAAAAAATATATTAATATCAGCAGGGTAATTTACAAAAATAAAAATTCAAAGTGAATTTTAAGTGAATGTCAAATTTAAGGCCAGACTAAGAAAACTAAAAGCATAGCTGACTTACAAAATATTTTCAGCTCAGCTATTTTGACCTTAAATATGAAATTCACCTTGAGGTCTTACTTTACTGAAGAGCACTACAAGATCTACACATAGTAAATGTTGAAAAAACAAAAAACTCCACCATAGACGTCTGAGCTATTAAATTGTCTAAGAACATAATTAGCATAAAGGACACAAAATATTCATTAAGGTAAGTCTTTTTTTTAAGAAGAGAGTAATTTAAGTTAGTAAAGCAAAATGTTAGGCAACCCGTGTCTGCTATCTTTGTGCTGTAAATAATAATTTGATCTCTATTAATTTCAATACTCCTCCTATATATAGTGTTTCCAAACATTCATTTTGTATGAGGAACCTCAAGTACATTATGTATTTGAAGAGAGAAACAAAAAATAATCGGAATAGTGGGAAGGCTGTAGCTAAAATAGTTGCGTGGTAGTAGAGTTGTTCATTGGGTACAGCAAGGCCTCCCTGTTTGGTGGGTGCTTGCATTACTCTAGGCTTACTTCCTGCCCAAATAAATCTGGTCATGTCAGAGTGGATTTGCTTAAAGAACGAGAGGTGTAAGGCTATCGGAAGGGGTCTGAATAGATATTATACTCTGGGGAGTATGGACATTTTGAATGTGACTATTCGTTCTGTCCACGTGAGAAATAGGTGGGTCCATTTTTGTAGCAATTGTTGACATGGTCCCCATACTGCTATGTAGTTTGCCAGACTAAGGTCCGCAGGGTTCTATAGTCAACCCCAGATATTTAATAGTATCTTTTCTCCAGTCGAAGTCATATGTAGATCACAACATTTGTAGTGGTTGCGTTGAAATGTCTATGGGCATAGCTTGTGTTTTGCTTGCGTTTAATGAATACTAGGACACCAACCCATAAGACTTTATAAGCATACATAGAGCCTGTAAGGACACAGAGGTATCTGTAATATACAGTAATATTTCCTCTGCGAATGCACTAATTTTTATTTGTTTGTCCAACATCTGCACCCCATGGATTTGTGGGTGTGCCCAATACTTTTTTTTTAGCAATACTCCCAATATAATTATATTATTTTTTATTGGGAGTACTGCTAAAAACATCTTGCAAAAGCTGCAGATCTCTTGTCTACTGCCTTTGAAAGTCCTCTCCTTCTGCACCAGCCCAGACCTTCTGTGGCTGTCCAATCACAGTCTTCCTAATACAGCTGAAAGCGAAAAGACTTTGCAAGGATGGTGCTCAACTAAACTACCAGGAAGTAACAGGACTGCTTGTCTGATTGACAGCTGAGGGGGTGTAACAAAGTTAATTTATAAAAGTGCAAATTTCTAATGTAATCTGCACTTTTTGTAAAATGAAAAAAAAGAGGACACACTCTTCAGTCCTAAAGCAATTTGCCAAGCTAAAATGCTTTAAGTGTTTGGAGTGTTCATTTAACAGAAACATATTTTCCTGCTCATATTAAATCACATTGTGCACATTGCAATAAACTATTTTTAAACTTTCCATTCACCTGTCATTATATAACCTTATCCTGGTTCTTTGTTTTAAATGTTAAAGGAACCTGCCGTTGCTGTGAAATCTAGTTCTTTTTAAATCATTACTTCATGGTAAGACTAACCCCCTTGGCTTTTCTATTTTTCGCATCAAAAGATTAAATAAAAACAGATCTGATGCTTTGTCACAGACAGCATCTCATCTTTCGTTACTTTTTTCCAAAGGTGACAAAACTTGGTGACATTTTGTACTTATGTGAATAGAAAAAGAGACAACATAATGTTCATTTTAAGAAACAAAAAATAGAATTTTTACCTATCCTGACTGCAGCATATAACCTTTTAGATGATTTCATATATACAAAAATCACAAAAATCCATCACTGTATAGCAAGTGAAGTGTAGCGACCACATAATTCTACTCTTTTTTGAAAACTTCGTAATTTTAGCATTTTTAAAGTTTTAACCCCTTAAAGACACATGTCGGAACTATTCCATCATGATTCCCTTTTATTCCAGAGGTTGTGTCCTTAAAGGGTTAAACAAACTGCATAAGGTCATTAAAAGCACAGTAATGCATATTGTATTCAGTTTAAAGTAAAAATTAATAAAATAATTGACAAAAGGTAAAATTTGGTAGCACCCTTATTAACGTGTCATACATTTTATTGTCAACAGTGTAAAAGCAGGCCTACATACCAAGCTGGCAATTATCGACAGGGTGTTCTAGCCAATAACTATATACAATAACAAAAATGGGGGACAGGAAAAAACTAAAGGTGAAAAAGAAAGAATGTGACCAATAAATATAGGTTTTAAGTTAAAGGGACACTCAAGCACCATTAAAACTTTAATGCACAATTAATATGTGCTTGTAGGGAATGGTTTATGTGAACACATTTAATAAAGAAGTATTTCTGGCATGAGAGGGCATGAGTAAGAACGCAGGCTAATGGTGCAACAATGTGCAAAGCATTTTTTTTGTGCAAAAACTATCACGATTTGAGCATAAATACAGGATATATTAATAAGGTCAATTCTATCAAATGCATTTAAGATATATTGGTGGCCAGAGTGTCCCCTTAGGTAACTTTACAGTCCAGTACAGACTTAAAAAGGTCATATACATTATAATCCAATTTCTCTGAGCAACTTGAGCTGGTCAAGTATAGGAAAAATACATAAGACAAAGTAAGTTTTACAGAAAACTAGATTAGATAGGAAGAAATGTAGAACAGATCCTGAGAGTGGGAGAGTGGCATGACAATGCTGCTTTAATGAACACAATCTGCACTGCACTACTTAGCTTTAACCAGGGAGAGTTATTAGCAGTAGAAAGAGAGAAGTGCTCATGCCATTGTACAGAACACTGGCGAGACCTCACTTGGAGTATTGTACGCAGTACTGGAGACCATATCTCCAGAAGGATATTGATAGTTTAGAGAGAGTTCAGAGAAGGGCTACTAAACTGGTTCATGGATTGCAGGGTAAAACTTACCAGGAAAGGTTAAAGGATCTTAACAAACATAGCATGCAGGAAAGGCGAAAAAGTGGGGTTATGATAAAAACATTTAAATACATAACGGGAATCAACACAGTAAAGGGAGACTATATTTAAAAGAAGAAAAACTACCACAACAAGAGGACATAGTCTTAAATTATGGGGAAAAGGTTTAAAAATAATTTCAGAAAGTATTACTTTACAAAGAGGGTAGTGGATGCATGGAATAGCCTTCCAGCTGAAGTGGTAGAGGGTAACACAGTGAGGGAGTTTAAGCATGCGTGGGATAGGCATAAGGCTAGGGACTAATGAAAGTACTAGAAAATTGGGCAGACTAGATGGGCCGAATGGCCCACCCTGTCGATATCTGTTGTCACATTCTATGTGCCGTGCCTATGTTTTAATGTAACCAGTCATCTGTGTTTATTGTATATGACTTGATAAAATCACAATTATATTGGATCTAATGAGCTAACATATATGAAAGCTGGAGCTGTGTGTGCAAACAACATCTAAAAGTACACTGATTATGCACATCTATGAAATTAGAGAAGAATAGAAATACTTTATGTGAGCTAAATCTAATGCAATTCACTATATCCTAGGTTTGTAAAGTAATGTGTTTAGTTTTCAATACTATCACCAATTTTACCTGCAGACAAACACTCCAAGGGTGTGACGTGATGTGTCCTTAAATTATTATTTTTTTAAATTGAACAAGTTCGATATAAGCTAGATCTGAACCCAGATACTCATTGACTGACCGAGCTAAATAATAGATAAATACAATTGTAAATATTTTAGATGAATATAAATGTGTATGGAAAACAAGGCACCCCATGGAACAAGACATACAATTACACAAAACACTGTAAATCAGTCAAGTCTTCATTGACCCACATTGGGCTCACAAAAAGCTAATTAAACAGTAACTAGGAATTCCGATGGTAGTTTCTCTAAGTTTTTAACATAGTGGTTTAGCTGTAATTATATCTGTGCCAGTAAAACCAAAGTAACACCTTAAAGACACTACCACCATCAAATACATCCCTTTTATTACAGATCTTCAAATAACGAAGCGGCAGTAAAAATAGACATCAAATAAGAGAACCCACGGAAGCAGACTCTGCAAATATGTCTATTTTGTAACATTTTCCAGAAACTGTCACTGTAAAATGTCTTACTTGAAATAAAAGTGTTATTGGCTGATTTTGTTTTGACATCAACACAGGATGATCGTCAAACATGTAGGCTTCCTAAAGCAGACGATAAATAGAAAATATAACGGAATAATAATAGTTCTAATAACGGATTAGCGGGTCGGTACAAGCTGATTTGCTTTTTTTTAAACTCTTCTTCCAATGACATGTTTTGCCTTTGGCTCTCTTTAGTCTAAGAGGAGAAATACACATAGAACATGTAGGCAACATTCCTGCATTCCGTCTTAGGTTAATTATTCTAATATCAGGAGATTATTGTGAATGGGCAGATGTCCCCATTTTGGGAGCTGGACCCTACAATGCAGGCATCCCCAAACTCTGGTTCCCAGGTGTTGCTGAACTACAACTCCCATGATTCTCAGCCTATCTATTTCATTCATAGAATCATGGGAGTTGTAGTTCAGCAACATCTGGAGGGCCGTAGTTAGGGGCAATGCATTGCATTGGTCTGATTACCCTTGAGACTCAAAATTGGTGTTTTTCCTGCTGTAATGTCACAGCAGAAAAATCTATCTTTCCCATGGGGAAGCATTGGATTGGATGAGATCATCTGGTATGGAAGGGTGGCTGCAGTGAGATCAGTGCTCCAGTGTCTAAAGGTAAGTAAAAACTGTTTTTCATTATTCCACAGGGGCAAGTGAGCTACATCTAGGTTGGTTAACATTCTAATTTTAGTTATACATGTACATATATCATTACTCCCCATAACATTATAAAGCTCTGAGGAACAAGTTGGAGCTATATAAATGGCAATAAAAAAAAAATAGTACTAATAATACAACAATAACAGTCGATTTATTCTAGTAATATGGGTAACAATTAGAAGCTATGAGCTTTCACAGGATTCTGTAAAAGAACACCACATTATACTGACAGGTTAATCTGGATTTTCGCTGTGATTCCCAGGGATCCGATAAGAGAAGCTAGTCTTTAATCCCTTGCTAACAGTCAATGTAATTGACATAGATTTAGCGGTGATACCTTTGCTTAGTGATCACTGGCTTAGAATGAAAGTTTAAATTACAATACTGCAGAAAAATAAAAAAAATGGTTACATTTTGTAAAACATGAGATGGCCCTTATTAGCACATTCTTCGTAGGATGTATGTTCTTTTGTGATTGTAATAATTATTAATTTCACAGAGAGCATCTAACATTCTAAAAGGCTGTTTGTCCTGTCCAAAATGGGACACCAGATCAATCCAGAGAGGAATGGTGGTTGTCAACTATTTGGATGAAATCTTAGTTCACAACTAATTGTCCGATTGATCTATATCACCCTCCTAGTATTCATCTACCATGCAGTTAGATGTACACCAATCATACCAACGTATAACAGGGATGCAGGTGGATTACTGGCACCTGGGTTCCAAACTGGGATCCAAGATTGTGTAATAGTCTGGCCAAGAATTTCACATATGTTCACCCCTTACCGGCATCCTGAATATCTTATATATATTTCTTTTAACTTTATATCCATGCATTCACTTTCCCCAAGGTGAGCTGTAACACAGAACTTTACCAGGAAATTACATTCCCCAAGGTAAGTTGTGTCACAGAATTGCAAGATTCAGGCGGACTCATTAGTTACTCCAGACAGAGCATCATGTAAAATGATTGTATTTCTGTATTACACTGTATACATTAGTTACAAATGCAAAAAAAGAAAACAACAACAAAAAACTATTGCACTATGGCTCTACTACCTTGGTTTCTCATTTTTGCCTGAAACGGCAGGGCCAGATCTAAAGTTAGGCACAGTAGTCTCCTGTCTACCAGTGCTTGTACAAATGGTGCACTGCAGGTACCAACTCTAACCCTAAAAAGCCACAACTGGCAATCTATGTGGTTTTGCCATCTTCCCAAACAACAAAGACAGGAGTTATGGCTGCCAGAGATTGCTCTGTTATATGTGTGAGGTGAGTCAGGGTGACAACCATGATCTTTGCTTGGCTGCACCTCCCCCAGACTTAACACATCAATCTGCAGCAGACACAATGTGAGGAAGGTGAATGGGGACAGCACTGATGTAATTAGCGGGGTAAAGAATGCACATTGCACAAGCAACTTATACCCTAAATGGTAGTGAATTAGGGATAACAACACACAAGAAGGATTTGGGAATTGTTATAGACAACAAACTAGGCAACAGTGTGCAATGTCAGTCAGCAGTGGCTAAGGCCAGTAAGGTATTTGTCATGCATAAAAAGGGCATTAATTCTTGGGATGAGATATAATTTTTCCTCTTTATAAATCACTGGTAAGAGAACATCTTGAATATGCTGTGCAATTTTGGTCACCTGTTCTAAAGAAGGATATTATGGCACTAGAAAAAGTGCAGAGGCAGCCTACAAAATTAGTACAAGTAATTGAACATTTTAGCTATGAAGAAAGGTTAACAAATTTAAACCTCTTTAGTTTAGAAAAATGTCACCTCAGAGGGGATATGATAACAATATACAAATATATTAGTGGTTAATTCAAAGCCATTGTCTGGAAATCTATTCACAAACAGGACTATACATAGGACACAAGCTCATGCATTTAGACTAGAAGAAAAAAGATTTAGTCTAAGGCAAAGGAAAGGGTTTTTTTACCGTAAGAACAATAAGGATTCTCTGCCTGAAGAAGTGGTTTTATCAGAGTATGTACAGATGTTTAAACAGAATCTAGATCCATGCTTGCTAAAACATAATATTCAATTATGTAATTTTTCAACTTTAGGGTTATCCTTTCTTGATCCAAGGATAAATCTTACTGCCATTCAAGAAATAACTTTTTTTCCTAGTTTGTTGCAAAACTGGAAGTGCTTCAAACTGGTATTTTTGCCTTCTTTTGGATCAGCATAAAAAAAAGGGATGTGAGGAAGGCTGAACTTGATGGACACATGTCTCTTTTCAGCCTATGTATCTATGCAACCTAAGATTTGTCAGAACCGTTCTGCCCCAGGCCACACCTCCATTCACAAACCTAAACCGTGTTCCATTTTGTCAATTTGGAATGTTGGGAGGTATGTGTGCTGTATACCAATGACAGAGAACTAGAGACAACTTTAGTGAAAAAAGATAAATATTGTTGCTAATTCTCAGCATTATTGAATGCCATTTTGGCATTTGTAGTAAAAGTGCTTCAATGGACATATCCATTTCTCTATGAAGAATGTATTGTAATACAAGAGCACCCAAAATACCGTATTTACATAATGCACAGATATCATAAAGAGACATCATGGAGAATTCGTAGAAGAATGAGTTTGAGAACGTCATAAAAATTAAATTTAAAACAACAACATAATAAATACTATCAGAATACGGGAATACTTAGTTTGAAATGTTTCAGTCCAATCTGTATGTTCAAAAAACACAGAATTATCACAATCAAGTAATGGAATGATAAACCTTCTAGGAACACAGAAAACCCTCACCGACATAGTTAATAGCACAGATGATGCCAGCTTGTTCAAATTCTTCAAATGACAGTAAACACCCTACTTTGCAAAACCCATCCGAAGAAGTCTTTGTAAAAACACTTGTATATAGTGATAGGTACTCTCTCAGGTTACCACTACTGGGAGTCAGGAAGAGGGGGCTCTGGAAGGCCCAGAAACACAAGAGATTGGGAAGACATTCTTAGACATGATCCAGAAATTTGTGAAGTACGTGAACCTTCCATTGAGGATAGTTTTTGTAGGATAAAATAGGTTATGTGGGGATGAAACAGGCCTTGGATAATATTTAGTGACACTCACTTATCACTGAACACAACTAAAGTACAATATAGGCAACAATCTGGTGCTTTTGTTGAACTTGTAACCCAGTCATAAAAAATAACTAACATTAAGTAAAGAACTGATATTTTCTTTATATAAATAGACAAACATTAATTATGTTTCTGGTGACATAGTGAGTGGTGAGTGGATAGATCAACACTGATGAGATGGGATTTGAAGAATAAAAAAAGTCTTGGTAAATGCTCAAAAATGAAACAATCATGATATTCTGTTCTGATAATAAAATCGATATGGCAGAAAAAATACCAAGTATGGTGGAAAATATCGGTCAAAATTAGTAGTAGTTACGAAACATCACCTACCGCTAGGCTTGACGAGAAGAGCATTCAATCAATGTTAACTTCTCACTTTTACACACAGAGTAGACACCTGGGCAACAACAAAAAAAAAGATGGACGACGATTGAGAAAGTCCCGAGACAACATGGAGAAAGTGCTTTAGGCGCTAGTGAGGACGACAGCACAAAGAACACAACAATGAAAAGGCTTGTGAGACAACGAAACAAACACAAAAAATTGGGAAGAGATATTTTGAGAGCTAATACCAACCTCTGTTGTAAAGACACTATGAAACAGATTGCAAGCCGGTAAAGAAAAAAATTAAAACCTATAGATAGAAACTCTGTAGCACAAACAGAGGTACTTAAAATAGATTGCAGGTGCTTCAGAGAAAATTGCAAATCTTAATTATTTTTTGCGTGATTAATAATTTGCTATTAAATCTGTGTACACATTGTGTTTATACCTTTTTCTAAGCTATTGTTGTATAATTATAGGGTTGGTTTTGTTAAATGAGTCTTACATCTCTTGAATACAGAATGTTTTGTAATGTTGAATTTAGAATGTTTGCTCCCAGAGTGTAAGTTCTCCTCCTTTATGTAAGCAGGGTCAATTGAAACAGAGATATGGGGTATAACACCCATTGATGCTCTGAGATGGACAGAGCGGGAGTGAGCGGCAGCAGGTAAGTGCTAATGTTCCCAAATCTACACTATGATACATAATATATTTACTACCATGGGAGCTTTATATGTTAAAGTGAATCGGTCAGGACAGGTTCCCTTTAAATCCTATAGCAGAATGCTCTATTTAATTGCTGTCTCAACATTCGGCCCTTCTCCATGATCTTTTAGCCGAACACACAGAGGTAAGAATACACTGACAAATTGAGGAGGAATGACAATGGGATTTAAATTTTATATTGAAGTGGATGAAGTCAGATATTTTTTTTTTTTTAGCTAAGCTATTTTTGGAATTTCCTTTTGAAATTCCCTTGTCAATATCCCACAATTCCTGGCAACAAAGCTTTGTTTGTTTCTATATATTCTATATATACAATAAACTTGTAACTTAATATTGGCAGTTTTTAGTGACTAGTGTTTGGGACAGGGCCGACTTTTAAAATTAAAAGAACACTCAAGTTAAAAATAAAAAATATCTGTTTATAGTTAAGGTTAGAGTGTTCCTTGCTCCAATTAGGTTACTACATGAAACCTAAATGGAAAAAAAAGCAATTAAACTTCTGAGACCAGTCTTCTTGTAGCATCTCATTTCATCTTGACTGATCACACAGAAGCACTTGCTATGCTCAGCCAATCCAGTACTTCTAACAGAAATGCATAGGCCACATTTGGTGTCATCATGTTGTGCGTGATCACACTGAATGTGAAGACCTTCAAAAATCTAACGGCTTAAGTAAAAAAGTGCATTTAGAGGCTTGCACACTGACACTGGCTTAAGACAAATGTAAACAATGTCAAATTTTTAGAGACTGTGATGTTTTCCATTGTCCAAAAAAGGTATTTGCATAAAAATAACTACACTATGCATGTATTGGTTTTGGTGCTTAGAGATCTACTTTAACTAGCGTAGAAGGGCACTCCAGGCACCCACATGTTAAGTGCAATATGTAGGCATTGTTACATTTAGCTATGCTGGGTGGGAATTTTTAGACAACTTTTTTTTTTTTTTTTTTTAATAGCAATTAATTTTGCTCAAAAAAAAAAAAAAAGGAGGCTAAATATATATATTGCCTCCCAATCTCTGCCTACCTGCAGTACTTTCTTTTCTGCTGCCAATATGTTACTGTACATGATATAATTTGTTCTGTGAGTTAGACATCAGTTAGTTTTCTGCAGTAGAAAGCTGATAATTAAACTAGCATTCTTGGAAACCCTTCCAATGTCCATACAGCAGTGATAGGATGTGTTCAACAGTGTATGCTAAGCAGGGCTTTACAATGTTCAGTGACCACCATGATTGGCTGAACCACTTCCTGGTATGAGTAGGGTCCACTGCAGAAGTTGCAAATAACAGGGATTTGCAGCAAATGCAAGAACTTTAAATTTCATTATTTTTAATAGCTCCTTTGCCTGTATTAAAAAAAAGAAGCACGTGCTTATCTGGTGCCTGGAGTGTCTCATTAAGGTTTAGTAACTGTCTAAAATTAGTTTATATAGCTTTTTCAGAAACATGAGAACAGATTGTAGATGAACACAAAATAGTGTCAGCTGCTAATGACAAAACTGTTCATAACCGCAAATATTTAAAAATACATTTTTTTTTTAAATGCTCTGTTCCTCGGGACATTAAATGTTTCAGCAACATTTAAAGTTACATTAAAATTGTATTTATTCTTTTTCTTCTGTGACAGAAGTATGCCTGAGCAGTATAAAACAGACATTAAACTTTGCTCAGCTGATGAGGCCAGAGGCTGCACTGACAGATTTATTTAGGGTCCCCTCTATGATTGAGGCAACCCATGTGCTTTACTCAGACCTGTAGAAACAAAATGGCAGTTCATTGAAGTTTTAGCAGGGCAAACACCAGTGGACACATACAGGGCACAGAGTGTGTGGAGGTGCTGAATGTGGGCCTTGTGTTTTATACACAAAGGATTCTCAATGAAAAGCTACTGATTGGTACATCTGTCAGTGCCGGGGAAATCGGGAGAGAGTTTGTGGTAGCTGTGGACGCCAGATCTATTGCAAGCTAATTTTTCATATACCACCATAGAAAACATGAAGAAAAAAAAAATGCATGTATGGTTTTGGGTAAATAACTACGAAATGGAGTGTTCATTAAGTTCTGTGAAATAACCAAACGTAAAAACGTTGGTGGCATATAAATGTGAAAATGAGCCACTGAGGGAAAATGACCCACTATTTTTTATGCATTAAAAAATTGCATACAAATAAAGATCATCATGAGAGGGGGAGGGGGACTGACAAGCAGTATATACATTAGACCCAGGGATGTGAGGAGGACATAGGTGCTTGATGATATGCTTAACACAATATTATAGTTCATGTTGTGTCACACTAAAGGCTAATAGAATGTTGAATTATTTAAAGGCTTGGGTTCTGAAGAGGTTTCTTAAAATACCTTATACAATTGTATTTAATTTTGACCATTTTCCTGAATGCCATATCTTACCTATCTTTGTTCAAAGGACAAAAAAAACTAAGTAAAGATTGTAAAAAAGAGAATTGTGCAAAATACATAAATTAAGTAATTAAAAAAAGATAATAAAAATTCAGGTGCTTTTGATAAACAGTTTAGGCGGACCCCTCTCTATCAATGAAAAAAGGTTTGACAAAGACCTTTCAATAGGTTAAAATGTTACAAGGTCCACTTTTGGAGGAATAAAATCTCCTTCTTCAATGATACTGTAATTGTTGTTTGTTTATATGTTTTCCCTCTCTACTAAGACACTTCACTTATCACATAGGAGTAGAGAGAGAGTACAGTCCAAGTGGTGCATGGATCATGTGCACACAGCAAGCACATATCAACATAATTGATTTTCCCAACCAGAAAGATCAGCCAGATGGAGATGGAGCTTCATGTTTAAATTGTATCAAACAGTGATGGCTCTTATATAGGAACACTTCATATAGGTCTCCCCCAGATAGTTATTGTCATAAAAAATTTATTTAAAAAAAAATCGGCCTGTAGTGAAACCAAACTATTGACAGTGGGTTGAGGAGAGGTTAACATGCAAATTTTAGCTATAAATCGCAAACATACACAATGTAGTTATATTATCTTCTCTCCTTCTCACACCGCAGCTCAGACCTACTCACTGATAATAAATGCTGGCTATCTGGGTAAATTGTGACTAGCTGGGCATGTGTACAACGTAAGTCGTTTGTGAAGAGATGCCCAGTCTGTGTGTACCTCAGACATGCTCAGTCTGACCCTAGAGGTGTTTTTCCAACATGGACATTTTAATCTCCAGTAGGACATCTGAGCCAATCAGAGTACACATGATAATAAAGATGTTATATGCCCACACACTGTTTGCAAGTGTAAAAAAAAATCAAATACTTAATCAGTAAGCTATGCATTGCAGCAGCAGCCTGTCACTGATGTCCACGAAATATTGTATGATGGCACATGTCCTTCCCCAACTACAAGCTCCACTTACTCTGAGAATTTTGCGTGGGAAGCAGTGGCAATGCAAATCACTTGATACTGCCCTGTATCATTTTTTCACTAAGGGTAGGGGAAAATGTATTGTGAAAAGCCCACTGAATTGGGGCCATGATGCATCTATAAATAGCACACATGGTGCCATTCAAATTGATTGGCTCCATGTGTTGAAGATCCCTTCAAACCACTATTTAATCATTGAGCTGTAGTGATGAATGTGGTGAATTGAGGGCAGTCTTTAACACATTGTGCTGATCGATTTGACCCTCACAATATCCAAGCCTGGAGCTCATGATGGATAATCTGTCCCTGAGCCTAATTGTTTTTTCTTTGTGGATTTTTCTGAAGAAACACTGTATGTCTACTGATTATGAACCCCCAAAACAAACGTTCAATAATATGTGTATATTGACTGTGTGTTCCTGTATCCCAGCACTGAGTGTCTGCTGACAGTGTGTCCCTGTCTCCAAGCACTGTATCTGCTAACAGTGTGTCCCTGTATCTCAGCACTGTGTGTCTGCTGACAGTGTGTCCCTGTCTCCCAGCACTGAGTGTCTGCTGACAGTGTGTCCCTGTCTCCAAGCACTGTATCTGCTAACAGTGTGTCCCTGTATCTCAGCACTGTGTGTCTGCTGACAGTGTGTCCCTGTCTCCCAGCACTGTGTGTCTGGTGACAGTGTGTCCTTGTATCTCAGTACTGTAAGTGTTGAAGCAAACTGACAGACTATCCTAGGTTTCTAGGCACAGTTCATACCATTATTGTCCTGTATCCTCAATGCTACTTTTTTAAATTTGACTTTTACTTTGCTGTCAATGTAATAAATGTATATGTTAGCATAATTTTTTGTATGCAAGCAAGAATACTGTGACACATTACACATCGGTCTGACAGATACACACACACACACACACACACAGATACACACACAAACACAGATACACACACCTTAACACACCCCGGCACATACAATCACAGATATACACACACTTTGACACATAGATACACACACCTTGACACACAGATACATACACAAACACAGAGATACACACTGTGTGTCAAGGTGTGTGTATCTGTGTGCCACTAAGTGCCAGTGTGTGTGTGTGTGTATCTGTATGTCAGATTCATGCACACTGACACACAGATACACACACCTTGACACACACATATTGACACACAGATAGATACATACATACACACACACACACACACACAGAGATACACACTGTGTGTCAGTGTGTGTATCTGTGTGCCACTATGTGCCAGTGTGTGTGTGCACATACATACACACACACACACATATACACATCACATTGACACACAGATGCACACACTGGCCCATACAAACACAGATACACACATTACCGGGGAGGGGGGGTTCTACTATGTCAAAGGGTTCCACGGGAAAAATTAATTGGGAAACCCTGGCTTAAAGGGACTCAGTAGCTTTTGTCTCCGTTCAGGTCTCAAAATAGTTTTAGCTCACTTGTGCCATTACAGAGAACACCAGTCCCAAGGTATATCAGACTGTTCCCACCCATCAGGGCAGTCCAGAAGAGGCAAGAGAAAGTCCAAGAGAGAATTGTTTTGGCCTCTTTTAACTTTATTTTTCAGCATTTTCTAAAGTAATAAGGGTGGACGTATTAACTAGTGCCCATTAGCGAACTATAAATACAAAAAAAAATGGATAGGTAAAAGGGTTAAAGTAACCCTTTAAGTAAAATCTATAAAAAAAAATAAGTAAAATTGTGACTGCCAAACTTGTTAAAAAAAAAAAAACAGACATCCCGTTACCCTTTAAACAGCAGTTGGTTTGTTTGGATCAATGGCAAAATCAAAGATCAGCAAAGTGAGATTTGCTTATCGCTTTCAGTTTGAAAATCCATGTTTTACTTTTACTGTAGCCCCTTTATGATGATGACAACCAACAAGCCAGAACCATCGTAGTACCGTAGGATTTTCCCAACCCCTTGTATTAAAATCAATTTCCATAACTTCTGATGGGAAACATCACGGCTATTGTAGTTAAAACATTTTTTACCATGATTATAACAGTAATTTCATTGTGAATATTCATTAGTAGGGAAACTGACATCAAGCACTTTTTAAATGTTTACTGCAACATAAACTTGCAAATAACGTTTTAGATGTGCTAAAATGTTTCCATCATCGCATTCCATCATCGCATTCTACTGTCGATTTAAATTTCTTTAATTGCGCTACATGAACCGAGCATAGCAAATAAGAACTGTCATTTAGAATTACACGTAACTTGCTGAGAATATTAAAAATCTGTTTCCAGTTTTGAGATGGAAAGTTTGTTGGGCCACACAAAGTGGGAAGGTCACAAAGAAATACCATAAAAATTATACTAAACAGTTTTTGCTTTTATTGCGAGGATAATAGGAAATACCAGAAAATATTGAAATGAAGAGCTGGGCTATAAAACACGCTTTAGATCTCTGTATGAAAGCTTGGCCAGGCTTGTCTAATGTGCCATAAAACCAAATTAGGCTGACTACCACTATAGCAGAAATCCAGTTTCCATAAATTTAGCAATGCTTTAACTCAACGGGTCTATCCACTAACGAGTATGTTTTCGTGACTTGAAAACTGACTTAATTCAGGTCAAAATAGCAGAGTTACATAAAATTTCATATTTACCAAAACTGGATTTTTTTTCCCCAACTCTCATTTTGAATAATTTTTTTCAACAATGTGCTTTTTCGCAAATTTTGATATGCCCAAGTAATTAAAAGCATTTTAGGCATATGTCCGTTGACCTTTAAAAATTAGTTAAGGTGAGCATCATATTTGCAGCTGTTAAATAGGCTGTCCCATACATGCCAACAGCCACAAATTCTTTGTAACAATCCCGATTTTGAGCTCCTCTACTGCTGCTCTAGCTCTATCTTGTTATTGTCAACTTATGAAGACACCACAGAAAACTCCCCATAAAGCACAATTCAAGAACAAGAGTGCACCCGGGGGCATCAGGCACCAGAACACCTTCATTTAGATGAAGTTGTTATGGTGCCTAAACTGTCCCTTTAAACACACTTGTGACAGGCTTTTACAGAACAGACGTAACAGACGTACATATTTGCCCAAATAAGAGTACTTTAGCAGTCCCTGTAAGTAAATCATTGGATTTCCTGTCTTTACAGCACACATACAGACTGTATTGCATTCAGGGCCGGCGCGTCCTATAGCCTACTTAGCGCTCCCTCCTGCAAGTCACTTAATGTAGCATTGCTGGGAGGTGCGGACTGCAGTACAGGAGCATCTGTTTCCTGTACCCGGCCGGACTGACAGGAAGTGCACACTGAGTTTTTGCCTTGCTGCGAGTGAGGTATACAGGCATCTGTTAATTCAATTTGTCAGTTAATCCACTGGGGCTGAATTAGCAATAATCCTGTCAACAGGGGTATCAATTGCCCCCATACTTTGCAACCATAAAATAACAACAGTTAGCGAGGAGAAAACTGTAAAAAGGGTGCTAAGGATCTGTTTGGGGAGCTGGTCCAGAAGAAAAACGTGTTTGGAATGATATCCCAATCTAGCTGTGCCATTGTGCTTATTGAACAGTCCCTAATACTAAGGAGAGCTCTCACTCCGTCCTCCGCTGAATACCATTGATTAAGTTTCCCAAAATGAGTTAATATTTTTGGATCAACTTTTAAAGTGATTGAACATAATAAAAAATATTTTTAAAAATATGTTTTTAAATTTGTTTAAACATATTTTTCCACATTTTTGATATTTCAATATGTTGAAAAAAATGATTTCAAACGTTTATCCAAAAATATTAAATAAATTGGAAATCTTATTCAAAAATTATTTAATCGAGGCCTATATTGCTTGGTATAGGTGGACTCTGTGACCCTTACCGCTATGCCAGTTGTGAAAGTACTGGATTGACAGCAGAAAAAGACTTATGTGAAAAAAAATAACTAAACAGACGTAAAGTTCAACATTACTTGTTCTGCTAATATAGATATATATTGCGCATGTTGCAAACAGACAAATACAGCTGCTATATAGCAGTAGAAATGTGAACATCAAGTTTAAAACAAAAATATTGTTATTTATATATCAGATTTCTTAAAAAGCTCTCAGTATTCAGTAAAACCACATTTTTATGCACAAGAACAAGCCGTCAAATGATATAAGAAAAGCAAGAGATCAGTGAAGCCAAGCCTGTCCGATCCTATTAATAATTCACTATTAGATATTCCCCATGCACACTCTACAATGCTGACAGAGTAAGGCTGTAATATTATTGCACATTCTTTAATAGTGTAATATGCAGACTGCTTCCATAAAACGAATATAGGCAAACTACTATTATTAATAAAGATTAAAAAAGATGAATTAAACAAAGCCCATATTAATATTTAATTTATAAACCATGCTCTTGACATGGCATGTATCTAAATATAAATAGTTCTTCTGTATCAGTCTCTCTTCAACATTTTCTCTCTTCAAAGAAAAACAACCAGTAAATGTAAACAAAATGTACTAATTTTATAACATGACAGGAGGCTTCGTATTTGCTTAAGTCTCTCTTTACTAGAACTCCACAGCAGCACAGAAAACAACCAATCAGAAAAAAGTTAGGTACTATAAAACTCCCCTCCCCATGCATCATTTCCTCTTTCTTTGCTGCTCCGCACCAGTACAGGTCAGAGTACCTCTGCCTCCTGCTTATAGTGGGTGGCTTTGGGTTTTGCTCTTATTTTCAGTATTTTATTTTCTATATTTTAGATTGCCCTTGTGGGATTTAATCTATGTCCAGTTGTTTGTTTTGCCCTGGTTAGATGTATTCTTTTCTATTCTGTTATAGGGATTTTATTCAAATATACTGTTATGTATCTGTGTGGGTTTTTATCCCAATATACTGTTATATATATCTGTGTGGATTTTTACTCCTATATACTGTTATATATCTGTGTGGGTTTTTACTCCTATATACTGTTATATATCTGTGTGGGTTTTTACTCCAATGTACTGTTATATATCTTTGTAGGGTTTTCTTAATGCCTGCTCTTCAGGTTTTCACTGTATTTTCCCTTATTTGTGTATGTTTTGTGGGGGCTTTGGGGTCCTTGCTGTCTTTTCCTTAGACTTGTGCCCCCCCCCCCCCCCCCGTCCGTTTCACTTTTCTTTGTATGCCTGCCTTGCCTGGCGCTGTGCGTGCCGCTCGGGGGCTTCAGGAGGCTGACTACTCCTGCCTCCTTCGACCCCGAGCTCCGGGACCGCGGAGTTTCATCTCCGGCGGTCCCATGTGGTTTCCCGGTCGCGGGGGCACTCGCGTACGCAACACGAGTACCCAGCGGCCGGATCTTCTTCCCCACGTGGCCGCGGCCGCCTCCGCCCGCGGACCGCGTGTCTCCGACCGGGTGGGGGAGAGCCCGACCGGGAGGGAGTGCGACCGCTCGCGGTCCCTCCCCCGTCGGTGCATTACTTGTGGGAGGTCTGCCTCCACCAGCTCAGCGTCTTCCACTGCACGTCAGTTTTTGCTTTGGGGGACCTAATGCAGCTTTGAGCTGACACCTTCTACATGGGACATTATTTGACTTTTCCATGAGTTCTTCTATATCCAGGTGTATGTATGTGTGGGTGTATGTATTTGTATATTTATGTAGATATGTGTGTGTGTATGGATGTTGAGATATGTGTATATCTGATATCCTTTTCTGGATTGTAGTACAGCCTATAGACAGTATCCATTTAATGCTCTGTCTGTGACACAGACCTTATTTTACCACTGGCTCCTTACTTCTTACTCTTACTTCCAGTGGGAACCTGTGCCCTGCATACACCATATCTACTGTATCAGGGGCCTACGTCTGACCCCCATTTTCGCATGGTACACCAGACCCTATTATGGCAAACAGATTGCTGCGCGTTTTGCTGCCAGTGTACATCACGGATTGTTGGGTGTTTTACTGACAGTTATATCACAGATTACTGTGTGTTTTCATGACTGTGTATATCACAGTTTGCTGTGTGTTTGCTGATGTATATCACAGTTTCCTGGGAGTTTTACTGACAGTGTAGATCACGGATTGCTGTGAATTGCAGACGGATACTATACAATATTTTCAGATATGATGACGGTATCTATATTGATGATGGAAACATCAAACAGATCTGTGTGTGCAGATGCATTCCAATTCACAGTTTAAGGAGAGTATCGCTCATGTAGCTTACTTTCGTGGACGGGGTAATCACTGAAACTACTTCCGCTTATAACTATACAGCTGGGATACCGCTATTTGCCTGCTGGGCATTCAGGGACCGCCAGTCCCAGTTCGAGTTTATTCTCACAGCATTACGCTGTCTAAAAGGGTTGACGTCTGGGGGCCCTATGTCAAGGTGCTCTGAGGATCTACAAAATTTTTGGGGAACTCTACCCTAGCTCAGAGGTCCCCATTACTCTTCCAAGACCCATGGCAAAGCGCTGTGGATTTGGGTAGCGCTATATAAATAACAGATACTCATAGGATATAATATTCAACCCAGGATTGGCCTGCTATGTTTGTGCCCCATTGTTTGGCCTGCTTGGTCTGTGCCCATATGAACGGCCTGCTATGTCTGTGCCTATAAGAATGGCCTGCTATGTCTGTGCCCATAAGAACGGCCTGCTATGTCTGTGCCCATAAGAATGGCCTGCTATGTCTGTGCCCATAAGAATGGCCTGCTATTGTCTGTGCCCATAAGAATGGCCTGCTATTGTCTGTGCCCATAAGAACGGCCTGCTATTGTCTGTGCCCATAAGAACGGCCTGCTATTGTCTGTGCCCATAAGAACGGCCTGCTATTGTCTGTGCCCATAAGAACGGCCTGCTATTGTCTGTGCCCATAAGAACGGCCTGCTTTTGTCTGTGCCCATAAGAACGGCCTGCATTGTCTGTGCCTATAAGAACGGCCTGCTATGTCTGTGCCCATAAGAACGGCCTGCTGTGTCTGTGCCCATAAGAACGGCCTGCTGTGTCTGTGCCCATAAGAACGGCCTGCTATGTCTGTGCCCATAAGAACGGCCTCTGTGCCCATAAGCACGGCCTGCTATGTCGGTGCCTATTTGTATGGCCTACTATGTCGGTGCCTATTTGCTTGGCCAACTATTCTGTGTCCATTAGTTTGGCCTGTTGGGCCTGCTCTATCCCCTTTTGGCCGCAGGCCTGGGGGAATATCACTGAGGAGAAGCCAGTGCCCACCAGTGACATGGAAATAGGCGGGTGTCCGGCCAAGCACCATTGCCATACTATCCAAGAGGACACCAATATACGGCCATCTGAATATGGTAGGTAGGGTGAAGGCCCTAAACCTCAGACCTGAAGGGCAAGTTTTCTTATGAAGACCCCGGACACACATCCGCGGTTTGCGCCAGTCCGGCGACGGCACATCTCCAAGGAGAACTTTGCACGGGCAAGGACCGGTACTCAGACACCTACAGGAGAACGCGGTGTTTTCCTTGTCTTTATCAACTAACTCCGTATCTGTCTCCCGGTATCCATATAGCTATCGGCAGTTATTCCTGCGTAAGGTTAGCTCCTGGCCCTGTTCAGTGGGGCTTACTTGTCTTGCCTTCCGGCCTGCCTTTTGCCTTCTAGCTGAGATAGAATTTGCGTTTTTACTCGTATCTACGTTATTTTTGTCTTTGTCGTTTTCGTGACATCCTTTTCCTTTCGCTCGGGTCGTCGAGAGGCCTGACTTGACCTCCTCCGACCTCCCGGGTGCTCGTGGATAGTCTCCAGCTTTCCTCAGACTACCAACAGTCCGCCTGGACCCCGCGCGCGCGCACGGGATCCGGACGGTCAGTTGATAGTTTTTCCATCGTTTTTCCGTAGATTGCCCTCAGCCTTCTGCTGATACTCGTATTTGGTGTACCCTTTAGTTGGTCACCCTGAGTCTCTAGGGACCCTAGCTTGGATCACAGGAGGGTGCGGCCCTCCATCTCTTCAATCCGAGAATATTTTATCTGCTGGAGCAGAGAGCGAACCCCTCTCAGATACGGAACCGGACACTGATTTGTTATTAGAGGGCGCAGCCCTCCCTCAACCTCAGCCAGAGACTGAGCTGGATACAGGGGTCATGTTTGGAGGAAACATTCTCATAGAGAGGAACGGTCACGGATGCAGACTCTACTGTTTGGTTATTTACGGGTGCGGCCCGCTCAGGCTATCAGCCGGACGTTAGCACGTTATTTGATCACATTAGTAGAGAGCGCGGCTCTCTCATACACTCGACGCTCTATGGTGCCATCCATTTGTTCAGCACTCAGACTTGTAAGCAAGTCATCGCTGACTACATGGAGGGGTGTCCCTCCTGCATTCAAGTAGATCTGACGTCCGTGCTACTGATTTCGATATAGAGGACTGCCTGGTCATGCAAGATATCCATATTTGGACTGGATCCCTCTAGTCTATCTCCTGTCATGGAGGGATATTCTCACAGATGTATATCGAGGGGTGACTCCCACTTATTTTATACACATTCCTGGACATGGTTCGACTATCGGATGGAACTCAGGTATTATGTGAGTGCAGGTTTGGGTATATTCTGCACCATAAAAACAGAGGATTGCTTTCTGTTTTTGGATATCCAGACCGTTGTGTTCAACTGCTCAGACAGTTTCTCCCGTATTTAGGTGGCAGGAGATACGGGGACCTTCATGGAGCAAACGGGCTCTGCCTTGCTCGGGTAACAGGTTTAAGGAGGGCCTATTACCCGCTCTGAAGGTAAAAACCGTACCTATGGTTCACATGGTAAGACCGGAACACCCGGTTTGTCTTGACCTCCCCGGTCATCAGATCTTGGGATGAGATGGCAGGACTGCCCCGTCTCCTCGAAACGCATACCTGGTGATCAGGGTTCGGAGATGGGGGACCCTCCGTCTATACTCTAGTTATTCCTCACGGGAGCCGTTTTTGTTGGATTTGCGCTGCCCTACTTTTCACCTATCGTCGAGGAGTCCTATGAGACCTTATGGTGGTACCTGGTATACCCCGTCTCCTACACAGACAGCTTTCACTCTCGGACGGGGGCATTTCTGGATGGGAATCTGCGTTCCTGTTTGCACTTCCCATTCCTTTGAAGATTTCTGGGATTCCCTATTCCCAGAATACTCGACCACCGTTCCTCCACTCAAGTTCAGTTCGGAACCCTGAATGGACGTTCTTTGGAGCCTTTTCTCTACGACGTCCGAAGTTTACACAGTCCGTTTGGAATGTTGGAATCACTTAGTATACGGCTGTTTTGGCCACACTCTCGCCTGCATTATGAATTTATGCTCGGATGAGTCACCCCACCGGTTAGGACAGGAAGGTACGAAAGATCCTCCTCGGTTGCTATTGCGATTTTGGTGGTGGTCTTCGGTGCATTCCTTGAGATTGGAGATCTCCCTGCAAGGCCGCACCGCCGAATGGCCCTGGCACGATCGGAGGAGCCGCCTTACGGGTCATGAGTTGAGACTTGGTGTCAGTTTTCTTCTCGCGACCCTAGGTCCTAGATCGGATTTCGAAGTTATACAACTACAGGAATGTGGCTAATAGGTCAGCTTACCAGCTCATGGACCGACTTCTAGGAAACAGGTTGCTACACCACGTACAATGGATTTACCGACGGAAGGTGCTTTTTTCCGTATTTGAGATACTTCGTCGGGTGGCATCTTCTTTGACCCGTCGGCTGTCATTTATCGTATTGGAATGTCCAATTAGGATTACTCTGATATTTCCTGGAATAATTACCAGCGACACAAACAGCGTTGGATTGGTGAACTGAGCGTTGAAACAGCAAATACGAAGCCTCCTGTCATGTTATAAAATTGTAGATTATGCTAGCTTTAGTGTACCTATAATCTTAATTTTATTAATGACAGGAGGCGAGTATTTCCCACCCATTCTTGTCCCTCCCTTGTTTAATGTTATAGTTTAGATTATCAGGTAAGTATGCAACCCTGTTTGTTGTCTCTGCTACCTGTCGCTTGTTCCTTATGTCTGTTTTTTTCCATAAGTAGGGTGGGGATATTTACATATTAGGTTAACTTGGTTGCTACATCGGGTACCTACATGTTTATTCAGAGTACATTTCATTGGATAATCAACCTGTTCGATTCTGTTTTTCTCTCGTTTCAGTTTACAGTCCATCTACACTATCTAGTTTGACGGTTACACTTGGATGGTGGACATCGTTATATTCATCGTATCTAGGACTTTGTTTCTTCCCCATGATGTTCTCTGCCTTTTTATTCTGTTTTGTCGCAGCTTGAAAGAGGAAATGATGCATGGGGAGGGGAGTTTTATAGTACCTAACTTTTTTCTGATTGGTTGTTTTCTGTGCTGCTGTGGAGTTCTAGTAAAGAGAGACTTAAGCAAATACTCGCCTCCTGTCATTAATAAAATTAAGATTATAGGTACACTAAAGCTAGCATAATCTACAATTTTATTACCTAGCAAATATACATTATATTATTTCCAATATCCTTTTTTTATATATAGCACTACTAAAAATATTATTTTCAATTGGGTTAAAGAGTTACAGTGTAATTCTTGATGGAAACAATGAAGAATGGTTTTGCTCAGTATTCCTCTGCATTAAGAGAGGAAGGGGCACTGACGTGATGTACCACACGTGTGTTAGTGTGCACGTAGATGTAGGGTCATGCTCGATGCCAATGTTCAAATAAGCCAATCATTTGCTCTCTATGCTTTGCAAGCTCAGATATATTTATGCATGATTATTATGTAATTGGAAAGGCTATATTTATTGTTGTTGTTTATAGTTATTGTAGATTCCATCTTGCTGTATGTACGTCGTTTTCTCTTCCAAGCTCTGAATAGAACAAAGAACCAAAATATCTGTGTACAATTCTTCAATTTCCAAACCTAACTGAGACATGAGTATAATTTGCAACATTGCATCCTGGGTAGAAGCCAACAGAAACAACATGCTAAGTATGAACTATTAGGGATTGTGACTTGTTCTAAGAATGCAGTATCAATAATGAGCTATAAAAGAAGGCAGTAAACTTTGGAATATAACCAAGGGCATGCTTTATTTAGTAGAATGTTACCAATGTATCCAGTTGCAGAGATTTTAGTTGATTCATTTTTGAAATTCTGTTTTCTCTACTACCGTTTTTTTCACAAGTGGCTGCAAAGTAGGTATGCCCTAACTTGTGGTAAGCTGTTTGAGGAAAAGCCACTTTGGACTCCTGTTGGCTAACTTTACTTGCACAGGGCACAAGATAAAGATGGCAGTCTATCTCTTCTTGGTCAGTGTGGGGTAACAACAGGACATTGCCTAATGCATCACATGACCAGCATGAAGTGGGAGTAGCATAGTAGCCTCACAAGCAAATCACAACTACCCTCACCCAAACTGGGAAGCTTAAAATAGTAAAGGTGTGTGGTGTACACCCTTTAAATGCTATTATGAATCATTTTATATCAAAATAAGTTCGTCTATTTTACCATAGGTGTTCCAGTGTCCTACTGAAACCGATGTTTATTTAATATTTTTGTAAGGTCAACATGTTTGCATGTATTTACGGTTTGCATGCAAATTATTTTCGGTAATACGACAGTTTTACATTTAGTAGCTTTTTAAAATAAGCCTTATCTTTCATGACTTTTGATATGCTGAATTGCAGTACTTCAGACTATGCTAGGAATTGGTGGGCTCTAAATTTTTGGAACTGTACTGGGTACATGTACAAGATATTTTGGTTGATCTGAACTGGAAAGGAATGGGTCTGTTTTGTGAATGGGGGAACCTTTACTGGGTAAGACAGGAAAAAATATATCCATTCAGGTGGGGGCAAATGCAATTTTCATTTTATGGTTTAATGGAGCATATCTCTGAGTGCTTGTGTCTTTGGGGAGGGGACAGGTGGCAGGGGCTGGGCAGTATTTTGTCGTTGGACACCGGCAACAATAAATATGTCTTGGGTGAATCCTGCTTTACAGCGGTCCCAGCTCTGTTTATCAGCAGAATTGCTAGAAGATTTTTGCAGAGCTAAAGCACAACAGCCTTCTAGGCTACAAGTTTAGGGATGGATTACATTGTTAAGAGAGAAATGTAACTCCAGAACTAAATAGCAGTTCTCCCATCGACATCTATAGGAAAACTGGTAGTCAATTCGCAGAGATCTGCTCATCTCTTAAATTAGAATCTAGCCTTCTCTCGCTAATCATTTTTCCAGTTTCAGGAGAGAGGCACGAGTGCCTGCAATGTAGGGGTAAGTAGCACAGATCTGTATTAAGTTGGTGACCTGAAAGGCCTTATTATTGAAATGAAAATCTTCAAGCATATCTGGAAACTTTGAAATGTAGCCAATGTATGTCAGATCTAACCCTGAGGATTCAGAACCACTCATGGGTAGCAGATAGGTGATTAGTCATATAATGTGCTATAAAAGTAAAAAATAATAAACTAAAATACAATTCTGAGTTATTATCCTTTTAATGGTAGTTGGGGGGTAAGGTTTTATCTTTAATTAAATTTTTGAAGTATGCAGACAGTAAAGCACACTTATTATCTTTTTTGTTTACTTGTCAAAAAATGGTAAATGGAAACAAATAATTATGTCCTGAAGTTTCATGCAGTTCTCATTATTATTTGTATTTCTTAGCTAAGGCTAGATTCTGTTAAATTAGATAAGCTTATCTCTTGTAATTGAAAAGCAGTTTTCATATTAACTTCTGTGGGCAAAATCAATTACAAGAGATGCGCTTATCTCATCTAATAAAATCCTACCCATAAGGTTATATGTTAGAAGGAATCAAGATAAATAAAATAAATTAACAAAGCAGATGGATACAAAATCACAAAGAATTGATGAAGATGTTATATGACGTAATCTGACTCAAAAGTTAGAGAGTACAAGGCAAAGATATTATATACTACGAGAACAAAGTTGAGTCAACAGAGCATCTTTTTTGATGAACCTGCCTGTTTTAAAACATCAATGGTCTCATGATCATTCTGCTGTCTTAACAGTGCTACAGTATTACTAAAACAGTAGCCAAGTATAATGTGGTATTGTACTGTCGACCGTGTTTTTCCAACATCTTAAAAACAAGGTAACGTGGAATGCAAGCACGTACTACTGACACAACTACGTTACGTTACCAGTTTTTATTGTAGTATTATGTTTCAATTATACTTTTTTCGATTGTTCTACCTCTCACTTCCAAAAATATGACAATCCTCTGTACAAGCATGATCTTTGTATTTTCATATATTATTTCAAAAGAACGAAGAAAGGTATTCAGTGATTTCAAACTAGTCCTTTCGATTTTCGATTTCTAAGAAGTGAACGGTTGCTAATTACAATCATGACCATTAGATGTAGCTACAAGTTTTTTTTATGTACATCAAGTAATATCAGCAACATACAATAACATCCTATATACAACAAAAACAATCAAGATTAACAGAACGCCTTACATATGGTTAATATTTTGAAATTCCCTTTAATTCATTTGCAGAACTATCCACATATACTGGCAAGGGGCTACAAAGGGGTTTTTGAATTCTTCATATTTTAGGGTCTAACTACCTGCTGCAGGAATATTATTAACTTGCAATTCTATATTTGAACACAGGGTTGTCTAGACAAAAAAAAATAGAAAATTAGTCATTAGGCAAGAACCCTTGATGTATGGCTCAATTTAAAGCTAATTCAGTTGGGCTTATATCATTTTTGATGTGTGCTTTTGTGGACTGATCTGATTGTAAAAAAAACATTGTTCTCTACACTGCTCTTGCAGAATATATATTTTAAATCGTTAGGCTGGCTTTATTCCCAAGACCAAAATTGGCAGCTTGTTGCTGATAGCTTTCCATGAATTTGAGACACTTGTTTGATGCTGGAAATGATGCAGTTTTCAGCTAAAGGAAGCACATTGTTCTTTATCCTTGGATGAGAATTCATGCGTTGAACGCCAGAAAAGCTTTTATGCTATCTGCAAGGTAACCTCTGTCTGATGTTGATTTTTTACTTGGAAGCTTACCTGAATACGTGTGACGTATTGTATTATGCTAAAGGCAAGAGTGTATTCTATAATTGGGGCTAGATTGGACACACAAAATGAATTGGTTGGTTTTCAGTCATTATAAACTTGGTCACTGCACACATTGCCAATTAAATTACTCCTGGAGCTGATAGTGTACTTTAAAATATAAAATACCTTGTTTTTTATTTTCTTGGGTCCCTAAAAAAACTAATTTGGAGGTGAAATTCTCCTACATCATTAAAGTATGACTCTAACCCTTTTGAGACAGGACACCTTTCCAATGTAGTTTGCCCGATTGGTCATTGTGCTTCCTCTCAATTCACGGTAAAACTTGAAAATAAAAGGTTTTAATTACTTCAAATCCAGAGCCGGGCAAAGCTCCCGGCACCGCATTTCTGCGCCCCCTCCTGATGTCGCTGTCCAATCACAGACTTCTCATGAAGAAGCCTCTGATTGAACCAATGTGCGTGCTCTGGGTTGGCAAGAAGAAGTAGGAAAGAGGGAGTTTAAAAATCAAAAACACAAAGTGGTATGGAGGGTGGGAGGGGAGAACGAGCTCTGCCTGCAAGTGGAAGGTTTTAATGGCTGTTGTCAGTGTGCAGTGCACGCTGATAACAGATGTTAATTATGCACAGTATTGACATTAGGCAGACAGGAACAGAGTTTGGCTACTTTGCCTTAAATTTGAGATTCACTTTTGATTCACTTGAATTCGAGTTTAGTGAATAAATGTGATAGAATTGAATTTTTGGTTATCTCTGTTTATAAGCAGGTGAATTCATTTATGTGTTTATAATCAGAGGTATATAGAAATGTGTATAACTGGTATTCTGCAGCTGTATACACCTGGGATATATATAGAGAGAGAGAAAGAGAGACAGATAGAAAGAAATCTAAAAAACGTGAAGATAGACCTGAAAACAGACATACTTACTAGCTAGATAAACTTATAGACAGACAGATAAACTTTAGAGAATGAGAAGTACATAAGCAAATTAAATTTTAGAAAAGGAGAGACAGAGGAAAAAGAATAGGGGTGAGAAAAGGACAGATTGCAATCTGAACTTGCCATATAATGTTCTAAAAAACATTTGAAAGTAAAGCCACATTAGAAGTATCATCATTCTTCAATACGTTATAACAGCACCTCTAATACATCACTTCATAGCAGGACATTCCTCTTGCAGTTAAGCATATTTGTTGTAAACTGAAAGTATTTAGCAGACAAGATGCACTTACCAATATAGGGAAGCCCATTAGAAAGTCATATATAAACACGATTCCTGATATCAGATAGGTTATTTGAAGGGACGTTTTAATAGGTTCAGACCCATCGATGGACGATCTTCTTTTCCCGTGAGCATCTTCAACCACAATAGTAGGGACATTGAATTTATGTTTATCAACGTTTTGCCCAGTTTGGATAGAAAATGTCTGGAACAGAGTAATGCCGATGCAAACCACCCCCATCACCACACTGCCGCTGATTAAAAGCAAGAAGCACACTCCAAAGCCAAGCCCAATTTCCGTAACAATGAAGCGGCAATCCCGAGAGTAGAATCTTTCAGTGGTGTCGTGCCAACCAACGGCTGGTAGGGTAGAAAGAATGAACGATACCATCCATATTCCCATGACTGTATGTACTGCTTGCTTCTTAGTGTTGCTGAGCCTGTGGAAAATAAACATTTTATTAAACTGCACAATTTCTATTAGTATTGTCAGTCAGGAGAGGTAATACAAAAATAGACATAAAGTGCCTCTGTAGAACATTGATCAATATCATTGTAGTCCAATTGGAAATTCCATAGATACTATTGCATTATAGGGTATTTTCATAATACCCACCTCCTCCAACACTCCAGTCTAAACGTTTGAGTCATATATTTATATATAAAAAAAAAATAGTTGACAAATGGATGAATGGACCGACATACAGATAGACAATAGTAGGTTTATTCACTAACGCAGGATTTGTCAATACATTTCAAATGTAATGCCAAACTATCCAAACTCTAAGTCAAGCAGATTTAGAGAATACTTCCAGTTTGGCTAATTTGGCATTACATTTGAAACTCACTCTGAATTAATTTTGAATTCCTGACAATTCTCACTTTACCTGGCAGGTAGGCGATCATACAGAGAAAGTTAGTCCAGTGATTCTAGTGACTAGTTTAATAAACAGTAAATTAGGGAAATATTTAAGCCAATATATCATACCGCCCCTATTTAAAAGGAACCGTCCCTCTTTTATGCCCAACTCCCTCTGTCCCTCTTTTCTAACCTAGGGTATCTTTTTTTCTAGGAATTCTATATTGCTTGTGTGTCCAACTGTCTAACAGAGCTCCGCAGTAATAATGCTTCCAGTAATCGATCTTTAAACTCCAATACATGTTTTGAGAAATTAGTCTGTATAAATAGTATACATTCTTTTTGTTCTAAATTCCAGTTATTTTGGCTTACATTTTGCATGATGGTAGTCAACACATTGCAATTCAATATTTAGTTAATAAGACTTTTAGCAATAATATATGTAATATATGTAAAAAGAGCATTTAGTAAAAAACAAATATGTAATTAAGAATTTTTAAAGTTGATGTGTCATTCGAGTTTCAGAGTCCCCTGGGGGATAGTAATTAGCCCATACACTACCTGCTGTTTTAAAGCAAACTCACATTTTATTTCTTAAAGGGACACTGTAGGCACCCAGACCACTTCAGCCCATTTTCTAAACTGCAATAATTACCTTGCAGGGTAAAGTCCTCCTCTAGTGACTGTCTACCAGACAGCCACTAGAGGGACTTATGGCTTCTTAGACGACTTTTGGTTGTCTAAACGACACTGGATGTCCTCACGCTCTGCATGAGGACCTCCAGCATCTCCAGAATCCCCATAGGAAAGCATTTGCCGTGCATGCGCATTAGGAGCGTGGGCAGAGCCTGGCCCAGCACCGAGGGACATCGGTATGGGGGCACTCCAGGATTCTACAGTGCCAGGAAAACAGGGTTCTTTTTCACTGACACTAGAGAATTCCTTTCATTTGGATAGAAAGATATGTGTATTTGGGAAAATGGACTGGAGACTTTTATTATCATATTTAAGAATATAAAAAGGGAGAAGATATTACCTTTTCTATTAAATGCCTCTTAATCACACTATTCCGAAAAAACATTACTTGTCAATATATGTTAGCATTTACACAAATATTTGTTACAAGATTATTCACTAAAGAAATAATTCAAAATAAATTTTACATTTAAGGTTAAAATAGCCAAACAGGAATCATTGTCTAAGTCAGCCTTAGATTTGAAATTCATTTTGAATTTTCATGTTAGGGAATAGCCGTGCTAGTTATAGATAAAGCCTAATCTTGTTTTTGTCACGACAAACAATATAAATCATAAACATACACTGTAAACTTTACGACGCACTGCTAATTGTAATATCCAGTAATTTCAAGGAGAAACAATGTCCAGATTTGAAGAAATTATATTTTTTCTGGAACTGAAGGTCAGGGAAGCAATACGAGCTTTTTCTGTCACTACATCTCATAAATAAACATAGAGCGCGGTATTGAATTAGAATTTATGGTGGCAACTATTTATAGCACAGTTACAATATCCATTAATACGCTTTTTGTAGTAACATACAAAACATTAATGGCTCGATTTTAGTGCTAACATGGAACAATCAATAAAGAAATGGTATATTTTGTGCTGCCTGTACAGTTCTACTTATATCTAAATAACCTAGAATTTCCACATTAACAGGCTTGATGGATATTTATTTCTTTAAAGTGACAGAAAAGATGAAATTAAATGGCAGGGTTTGGCTTTTAAAACAAAGTTTTAGCAATTCCTAAATATTGATGTATTCAGAATTATTTACAGATAGATAGTTATACAGAGAGACAGACAGATATGTACACAGATAGATGGACATATTGATAGATAACAAATACGGTTTCAATTTCTAAATATATAAAAACAAATCTATATCTGGACAAACAGACAGACAGACAGATAGACAGACAGACAGATAGATGCGATAATGAAAAGCCCACCAACAAAACAGTGAATAAAACAATGAAGAAAGTGATTTAAAAGAACACTATAGCGTTAGGAACACAAACATGTATTACTGACACTTTAGTGTTAAACTGACGGTTTATGTCCCTGGAATATTTAGATCGCAGTAAAAAGGTATTTAAATTCACAATTTTCCCCACACAGCGCCCATCTCGCCACGTCTGGCTCCGTGGCCATGGCTGAGCTCATCAGACTTGATGATCTCAGCCAATGCAATGCTTTCCCATAGGAAAGAATTAAGCCGTCACGCTGTGCCAATCAGCATCACCTCATAGAGATACATTGAATCAATGCATCTCTATGGGGAACGTTCAGCGCCTCCATGCAGGGCGTGGAGACACTGAATACCAGTGCTGCCCACTGTACAGCACTGAAATAGGAAGCAACTCTAGTGGCCATCTGAGTGACTTCTACTAGAGGTGTTACTAGGCACCAATGTAAACACTGCCTTTTCTCTAAAAAGGCAGTGTTTACATACCAAAGCCTGCACGGACAGGCTAGGGATACCAGAACCACTGCATCAAGCTGTAATTGTTCTGGTGACTACAGTGTCCCTTTAAATCAAATTTTTTTTTGAAAGCTAAAATTTATTTTACTGCATTTTAGGCAATATTTCATTTTAATTTTAATTTTAAAATTGCCGTTTAAAGAATCAAAGCTAGTGCATCAGACCGAATGTTTAATTCAAAAAAGGAAATGTGAAACGTCAGTCCTACCTGTAATTTACCGGCCAGCGAACCATCCACATTCGATGATACGACAAGGAGGTGACGGAAAAGCAGGTAACGAGACTTAAGGTATAAAATGTTGATACAAACACTTTGCATAGTCCTTCATTCCACTCATACTTTGAGTGCTGCTTTCTGAGTTGGACCACAGAATATATGGTGACCGGGATTGCCACATTAAGGATATGAGTTCCAGCCAAGGTGCAGATAAGAAATTCGAGAGGCTTCCATTTCTTTTGTTTGGCACTTACACTTAATATCCCCCATGTGTTTGCTAACAGTGAAATCCCTGCACATATTAGCCAGGCTACCGCGTTATTGTGCAATCTCTGCTCATCATTCATGGTGGATAGTGTAGGCACAATCAATAAAAGAAAGTTGTTGATTAGTTGAGAAGGTAAAAAGGAAATTTAAATGCATCTTCTGGCAAAAATGAGCCTAACAAAAATACGTTTGTGGAAATAAATCTAGATCCATATCGCTTGAGTTCTTTTGCAGACCTGTAAAGGCAATATAAGAAATATAACTTGTAAAATTCAAGCATATTCTGAAACAGATTAAAAGTGGTAAAGGAATTATACATGTAACAGTGACAAAGCTAGTTTGGTGTACATAACAACTTAGTGATGAAGGCCCTGATCTGTCAAGTCTCAAGCCTGACTACAAAAAAATGTGTGTGTCATAATCATATACCACAATAAAACTATTATTACATTAAGGTTCCAGGTTTGGATGCCTTCCCTAAATTCTGGGTTAAAGCTTTTGAAGCATTTTGATCAATACTATGAGTCACTCATGCCCAAGCCTCTGTTCATTCTATTGTGCAAGTTGCAATTCATTATTAGTGATCTCAATGTCGCCATATTTGGATGGCATTGATTGGCTGAGCTTGTTGACTGCCTACCATTAAGTCCAAATTTGGCAGAATCTAATGCTGTTAATGCGCAAGTATAATTTATGCATCGGCAAAAAGCAAGCTAGGGGTGGGGCCATGGGTAACTTAAAATAGTTTGACCTAAAAACCAGGGATGGCACCCCAAGTTACTAACACCATAACTACTACAACATCAGTGGTTATGATACTTAGACTTTGCATTTTAGTTCCAAATTAACATTTATTATGTATCAGATAAGAAATGAATATATAGTGTGATCAAACCTTGACATTATTTAGGATTTGAATCTATGTAAGATAAACCTTGTGAATGTGGTCCTTGAGTAAGTATTTAAATTGTATTTACATTTAATTGGGCAGGCATCAATAATTAAATAAATAACAAAAACCATACATGTGAACGGTAAAAAATGTTTCTAATGTTTTTTTCCCTAGTAACATTGTATATTATGAAGATTGATACAAAAATGAAGATTGAATTAGAAAGTTATCCTTCTCTTTTGCAATCAATAAAAATACATTAAAATAATTGTTATTAACATGTATTACACAACGTTTGCATATTGTTGTCATTATCATACAGATTAAGAATTTAATGATATTTGAAAGCTCATGGTTTGCAAATTAATAATGGGAAAACACTGTATGCTCCATTTAGAAAAGTAATAACGACTCGCTGTAAGCTCTGGCATGTTTGATAAATTATCTAATTATTTCATTCCTCATTGCATTCTACATGGTTGCAACTGGTGATACATTTTGCAAACTGATAAATATGTATAGAGGAAATAGAGAACTTGTATTTTCTTTGTGAATGTTTGTCAGCTCTAAAAACAGCCAAAACTATTAAAGGGTTCCTCCAACCACTGTTTTGTTTCATTGAATAATGCCCTATTAGGCATTATTCTTCATGTCCCCGTCCCCCAACATATGCTAAAAAAATGTTTAATAATAAGTTTTACTTACCTTAATCCAGCACCAAGGGAAGCTCCTGGCGCTGTTCAGGATGTGCCTTTCTGATGTCACAGGAGCCGAGCAAGGTCCAATCAAAGGCTTCTCATAGAAAAGCCTTTGATTGGACTATTTAATTGGCTCACAGCGCATATGTGGGCAAGAGGTGGTGGAAAGAGAGTGAAAAATGGAGGAGGGAGGACGGGAACAAAAAAATATTGGATAGGATAGGGTGGGAGGGGGGAAGGCTGCAATTAAGGATTGAGGGAAGGAGGAAGCTTGCAGCTCATGCTTACGACAATGGACAAAACTGACATAGGGCTGTCTGGAACGGAATTCTGGTCTGCTTAAGTCATGGGTGTCAGGAACTAGCCCCAGCACACAAGTGCCAATAACTTTGGAAGTGCAGTGTTTCAAGGTGAATGTGATAGGAGCAACCCTTTAAACACTTATACGGCATCCTTAGCTCACTTTATTCCATTCAAACATGGGGGAATACAAATAGGGGGACAATCTAACCCCAATACCATATTGTTCTTAACAATACTTTACAAGTATTTTTTTTAAACAGCAAGCAAACAATTTTAAACAGATGCACAAACCAAAATAAAGGAAGAAAAACAAAAGAACCGTATATAATAAACTTTTATAAACGTATTATAAACTCGGTCAATTTGCATTGTTGGGCATGTCTCTTAGCTAGGGGAGTTTATTCAGCCTAAGAAATGGCATATGGTTTTAATCCCCAAAACTGGCATATTGTGAGCTGATAACTGAATTGTAAAAATATTTTCCAACGTAGCCAGATTTTTACATCTCTGCTATTTTGTATATGGTTGTATCAACCTCTGCAAGTTTATGGATAATCCATCCCAATTGTTCTGCAAATAACTACGGTACAAAATTAAACACCAAGGGCAACAGATAACCAATAATCCCCTGTGCTGAGTTATATCTTGATTATGGATTCAACTGTGCTGAGTTATATCATGATTACTAACTCCCTGGGGTAATAAATGGACAGTTTGGGCCATCATTAAAATTATTTATGTGACTGGTATAGACAAAAACAATATCGCTGAACATCATTGCAAGAGGAAATACAGAGATAGAATTTGGAATGAGTAAGCCAATAATTAATAGTGAGTTTAGAAAAAAGAAAAATAAACTGCTAATTAAAGTGCACATTGGGAGCATTAACAATACAGTTATAATCTTCCTGCAGGATGGGCCCAGATGTATCCAGAATATGAAGCTGAATACGAAGCTGTTAACGTAATAAAACAGCAAGCGGCAAGAAAATGCATTTATTTCTCTCCAGAACAAGAAGGATGATTGGATTTGCCATCCGTAGGCTCACAATTGCATTAAGCATAATGTTTAATTACATGCTGTGCTGGTGTCTGATTGATTTAGATATTTATTTATGTACTAGTAAATTGACCGTCATATACAGTAAATGACATAAAGCAAGGACATGTTGCCTTTTTTTTTTTTTTTTTTGTATTTTGTTATATTTTATCCTTTTTATTAGTATTTTTTTGTTAACCCTGTTGCAGGTAAAATCGTGTATATAACACCATGTATGTTAGCAACTGATACTGTAAATTTACCCAACACCATGGTAACTAGCGTTTATTATAGATTGTAACGTGCAATCTTCTATCGACACAGGAGAGGAGATCAATCAATTTGCATAGAAATTGCATCGAAAGTTCATCATAATTAAAGGGAAATTGTCACCTGCCAAGATTTTATAAGATTATGTTTATCCCTATGTTTAATGAAAATATGTGTTTGTGAAGTGTGAAGAATAAAATTAAATATATAAATCCACATCTATTCACTCTGCAGCTGAGTGGCTTCATCTTAACTTCCTATCAATCATTGTTTTTAGATTGGCAGTAAGCACAGAGAAAACATACAGAGAACAGGAGAAATTAAACCAGGTGTGGTTTGCCAAATATTTAATATAAATGAAATTTCTCCTCTTCATTTACAATAAAATAATAACAATAACAAAGTATTTAACCAGAAAAGGTACATTCAGATTACTCTGGTTTTCATGTACACCCTGGGGATGTTACCTTAGCCCAACATGCAGGGGTTGTTACTATTACCCAATTTAATGGTATTCATTTTATCAACCTCAGAAGGATGAAGGACTGAGCTAACCCTGCCAGGATTTGAACCTGCCACCCAAGCGATGAACAGATTCTACTGATGATGCATTCAACCACTGAGATATCTCACCAGCCTTAATGTCACCTGGCTTACACTTGCCTAAACTGGATTATGATGTGCTTTGCCAAATATTCAATATAAATTTAAAAGGAAATATTGCATTTCATGAAAAAAAATGTTTTACAATGTTTTATACAATGGTGTATTTTCCATAGAAGTACTTTCTATTGCCATGGCTTTTAAAAATAAAACCTTAAAAGAAGCCTCAATTTAATATTATTGGGTAAGCTTCCTAAATGGTCACAATGTGCTAGAAAAACCTTTTAAATTATTTGTGTACAGTAATTTGAAAAGATAAGGCATTTGAAAAGTTTCACAGATTGCAATCGTAATAATTTGTAAAGTTAATCTAAATATATTAATTTAAGGCTGTAGACTTTACATTAAAATTTATTTTCTGAATTCTTTATTTTTGCAGGTATCCGTATAAACCATTTACATCTTGCACATAAAGGAACAAGAAGTATAAGATACAAAAAAAAAAAACTATGTTTGGCATGTATAACAGCACAGGTACTACTTCCACCCATTTTTTGTGTTAAGAAGTCAAGCAAATCCCCCTCATGTCTAATCAAAGATTGTGCAAGTAATCGCCTAGGAGGGTGCGGGTAATTTGCGTTGTGTTCCCTACTGAGAAATGATGGGGTTGTGTGCTGTACGTAGGTTAATGCACGGGTGCTTGGGAGAACTTGGACATAATAGGCTTTAGTTACCCAGGGCCTTGGGCAATGATCTAGGTAGTAGGTCAGGAACTTTAGGTAAATAGCCAAACATGTGGCGAGGAACTTAAAATGAATGGGGTGGAACTTAGCACGTTCGAGGTAGGGAGGGGGGGAATATTGCTTAGACGGTGTAGTTGTCAGTCCGCTTACGGAGCCAAGTTATAAACATAAAACTATGAAACCCAAAACTATGTACTGTAGTTAGAACATTATAAAGTGATATAGTGAGATATCCTTGGTTCTCTTCCTCTGGGCACAAAGGGATTTATTTCTGAAGCATTCCAGGGTGGACGGGCATCCATTGGTGCTGCTGTCGCTGGAAGACCCAATGACTGGAGGAAAGTAGGCACCTCGGAGAGATGTGACGTGAGGTGTGTTCTTGCCGGCGTGTTCTGCCATCAAACTGTGAGGGCCCCATTTATAAGGTATAGAGTTCTCCCGAAGCTGCTGGGTGACTAGGCGAAAAGCTCTGCACCATGTAAGGGTGTGTTTTGTACAATATCAGGCTTGCTCCTTCAAAAGTAGCCATGGGAGAGCCTCTGAAAGGCAAAATAGCAAAATTGAAACATTGTTCCAAGTCAGCTATGTAGGCTCCTCTGACCTTAAATTTGAAATTCACTTTGAATTAACTTTTAATTCTCATTTTGGTAAATGACCCCGTAAGTACTGACAAAATAGACCCAACACCTCCACATAATCTCAAAATGTATCCACTACCTGCACTTGATGTCAAGACGAACCCAGCACTTGCAGCTGATGTCCGAGTGAACTAACAGGCAGTGGTTTAGGCCATATGTATTTCATTACACATACACATACTAATAATTACATATTTGTCATGTGAAATTCCTCGCAGTGGAACAAGGATGACTAAATCACAAGCAGTGCTTTAATGTACTTTAATTTAATTTATTTTTTCGTTCTAGTTATTAGTAAGGAGCTGTTTGTTCTTATTCTATAATTACCAGGAAAAATCTTACCTCAACTAATAAATAATATGGAATTAAGTTTTAGATTATTTTTATTTAGTGCAAGCCTAGTTTTGGGGGTCACAGGTGATAGTTATTTCCAAGTCTAACCATAGTGGTCACAAGAGCCATGAGTGCGGTGACTGCACCTGTCCAGACAGGTGACCTAATCCATCGATCATAGCCACATGCCACAATGGCAAGTTTAATTATTTGCAATAGTGTGATTTATCAGTGGGGCAGATTGGGACAAATATTTCTTGCCAGCAGAGGTGAAAAAATTAAGTGGAATCTCATATTAAGTGAATTGTATTATCTATATGGTTCATCAGTCATTTTCTATTATATACATTTGATGCCTGGAGACAAGCAGTTTGTGTTGCCAGATATGAGTCTTTTTTCGTAAGGAGGATCCCTGGGGAAGGACGAAAATAGATTGAAATCCTTACTTCTTCCTCTGTTTCACTTTCAAGGGTAGAAAATATCACAGCACCAGGAATGGAATTCTCTAATTAGATCAGAGAATAAAAAAGTCTCTACTGAACCATTGTTGATATGTACAATTTAATAACTTTCCTTCCTCTATTTAAATGTTAATATTGACGTATGTTTATCCCATATTGAAAATTATTAGCCAACATAAATGTTTTATGACTACTGGATCCAATGACATATCTATGGAATGAAAGTCAGGATTTACCAAATCAGTGAGTATTCAGTGGGAGCACTGTTAAATCCCTGTAAAGTGATGCTCCAGGCTAGAGATATGCACTTTTTAATATCTTATGTAGTTAATCCATTATATATATACACATTATAATATATATATATATATAGTTTGAATGCACTTTATTTGCAGCAAATTCATCAGATCTGTATCTTCTGCAGTAATATCTGCTGAAACCAGGTAATGAATAAGACCTCACAGTCAACCCTGGTTCCCCATTGCATCCATGAAGCATACTGCTTGATACTTCTTATTGCAGAAAACAATATCAATGAGAAAACATACAATAACTTAACTGAAATACAATAAATAACTGGAAGCAGCAAACTGTGTGAATTTTTATTTCTGAAATATTAAAAGGACATTTAAAGCGCCAGAAGTACTAAAGATTAATGTAGTAGTTGTGGTGCAAAGAGACTGTACTTGCAGCCTCAGCACCACAAACACTGCCTTTTCTGCAGTGAGGGAAGAAAGAAAAGTTCATATTTTGGGGGGAATCCGAACATCTAAGTAGTTAGCAATACAATGTGACTTTAGGAATCCATGTTTATAATTTTAAATTCACTTTTATCTAATTGATCAAAATATTTGGATATTCTCCTCCAGCCTTTAGTTGAAAACATAAAATCTTACTTAAAGGACCACTATAGTGCCAGGAAAACAAACTTGTTTTCCTGGCACTATAGTGTTAATAGGTCCCACCCCACCCTCATGGCCCCCCTCCCGCTGGGCTCTAGGGGGAGGAAGGGGTTAAACGCTTACCTTTTTCCAGCACTGGGCTCCCTCGGCGCTGGGGACTCTCCTCCCTCTTCGACGAAATGCGCATGAGTCGCGTGCACATTCAGTCAGTCCAAAGGAAAGCATTTCTCAATGCTTTCCTATGGACGCTGGCGTCTTCTCGCTGTGAAAATCACAGTGAGAAGCGCGGAAGCGCCTCTAGCAGCTGTCATTGAGACAGCCACTAGAGGCTGGATTAACCCCAGATGTAAACATAGCAGTTTCTCTGAAACTGCTATGTTTACAGCAGGCAGGGTTAAACCTAGATGGACCTGGCAATTTTAAAAATAGAAAAAAGGTTTTCTGATCAACAGTTCTACTTTATTTTTTAAGAAATTTAGATTATCTGAAAAAATATTTATTTTCTGGTTTTTAGACTCTTTTTGTTTACAAAAATGGGGCACAGAGATGGGTTTGCCTCAGTTGTGCCAACCTCTTTATGGCCAATTTGGAGTCCACTGCCATTTGGGGGGCATGACTGGCGGACAAGCCGGGTCTCATACTATGTTGATGACTTATTTTGTATTTGGAATGGATCAGAAGAATCTCTTAAAGTCTTTTTACATTTTCTAACCCAAAAGGGGCATTATTGTAACTTCAGACTACAGTAAAGAGAGAGAAAAAAAAACTCTTTAGATTTACATTTGTTTGTCAAAGGATGTAATATACACACAAAAAATGTTTCCTCTAACACTGTCATGGACCAGTCAATTTGTCATTATGGTCCAGGGCTTGATAGTGCATCTAAAACACAATTTTTAAAACTTAGAAGAAACTGCTCTGATTTTCAAGATTTTAAAAACTATTCAGAATAAAACCTTGGCGCTGTTATCAATATGACAACTGAGAAAGAAAGGAAATATCTTTTAACATATAAAGAAAACTCCAACGATTTACCCCATATCCCTATTATCTTTGATTTTAATAACAAAAATAAAGATAAGAATTATAAAGAAACATTGGCATATTGGCTCAAACAAGATAATATTTTAAATTAAGAAAAAATCTTTTCCTTTTTTCGCTTCCTATAAACAATTGTAGGTAAAATAAGAAAGGAAGTAACGTTCGGCACTTACATTTTTAAAGTTTTAAATTATATTTTTATACTTATACAACATTTTTTTGTGTCCCCTGTAACGACTTCTTCAGACCATTTATTTTATTCAGCTCTTTTTCTATTTATCTTTTATTCATTTTCACTTATTTTTTATTTATTTCTTCTCTTTTGAATTTTATGTGTTTGTGTTTTCCATTTTTTTTTAGTTGTGAACTATATAGCTGCCCATTTTATAGTTGGTCATTAGTTTACATATGTATCTTTTATTTCATATGGTCTTATCCTTTTTTATTGCATCATAAACTTGTCCAATTTAGCCCATTCTTTCTCAGCCTCCCACAATATAGCCACAGCGGTGTTTTGCTACTAGCGGTCTATTTTTATGGCATCCTGAATTTTCTTATTACCCTTTTAATCTGGCCACCATGGCCAATCACATGTACCACGGCATCCAATCCGCTCAAATTCCCCCTTCCCTTGTTCAAAATGGCTGCTGCAGCAGACTACGTCCTTGCTGTGACCAATAATTACATTCCATCCTTCCCCCAATATGGCCACTGCGACCGACCATGAGGTCAGCAGCGAACAATACCAACTATTATCAGTTTCCAACATGGATACAGCAGTTTCACCTCCTGGCCACCTGCTAGCAGTATTGTAGGCTTAAGTATATTGTACCTACAATACCCATGAATCCTTTCAACCTTGCCTACTACTCATGATGCAGCATTTTATGCCATGTCATGTGACATTACTTTGAACAATTAATTAATTAATGGTAGATTCCTCGTTTTTTTACTTTTCACACAGTTTGGTTGTTATACTGTTATCACATGACAATGATGTCATTTTGGAATCTGGGATTGTTTGTGTTAGCTATAAGTAACTTATTATGCCAGGTAACCTTGTTTGCTTCCACTTGATACAGTCTTAATTGGTGAAATGCGTTGTGGATACTATAAACGATTGTGTTTTTAAATAATAAAGTATTTTTGGCCACTTTTAATTTGTGTAGCCATAGACTTTTATTATTTAACTTTTTTGTTTTTGTTTTTACCTTGCTTCCTCTCTACTGGGGACATTTGGATAAAGAATCCTAGGTGGGGATTATACCACCCACGCTGTATATTGTTAGCGGTTTATCTTCTTCAGATCCTGTAAGTAGGATTTTGTCTGTGTTTGTCTATTTTTATGCTTGCATACAAAAAACACTATTGTGGTTAATTTCTGTTTGGATGCAATCTACATGGTCAATATTCTGCTGCAGACTGAGAGGTTCAATGCACCTATACAACCTGGAGGTAGGGTTTTATGCCACTGCATGCTGTTCATACCTGAGCTGGCCCTAGCTCTATAAAATGTGAGTTGGTAATCACTTACCTCTTAGTTGTGTGTGTTCTATTCAAGTTTTCAGATTACACTTTTGGCGTTTCTGTTTTTCTGTTTTTTCCTGTGTTTCTGTTTTCTGTTACATGTCTAAACAAATTCACATTCTGATAAGAAGTTTTATCCAATAAGAAAAGGATACACCTTTTGGGTTGATTGCCTTCTTTTATATATCTCTTATTAAATTGTATCATTGTTTAGTTACTATTGTAATCTTGATAATAATCTTATGTGTGGTTACTAATGCCCCGTTATCTGTCCTTCTAGTTATCTTTTAGGTGAGCTGCCTAATTTTTATTTTTGGATTAGATATCAAGTGCTTATCGTCTTTTTGTATCGGTTTATATTTCTAATGTTTGCGTGTTCCTTTAAGCAAGTTTTGCACTAGTGTGAAGTGAAACATTTTATCATATGAATACCTTTTTAAAGACAAGTACAAAATGTAATCAAAGCAACGCCTCATTACCTTAAGTGCAGTGTTTTTAATGTAATAGATAAAAATAAGTCAAGTGCATATGTTGAATTCTCATATAATTTTCATAACACTAATCTATGCTAAAGGAATAAGTACACAGTATGTTGTTATTTCGAATCAAGACATTCTCCAGAGTGTATGAATCTAATCCTAATAGAATTAAATGAACATTCTAAAAATGTTTATTTATATTAAAATTTTAAATTATGCACGTTCATGATAATAATAATAATTAATCATTCATTTTAATAATAATTTTTAAAAAAGTTGCACAAAGTAATTAGAGGTACCTTTATTTCACCACTGAGACATATTATTCTCGGCAGACTTATCCACCCGTGAATAGTTCATCAATCACGATCTTTGGTAAAAACAAACGGTTCTCATAGAGAAAACATTGTGGACTTATGATGTGCAGTAATCCCCATGATTCACCAATGCAATGTTTCTCATAGAGAAGTACTGAAGCCAATGCGTCCAGATGATGTTTGGCATCATTAAAGGAACACTCTAGTCACCTAAACAACTTTAGCTTAATGAAGCGGTTTTAGTGTATAGATCATTCCCCTGCAATTTCACTGCTCAATTCACTGTCATTTAGGAGTTAAATCACTTTGTTTCTGTTTATGCAGCTCTAGCCACACCTCCCCTGGCTATGATTGACAGAGCCTGCATGAAAAAAAACCTGGTTTCACTTCCAATCAGATGTAATTTGCCTTAAACAATTTTATCTCTCTGCAAATTGAACTTTAATCACATATTATTATTATTATTATTATTATTATTATGTTATTTCTATAGCACCATCAAATTCCTCAGCGCTTTAATATAGGAGGCTCTTGCAGGGTCTAGCAAGCTATTAACATAGCAGGGGATAAGAAAATCTAAATTAAACATAACTTGCAATAAAGAAAGGATAAACTTTAGATGACTATTTACAGAATGTGTTTAGAAAGGCTGTGCAAGTCACATGCAGGGAGGTGTGACTAGGGTTCATAAAGAAAGGGATTTAACTCCTAAATGTCAGAGGATTGAGCAGTGAGGCTGCAGGGGCATGTTCTATACACCAAAACTACTTCATTAAGCTAATGTTGTTTTAGTGACTATAATCAGGGCTCGAGTCCTGCAGGAACGCATGGGAACGGCGTTCCTGCACTTTTTCCAATGCAGGAACGCTGTTCCCGTTCCCAGTCCTGCAGGACCGGCCCTGCTACCTGCACACAGGGCCCATCACACGCTGTGTTCCTCTCCAGCACTAACTCTCGCGAGACCCGCGGCTGTGCTAGCGTTGCCACGGGTTACCATGGCAGCGCTCCGCACAGGCGAGTCTCGCGAGAGTTAGTGCTGGAGAGGAACACAGCGTGTGATGGGCCCTGTGTGCAGCGGCTGGCTCCCTCCACATCATCCAGCACACACACACACACACATCATCCAGCACACACACACACACACACACCATCCAGCACACACACACACACATCATCTAGCACACACACACACACACACACATCATCCAGCACACACACATCATCCAGCACACACACACACATCATCCAGCACACACACACACACACACATCATCCAGCACACACACACACACATCATCCAGCACACACACACACACACATCATCCAGCACACACACACACACATCATCCAGCACACACACACACACACACACATCATCCAGCACACACACACACACACACATCATCCAGCACACACACACATCATCCAGCACACACACACATCATCCAGCACACACACACACACACATCATCACACACACACACACACACACACACATCATCCAGCACACACACACACACCATCCAGCACACACACACACACACACACACACCATCCAGCACACACACACACACACCATCCAGCACACACACACACATCATCCAGCACACACACACATCATCCAACACACACACACACACACACATCATCCATCACACACACACATCATCCATCACACACACACATCATCCAGCACACACACACACATCATCACACACACACACACACACACACATCATCCAGCACACACACACACACACACACACACACACACCATCCAGCACACACACACATCATCCAGCACACACACACACACACACATCATCCAACACACACACATCATCCAACACACACAAATAATCCAACACACACACATCATCCAACACACACACACACACCATCCAGCACACGCACACACACCATCCAACACACACACACCATCCAGCACACGCACACACACCATCCAGCACACGCACACACACCATCCAGCACACGCACACACACCATCCAGCACACGCACACACACCATCCAGCACACGCACACACACATCATCCAGCACGCGCACACACACTGCATTCATTATACACAATCTGCACTAATTACAAACACACTACATTCATTATACACACTCTGCACTCATTACAAACACACTAGATTCACTATACACACTCTGCATTCCTTATACACACTCTGCACTCACTACAAACACACTACATTCACTATACACACTGCACTCACTACACACACACTACATTCACTATACACACTTTGCACTCACTGCAAACACACTACATTCATTATACACACTGCACTTACTACACACACTACATTCATTATACACATTATGCACTCACTACAAACACACTACATTAATTATACACACTATGCACTCACTACAAACACACTGCATTCATTATACACACTCTGCACTCACTACAAACACACTACATTCATTATACACACTCTGCACTCACTACAAACACACTACATTCATTATACACACTCTGCACTCACTACAAACACACTACATTCACTATACACACTTTGCACTCACTGCAAACACACTACATTCATTATACACACTGCACTTACTACACACACTACATTCATTATACACACTCTGCACTCACTACAAACACACTACATTAATTATACACACTATGCACTCACTACAAACACACTGCATTCATTATACACACTCTGCACTCACTACAAACACACTACATTAATTATACACACTATGCACTCACTACAAACACACTGCATTCATTATACACACTCTGCACTCACTACAAACACACTGCATTCATTATACACACTCTGCACTCACTACAAACACACTACATTCATTATACACACTCTGCACTCACTACAAACACACTACATTCCTTATACACACTCTGCACTCACTACAAACACACTACATTCATTATACACACTCTGCACTCACTACAAACACACTACATTCACTATACACACTGCACTCACTACACACACACTACATTCACTATACACACTTTGCACTCACTGCAAACACACTACATTCATTATACACACTGCACTTACTACACACACTACATTCATTATACACATTATGCACTCACTACAAACACACTACATTCATTATACACACTCTGCACTCACTACAAACACACTACATTCACTATACACACTGCACTCACTACACACACACTACATTCACTATACACACTTTGCACTCACTGCAAACACACTACATTCATTATACACACTGCACTTACTACACACACTACATTCATTATACACACTCTGCACTCACTACAAACACACTACATTAATTATACACACTATGCACTCACTACAAACACACTGCATTCATTATACACACTCTGCACTCACTACAAACACACTACATTAATTATACACACTATGCACTCACTACAAACACACTGCATTCATTATACACACTCTGCACTCACTACAAACACACTACATTCATTATACACACTCTGCACTCACTACAAACACACTACATTCATTATACACACTCTGCACTCACTACAAACACACTACATTCATTATACACACTCTGCACTCACTACAAACACACTACATTCACTATACACACTGCACTCACTACACACACACTACATTCACTATACACACTTTGCACTCACTGCAAACACACTACATTCATTATACACACTGCACTTACTACACACACTACATTCATTATACACACTCTGCACTCACTACAAACACACTACATTAATTATACACACTATGCACTCACTACAAACACACTGCATTCATTATACACACTCTGCACTCACTACAAACACACTACATTAATTATACACACTATGCACTCACTACAAACACACTGCATTCATTATACACACTCTGCACTCACTACAAACACACTACATTCATTATACACACTCTGCACTCACTACAAACACACTACATTCATTATACACACTCTGCACTCACTACAAACACACTACATTCCTTATACACACTCTGCACTCACTACAAACACACTACATTCATTATACACACTCTGCACTCACTACAAACACACTACATTCACTATACACACTGCACTCACTACACACACACTACATTCACTATACACACTTTGCACTCACTGCAAACACACTACATTCATTATACACACTACATTCATTATACACATTATGCACTCACTACAAACACACTACATTCATTATACACACACTGCACTATATGCATAGGAGTGTAAAAAATAAAAAAAAATTAAGGGGGAGGGGCGGGAATCTTGGGTGAGTTCCCACACTTTTTTCCCCAGGACTTGACCCCTGACTATAATGTCCCTCTAAGCACAGCGTGATGCCCCGCCCCCCTGAACAGGATGTCCTTTGAAAATCAGGCTGCTCTAATGACTGTCTACTTGAAAGCCACGATAACTTTGTTTTTGAAGAAATTAAACATTTTTGTTTCACAATTAATTCCAGGCAATGCAATATTACATTTATCCAAACCAACTTCTCTGCACCATTCTTTTCCTCTGCATCTCTGCAGAGAAATTGTAGATTGTGTTCCCGTCCTGCCTCACAGGAAGGGAAAATGAGACGGTAAGGATTCTGAACACATTGAGTGCGCTACAAGTATTTATTACAGACTGCAACAGCAGCCTGCAATGAGCTGCATAGTACAAATTCTATGTACATTGGTTAGTAAAGTATGTAGAAATTGTTCCTACATACATCCATTATTTTTCTTTTCTGCTGGTATTTTTAGGAAGCTGCATTGCCACGAATACCATCATGGTCCTTACCATACCCATAAAGAGAGCATTACTATTACTATGTATAACTATGCGTCTCTCCTGATATTTGAGATCCAGAATTAAATATTACATGATAAGGGACACCATACAATCTCTAAAAAAAAGTTATCTAACAATGTTCTGTAAAGGATGAACAACAAAAAACTGAAATTCCAAATGATTTTCTTTTTTCATTCTAAGTGTATATATTACCTATAAATGAATTTTTCAATACACGTGGCACACATTTTTGTAAGACAAAAAGAACTCTGTAGCGATGGATTGAATGTTCTGAAAGCGATGTTTATCCAATTGTGTAAGCAGCTGCAATTTAGATAGTGATAGCATTAGGAGAACACATCTGCATTCTGCCTTATACAAGTATGGCGATTGATGTAACCGATAAAAATATTTTGGTTCCTTTAGAGTTTAAACAGCATGATTGCAAAACAGACAGGCACAAGATGTGTTTATATTAGATGCATGTGCAATCACAGAATTACATCAGCCAAACCTGCTATCAATCAAGGCATGCAGATCTTTTACGTGATGCGTAATCAGTTTCAACCTCTTCAAACAGATTATCATAAAACCTCTCAAAATCACCCATTTCCTAATTTGTCTAAATTTATTGCAGATGGGCAACAAATTGCTTTGTGTCCTGTCATAGAGATCACTCTATTGAATTACAAGTATATCTTTATAGAAATATAAGCGAAATGTGGTAAAAATGATAGCTGTAATGATGAATGCCATACACCAGATGACTACCAATGTATATAATACTATTATAACTGGAATATACCTGCCTTAGTATTTTTTTTATATATGTGAAGACGCACTGATTTATTGGATGGAGACACATAGATTGATATATTTCTGAAATTTACCTATATACACCACATATTAGGGTCAATATAGTAGCAGAATTCACTTTTTTTTACTGGTGATGTTGCATTTTTACACCCAAATGCATTTTGGTGTTAGTCAAAAATGGGAGTAAGTGGAAGTAAGTTAAAGGAACACTATAGTCACCTAAATTACTTTAGCTAAATAAAGCAGTTTTAGTGTATAGATCATTCCCCTGCAGCCTCACTGCTCAATCCTCTGCCATTTAGGAGTTAAATCCCTTTGTTTATGAACCCTAGTCACACCTCCCTGCATGTGACTTGCACAGCCTTCCATAAACACTTCCTGTATAGAGAGCCCTATTTAGGCTTTCTTTATTGCAAGCACCAAGAAACTTGGTGGCCTAATGCAACTAAGATTACATAGTACTAATATTGAAAAAATGACATTAAAAAAAAAAACTCTTGGAAGAAAATGTACTGGAACAAAAATTTGGCTGATCCAGTTCCGCTATCTTTCATAATATGTATCTGCTGGCTGGAATAGCTGTCCCAGCACTGCGATTGGTTGGCTTAGTCCCTAAGTGAGTATAACTCTTGCAGAGCTTGTCTGGTGATATCATTAAACATATATCATTTTTAATTTTTTATACCCCTAGCTGTAAGTGAATTATAGCGAATTAAAAACTGAGATGCAAAATCTTAGATAAAATAACTGAGCTAGAATATTATGCTATAGAGGCCAACATTTTGCAGTTAATGTTTTTGTTTCCTGTAAATCAGGGCTGTCCAACCTGCGCCCCCCCCCCCCAGATGTTGCTGAACTACAACTCCCATGATTCTTTCAATGAAACAGATAGCCAGGGAATCAGGGGCGTATTAGCCGCGAGGCAAACAAGGCATTTGCCTTGGGCGGCATTTTCCAGGGGGCGGCAAAAAACGCCGCCCCCAAATGCCCAAGGCAAATGTCTTGTTAGCCTTGCGGCTAACAGACATGCTGGGCTGGTTGCTGGGCGGCCGGCGAGGGAGCTCTTCCCCTGAGCTCTCTGCTCAGCTCCCTCGCGCGCCGCCCGCAGAGTGAGACTGGGAGCCGGAATATGACGTCATATTCCGGCTCCGCCTCCCAGCCTCACTCTGCGGGCGGCGCGCGAGGGAGCTGAGCAGAGAGCTCAGGGGAAGAGCTCCCTCGCCGGCCACCCAGCCTGCCCGCCAGTGCCGCCCTGCAGCCACTGGACCACCAGGGAATGGGAGAACCTCCCCACCCCCAGCATTGTAAGGAGCAGTAAGGAGGCTGGGGGGGGGGAGTAAATAAAAAAAAATGTGTTAATGTGAGTGTGTGTGTGTGTGTCTGTTAGTGTGTGTGTGTGTGTTAGTGTGTGTGTGTCTGTTAGTGTGTGTGTGTGTGTCTGTTAGTGTGTGTCTGTGACTGTGTGTGTTAGTGTGTGTGTGTGTGTCTGACTGTGTGTGTCTGACTGTGTGTGTCTGACTGTGTGTCCGACTGTGTTTGTCTGTTAGTGTGTGTGTGTCCGACTGTGTGTGTTTGTTAGTGTGTGTGTCTCACTGTGTGTGTCTGTTAGTGTGTGTGTCCGACTGTGTGTGTTTGTTAGTGTGTGTGTCAGACTGTGTGTGTCTGACTGTGTGTGTTTGTTAGTGTGTGTGTGTCCGACTGTGTGTGTTTGTTAGTGTGTGTGTGTCTCACTGTGTGTGTCTGTTAGTGTGTGTCCGACTGTGTGTGTTTGTTAGTGTGTGTGTCTGACTGTGTGTGTTTGTTAGTGTGTGTGTCCGACTGTGTGTGTTTGTTAGTGTGTGTGTCTCACTGTGTGTGTCTGTTAGTGTGTGTGTGTTTGTTAGTGTGTGTGTCCGACTGTGTGTGTCTGTTAGTGTGTGTGTGTGTCCGACTGTGTGTGTCTGTTAGCTAGTGTATGCGTATCTGTCAGTGAATGTGTGTGTATTTAGAAGGCGGGGCAGGGGGGAAGGGTTGGGTGGGGGTGGCGCGCACGCGGGGTGGGGGGGGGGTGTCTGAGTTTTGTCCTGCCTAGGGCAACACAAAACCAAGATACACCACTGCAGGGAATCATGGGAGTTGTAGTTCAGCAACATCTGGGGGGCCGCAGGTTGGACAGCCCTGCTGTAAAGCATTGTACTGCATTTAAAACCCCTTTCTTTTAAGATCTTATTGTGGAATTCTAACTTACTGAACTACAGTACACATACTAATTCAGACAGCCATGGACATCACAATTTAGCATTGTTTGTCCTAATATAACTAACATGAGGCACTTCAGTTGTTGTCGACTATTTTTTCCCATGAAGCCCAGCCATCTGTCTGACTAAGCAGCGAGTGTCTTGGGAAAGCTAGCCTACAACAGCAGGAGTACCAAACGTTTATTCATCGTGGCTTTAGACGGGTGCATTGAAAGAAGGAAAAATTTGGCCCTGGCCATTGCAGAGCTAAGCCTCTGCCAAAACAGCACATGGAAAAAAGCACCACAGAACAGAATGTTCTGGATTTAATATATATTTGTAATGGAAACATCACAACAAAGAGTTTAGAGGACGGGATCCTATATTTAGAAAGTATGCAGTAACCAGATATGCCGGCATTGTAGGGGATGGTCACTACTTATGATAAAAGTCAAGTATGTAAAATTGCACATCTGAAGACAATTGTTTTTTTGTCAGAAAAAGGGAGAATTATATGTTTTTAATAAGGCTGTCTATGGAAAATGTCTACAAAGCACAAAATGTTTCTCTGCTTATTAGGCAGTTTTACAGAGAGCAATAGCAGCGTCATGTTTTAGGGATTTACATGTGCAGCTCAATGATTACACACAAACCATCAAGTAATCATATATGTAATATCTGATTCTATCTGAGTGAGGCCAAACTAATAAACAGTTAGTAACTGTAGCAAGAAACAGTCAACGTCCAATGCTTACCCATCGAGAGCAAATACTCACAGAATGCTCCATTTTCTAACCTATCTGTGTGTGTTGCTTGTTTTAGAGGTTCATTTCCTAAACAAAATAATATATTGATCTGACATGCAATATGAGAAATTTAAGCCAAAATGGCTTTTTAAATATTTTTTCACCTCTGCTATTTTGGCAGATTCATTTGCTACAACCTATATACACTGAACAAAATTATAAACGCAACATTTTTGTTTTTGCCCCCATTTTTCATGAGCTGAACTCAAAGATCTAAGACTTTTTCTATGTACACAAAAAGCCTATTTCTCTCAAATATTGTTCACAAATCTGTCTAAATCTGTGTTAGTGAGCACTTCTCCTTTGCCGAGACAATCCATCCACCTCACAGGTGAGGCATAACAAGATGCTGATTAGACAGCATGATTATTGCACAGGTGTGCCTTAGGCTGGCCACAATAAAAGGCCACTCTAAAATGTGCAGTTTTACTGTATTGGGTGAAACCGGGGGATTCCGAAAACCAGTCAGTATCTGGTGTGACCACCATTTGCCTCACGCAGTGCAACACATCTCCTTTGCATAGAGTTGATCAGGTTGTTGATTGTGGCCTGTGGAATGTTGGTCCACTAATCTTCAATGGCTGTGCGAAGTTGCTGGATATTGGCAGGACCTGGAACACGATCTTGTATACGCCGATCCAGAGCATCCCAAACATGCTCAACGGGTGACATGTCCGGTGAATATGCTTGCCATGCAAGAACTGGGATGTTTTCAGCTTTCAGGAATTGTGTACAGATCTTTGCAACATGGGGCCGTGCATTATCATGCAGCAACATGAGGTGATGGTCGTGGATGAATGGCACAACAATGGGCCTCAGGATCTCGTCACGGTATCTCTGTGCATTCAAAATGCCATCAATAAAATGCACCTGTGTTCGTTGTCCATAACATACGCCTGCCCATACCATAACCCCACCGCCACCATGGGCCACTTGATTCACAACGTTGACATCAGCAAACCGCTCACCCACACAACGCCATACACGCTGTCTGCCATCTGCCCTGTACAGTGAAAACCGGGATTCATCCATGAACAGAACACCTCTCCAAAGAGCCAGACGCCATCAAATGTGAGCATTTGTCCACTTAAGTCGGTTACGATGACGAACTGCAGTCAGGTCGAGACCCGATGAGGACGACGAGCATGCAGATGAGCTTCTCTGAGATGGTTTCTGACAGTTTGTGCAGAAATTATTTGGTTATGCAAACCAATTGTTGCAGCAGCTGTCCGGGTGGCTGGTCTCAGACGATCTTGGAGATGAAGATGCTGGATGTGGAGGTCCTGGGCTGGTGTGACTACACATGGTCTGCAGTTGTGAGGCCAGTTGGATGTACTGCCAAATTCTCTGAAACGCCTTTGGAGATGACTTTTGATAGAGAAATGAACATTCAATTCACGGGCAACAGCTCTGGAAATTCCTGCAGTCAGCATGCCAATTGCATGCTCCCTCAAAACTTGCAACATCTGTGGCATTGTGCTGTGTGACAAAACTGCACATTTTAGAGTGGCCTTTTATTGTGGCCAGCCTAAGACACACCTGTGCAATAATCATGCTGTCTAATCAGCATCCTGATATGCCAAACCTGTGAGGTGGATGGATTATCTTGGCAAAGGAGAAGTGCTCACTAACACAGATTTAGACAGATTTGTGAACAATATTTGAGAGTAATAGGCCTTTTATGTACGTAGAAAAAGTCTTAGAGTTCAGCTCATGAAAAATGGGGGCAAAAACAAAAGTATTGCGTTTATAATTTTGTTCAGTGTATATATATATATTCCTTTGGGAGATTCTTTTTAACCACGAACTACTGAGACGATGCATTGATATTTTTCTCATTTGAAATACATCATGGAAAACAAGTTAACATTACTTATAATTGTTTGTTAACTAACTGTTTAGTGTATAAACCCTACTGACTCATCCCCAACCTACAGTTGCTCTTTGATGAGAATGCCAACACTCTCCCACCTGGTAACAATGTATTCATAGAATGATCTCCTATCGGGTTCGATTTATTACTTGCTTTTTGGACCCAGTGTTCTATCCAATTATTGCTTTAGCAATGCGTAGGAATTGCGCAGGATCTTTAATATATTTCAACTTTAAAATTTATTCAACCCACACACTTTTCAAAATGAAACCCGATTGCAATATCTATCCGTCTACACCAGAAATGGATAATAAATAATGCAATTATTCTGAGCAGGTTAGAGATATGATCTTTGAAAAGAAAAAGATAATAATTGGATTCTTCTAGTTAATGTTGGGTGTGTGAATACTACTGCAACATAGTTAGCGCCGTCCACCCACATCAAACTATATTTAGAGGACATTTCTCCTTTATTACAGGTGTGTATGTTATAAAATCATTTAGAGTTATGAGAATGACTCAACCGATGATTAACACATGAGTGTATGTACAGGAATAGGTTTAAACGGACAGTATATCACATTATAGTTTAATTCAGTAAAAAAAAAAATAATAATAATAATTCTTCACAGCATGATACTGACAGTGGTGGATGTTGTGTTTGGAAATATTTTTGAGTAAATGAAATACTTTTGTTCAGTGCAGATGAGCAGCATTAAAATAGATCTTTATCCTTCTTCCTGCCCCAAAACGCAAGAAAGAAGTACTTTTAGAAAATGGTTGAAAATAGGGAGGACTCATCCAGTACCCCCAAACACACACAGCACGAGCAGCCTTGCCACACACAACCTTTGCACAGATGCACAAGACGTATCACACATATATTCAGACACAAGTCCTATCACATATATGCAGTCCATATGCTTGCCGACACACAATTTCAGTTACACACAAGCTCCATCACACACATGCACTGCCCACAGGCAACTCTCATCACATTCCCATCACGTTCATGTAGACCTTCACATACACTTCCCATCACAACTGTACTAACACACACACACTTCACAGCCATACACTTACAGGCATTACTCTCAACACACACAGAGACACTGGAACTCACAAATGTAACCATCCACACAATCACAAACACATGCAGTCACAGAGATACACATGCAACTCCCATCATACACCTGCATCCATATGCATGCACACCTCCCATCACATTAATTACAGATAGAAAGAAATTGTTGAGAAGAGAAAAGAAAAGGAGAGAAAAAAAAAATAATTTATCAACTGGTAGAAGGAGAAAACTAGAGATGGTAAAAGAAATTGAAGAGATGTGGTGTATGTTACTAGGCTGCAAGCTGAGTTTTTGCCATGAGTGACACAATGGCTTTTTACCAGCCTTGAAGGGATGTCATGGAGATGTTGAAGTCTAGGAAATTGTTTTATTTCCATCTTCATAAAATATTCATATAAGGATATATACATGTCCCTTTAATGCTTTTTTTTTAATGGGCCAAATTATTTTTTCTATACGAACAGAAAAAAAACATTAAAGTAACACTTTAGAAATACAAAGATGGTTTCCTAACACTAAAGTGTCCCTCTGCCACCGTGACACCCTGGGCCGTGAAAGGGTTAAATAACGCTTTATATTACTTACCCAATTCAAGCACCGATGTCCCTCAGTGCTGGTTCGCGATCCTCCTCCATCGATGTCAGCCGATGGTGGGGACTTAATGCGTATGTGGGGAAAATACCAACTGAGTGCTGTGGATTGCGCAAACCTAATTTTTGCTCTTTACTTGTGAGTACCTCACCAATTTTTTATTATTGTACAGCAACATCAATGAGCACTGTATTTGTTATTTCTGTTTTTTTTTTATATATATTACGAATTTGCCCACAAGCTTGCAAGACCAGTAGGTGGGGTGTATACCACCCTGAGCCACCATACCTTACTGGACAGTGAATATCCATAGGCAGGGATTGTACCGCCCAAGCGCATCTAAGTAGAGCTACTCCAGCTCTAAATCTGTAAGTGCATATTCACTTGTTATATTTGTGCGGCACATACTACACTATATTTTGCTGTATTCTTCTGTTTTCACATATTATACCTCACTACTTCCTTTTCTTATTTTACAAACTGCAGGAAGCTGTCATGACAGCCACCGTGACATCCAGACCGCCAGACGAGGTCGCCCCAGAAATACCCGATGAGGGATTTGAACCCAGGTACCTTGCTATCCTGAACCTGCTATTTTGCCTCTGAGCCACCATATCAGCTCTAGAGATAGCCAGAAGTACATCTTGCCTTGTATCCAGCACTGGGGGCTGGCCGTTATCTGTGGCTGCTCCAATACTCTCGCACACCTGAAGCTGATGGCCGTTAGCCAGGTATATAACCCTGCCTCTCCCAGAAGGCAGGGTCAGTTCATTGACTCTGGTTTCTGCTACAGTTCCCTTTAGTGCTTGTTGTATTCAGTTGTGTTTCTCCGTATTTGACCTTGGCTTTGTATTCTGACTTCGTTTTCGCTTTATCCTTGTCTGTACTGTTTGCCGGCTTGCTGATTCCTGTGTACCAGACCCCGGCTAGTTCTCGTTTACGCTGTCTCTTTGTGCCCTTGACCTCGGATCGCTCCTGACTCTGTACTTCTCCTTTACGTCGAGTCCGGCCACTCTAAGGTCCGGTAGACGTATCTCTCCTCTGTGCTGTCTTCTGTTTTGCTGGATCCTGCGTGTAGGGGTATATACACGTTACATTACGATAGGGCCATGGACCCCGCAGATTTAGCTCAACAGATGGCGACCCATGAGGCTAGATTTGTAGAGCAGGATCACCGTATGGATCAAATAGCTCAGGCTCTCCAGACGCTCTTAGCTAGAACCATTCCAGCAACCGCACCTAACCCTCCTGCACCCCTGCTTCCTGAAGTATCGACTATGCCTAACGCTACAGCACATTTAACGCCTCCTCCTAGGTATGGAGGGGATTCTAAGACATGCAGAGGGTTCATTAACCAAATAGAGTTTCATTTTGAAATGTATCCACGTTCATTTCCCACAGAGAGGTCTAAAGTTGGGTTCTTTATGCACCAACTTACCGACAAAGCACTTGAATGGGCAAACCCTATTTGGGAGGCTAATGGACCTATGGTGCATAACTTTCACAGTTTCCTAACAGCTTTTCGTAGAACTTTTGATACTATGAAAAGGTCTAAGAATGCCGCTAGAGCATTAATGAGGGTTAAACAGGGTTCTAGGTCTGTGGCTGATTACGCTATACAGTTTCGTACCCTTGCCTCACAGGTCGATTGGACCAATAATGGGTTAACTACGGCCTTCATGGAAGGTTTATCAGACTCTATATTGGATGAGGTAGCAGCTAAGGAGCTTCCTATTGCCTTAGAGGACCTTATTGACTACCTCATCGATATAGATAATAGGATTCGTGACAGGCTCTATACTAAGAACAGGAATAGACGTTTTGTTACACCTATTCAACCCAGAGTTAATATACCGGAGAGTGTTAAAGTACCTGAAGAGGAAAAAGGTACAGAGAGACTGACTCCTGGGATCAAGGTACTTACAGCCTGCTCCAAGTCTGGTACCATAAAATCCCAGGATGTAAAAGGACTCTGCTCTGGATACCTGAATGATAAAGACTACCTGAGTGAGATTGAGACCGAAGATGAATACGATTTCCAAGAAGAGCCTGTTCACGCCCGGAGGGCGTTCTTGAGGGGAGGGTACTGTCATGACAGCCACCGTGACATCCAGACCGCCAGACGAGGTCGCCCCAGAAATACCCGATGAGGGATTTGAACCCAGGTACCTTGCTATCCTGAACCTGCTATTTTGCCTCTGAGCCACCATATCAGCTCTAGAGATAGCCAGAAGTACATCTTGCCTTGTATCCAGCACTGGGGGCTGGCCGTTATCTGTGGCTGCTCCAATACTCTCGCACACCTGAAGCTGATGGCCGTTAGCCAGGTATATAACCCTGCCTCTCCCAGAAGGCAGGGTCAGTTCATTGACTCTGGTTTCTGCTACAGTTCCCTTTAGTGCTTGTTGTATTCAGTTGTGTTTCTCCGTATTTGACCTTGGCTTTGTATTCTGACTTCGTTTTCGCTTTATCCTTGTCTGTACTGTTTGCCGGCTTGCTGATTCCTGTGTACCAGACCCCGGCTAGTTCTCGTTTACGCTGTCTCTTTGTGCCCTTGACCTCGGATCGCTCCTGACTCTGTACTTCTCCTTTACGTCGAGTCCGGCCACTCTAAGGTCCGGTAGACGTATCTCTCCTCTGTGCTGTCTTCTGTTTTGCTGGATCCTGCGTGTAGGGGTATATACACGTTACAGAAGCACCTTTAGTGGCTGTCTGCTACGTTTTACATTGCAGGACTAAGGAGGAAAGGGACACTGCACCCACCCACTTCAATGAGATGAAGTCGTCACGGTGTGTATATTGTCCCTTTGAAAACATAAAACGTATTTTATCATTCCAATATTTATAGAAACTATTTGCTACAATTGAATTACGCTAGTATCAAAGTATCAGTGACCCTTTGCCCTAGCATACCTATTAATGGTCATTACAATGTTGGTGGATCTCTGAGCACATTCATTAAGTAGATAATAAAAAAAAGAGGTAACTTGTGTTGTTAGAAAATAGATGCAGAGATTATTCAGTATTTAAATAAATGTTTCTATAAATCATGTTTACAACAATCAATTTGAATACCTAGCCACATAGCTCACAAACACATTTATTAATTATGTGAGATTGATATATTTGTACTAAACATCCTGTTTTGGCTGCAATAAATGTGAGTCCATCCAACATCACATCATCTGTGAAAAACACTTGCATTGTTTGCACCCGTGGTGTAGCCAAGTTGTAACCTCAAAGGAGCAAGTGCGTAATATGTGCCAATTTCACAGAACAACATTGTTTCCACATTGTATCAAAATGCCTGAAAATCATCACATCCTTGCAAATTCATTTTGTCATCTACAGCAATGATGAATGTCTGAATTACTGGGAAATGGAAAAAAATAAATAAAACAACCAACAAATAGGAATACACTGTTTTTTGTACTAATTAGCTTATATCTATGTCTATATCTATTTCTTTTTTTTTTTTTTAATTCTTTATTTTTGGTGTGCATAAAGGTTTACAACAGTGCTTGTACAGCCACATTTGCTCTCACAAGCGCAAAGTTCAAAGAGTAAAAAGAAAAACATGTGATACGTAGGGAACATGCACACATTTTTTGTTATAAGCTTATTTAACATATTGTCATCAACAAGTTGTACAAAATATCAACGATAAAATTAGGTGGACATATGCTTAGAGTCGGGCGGTGGTTTAACAAACATGTGCTATGAGGGATAGTGCTATATTAGTATGATATTCGCACATTCTAATGAGGAAGGACTACGTTAGCCTCTCATATTGGCTTAGGTTATGTGGGAGCGTACGATTAATGCTTTAGAGTGTACGCTAAACAGGTCACAGCATAGTAAGGTGATCTGGTCCTAAATATTATAGCAATAATAATAATAGCAAAAAAAATGAAGAAACACAAGAAAGAAAAACACGGTTTGAGCCGGTAACATAACATTAATTTTGTTGTGCTGATTAGTGCATGTAAGGAGTATACGCCACGATGGCTTGGCCCATGAATAGCAGTGGGTATACTGCGGCTTAAGAACATTCATGTCTGTACATTTTTCAGAGAGCATTGGTAGCTAAGTGCCTCTGTATTCCGAGTAGAATTGAGTATTGACTATTGCGTTAGTGTGGCCTACGTTGCTGTATGCATGGTGCAATATTAATGGCTATCATGTTGTTGTGGCAGCTTGCTATTAACGGGTAAGTGACTTGTGTGAATATTCCTTACAAGTTGACCCATGATCTGCTAGGCCGCTATACTGTCAGGGTAAGGTTAAGTAAGTTAAGGTGAGCCGTGTCCGCCCAGCTTTGGCGGTGTAAGTTGTGTGCGAGCTCAGGTATGCCTCGCCACAGTGGCCAGGCCATGAGCGGTGGTCAAGTAAATTTGGCCATAAGTATATGGATGGGTGAGTGTTTGGAGGTGTCCCGTTTGTACATCATATGCAAAGGCTCTATAGGACATTTTGGGCCTGGTAGGACTTGTGTATCCTATTGTGCGGTCTGGTGTGTCCCTGTGCTGTTACATTCTAATACAATTCACCTTTACATGAATAAAACATATTGCGGCAATGACGCTATTACAAATTATTATAGACAGCGGTCCCCCTCCGGGGTCCGTACGGGCTGGCCTGCATGGAGGACCGAGAGTCTCTGGGTGCGGGGCGTTGACCGTCTCAGTCTGGTCGAGCGCCCTGGGGCTGCCGAGGGTGTTACCGTGTGGCTCTGTGGTGACCTGCCTGGGTTCCTCTCGCTGTATAGGCAAACGTCCCGGATTTGTATGTTCTCCTAAGCGATCAGCAGTGTGATGCCGTCCGGCACCAAGTAAAAGTCTAAGATAAAATAAAAGAATGAAAATTGGGTACGAAGAAAACTAAGGTCTGATGGTAGGTAGGAGCGGCCACGGGACACTGTCACTGCGTCTCCTAGGGCGGTATGTTGCCGTGTGGTGCCCTATTCTTCTCTGCAGGGGTGCTTGGCTGCCCTAACAGTGGCACGAATGGCTTGATCCTTGCGGGGTCCCAGTTGTGCTTTGAGCTGCTGGCTTCCGCTAGGCCTGTTGGCATAAGGGAGTTCTCTGGCAGGCCAATTGTGGGCAGCAGCCGCTTGGCCTCTGGTAGGTCTATGACTGTGTGAATTAGTTTTTTTTTGAGGACCTGTAGGGCCCTTGGCGTGCGCCATCTGTAGGTGATGTCGTTTTGTCTCAGGAGTGTCGTAACTGGTTGGAGGGATCTGCGCCATTGCATGGTATCTCCCGACAAGTCAGAGAAGAATGTAAGGCTGGCGTTTTCAAACTTGAGCGGTGTCTTCCCTTGTAGGGCCTTCAGCATAGTCGCTTTGTCTGCTCCAGATCGAAATCTCACCACCAAGTCCCTGGAGGCCGTGGCTGGGGCCGTCCGTGGTTTGGGGATTCTAAACATCTCTTCGAAGCTCAAGGTTTTCGCTTGCTGCGGCTTCAGTATTGTGCCCGCGAGCCTCCTCATCAGGTGCGGGAGTTCTTCTGCCGAGATGTCGTCTGGGACACCCCGGATCTTGAGGTTGTTGCGGCGTCTGTGATCCTCGAGGGCTGCAAATCGGAGGTCCGTAGCTGCTTGGTGCTTTTTGAGCGCCTGTAGCTCTTTACGTAGGTCTGCAATTTCTTGGGCCTGTTTGTCTGTGTGGGCCTCCATGACTCCAATGCGCCCGATCAAGCCTGTCACCTCTGCTCGGAGCTGTGCAACATCCGCCTGGAGCACCCGCTGTAGGTCGCCCAGCATTGTTCTTAGCGTGCCCGCAGTGATCAGTTCAGGCTGCTGTTTGGGTGCTGGTGGTTGGGTCAGTGGGGCGAACATGCCGCTGGTGTGCTCATCCAGGCTGAGTTCGTCCGAGGAGTCTGAGTACCCCGCCATTTCGGCGGCCATTTTGGCCCCTCGTGCGTCTTGTGCCCGGCGGAATATGTCCCCGATATCGGGTCCCAGTGTGGGCTTGTCCGGCTTCTGTTTCTTTGTTTTTCTTCCCATGACTCTGGTGGGCCTTTGGGATCGATTTTTGTTAGTTATTTTGTGCGAAATTCGCGTTTTTAATCACTGTGGATGAGGAGCTCGGTGAACGTGCGTCTGTTCCTGTTGGCTGCTAAGCTCCGCCCCCCTATCTATTTCTTTATATCTTTGGATTGTAGAGCTTTTGTTGAGTAAACAATAGTCACCCAAGCAACTTTATCTTAATGTAGCAGTGTTGGTGTATAGATCGTAGCTCTGAAGTCCCCCTGCTCAATGTTCTGCCATTGAGGAGGTAAATCATATTTTTGTTTCTGTTTATGCAGTTCTAGCTACATCTCCCCTGCATGTGACTCACACAGCCTGCATGAAAAAAAATGGTTTCATTTTCAATCAGATGTTAACTTACTTTAAAAGTTTTATCTCCTGCTCTGTAAATTGAACTTTAATCACACACAGGGTTTAGCAAGTTATTAACATTGCAGGAGATAAGAAATTCTAAATTAAACACACTGTGCAATAAATGAAGTTTTAAAATTAGATGACTCTTTGCAGGAAGTGTTTAGGAAGGCAATGCAAGTTACGTGCAGGGAGGTGAGGCTAGGGCTGCATAAACAAAGTGATTTAATTCCTAAATGGCAGAGAATTGAACAATGAGTCTGCAGGGGTATGATCTATACCAGTGATTCCAAAACTTTTTAGGTTCAAGGCGCCCTTAATATTTCAATATTTTTCGAAGGCGCCCCAAGTCAAAACAATTTCTAGGTTGTATACATGTACAGGGCCCCTGTAACAATCCAGGCACAATAACCACTACAGCGCGCTGTAGTAGTTGTGGTTCCAGGAGTGCCCAGGGTAAGTAGACAAACTGTTAAAGAAGAGTTTGACAACTTACCTGTGGTCTGCCAGGATAGGGGCTGTAGTAGGGGCATTGGTGTGTGTGTGTGTGTGGTGCAATGAGTGTGGGGTTAAGTGTGTGTGTGTGTGTGTGTGTGTGTGAGGGGTGCAGTGTGTATGTTTGTGGGGTGCAGTGTGTGTATAGGGGTGCATTGTGTTTGTAAAGGATGTAGTGTGTGTGTGAGGGCTGCATTGTGTCTGTGTGTTTGAAGGGTGTGTGTGTGTGTGGTGCAATATGTGTGGGGTTAACTGTGTGTGTGTGTGTGAGGGGTGCAGAGTGTGTGTTTGAGGGGTGCAGTATGTGTACAGGGGTGCATTGTGTTTGTAAAGGATGTAGTGTGTGTGAGGGCTGCATTGTGTCTGTGTGTTTGAAGGGTGTGTGTGTGTGTGTGTGTGTGTGGTGCAATATGTGTGGGGTTAAGTGTGTGTCTGTGAGGGGTGCAGAGTGTGTGTTTGAGGGGTGCAGTGTGTGTACAGGGGTGCATTGTGTTTGTAAAGGATGTAGTGTGTGAGTGTCTGTTTACTTAACTGAATAAAAACGAAATAGCTTCCCTAGAGGTCTTTCCCACTTGGACCTCTTCAATATCAGATGTGTAGAAAAAAAGAACAAGGGATGCAGCTAAGAACTAAAATATAAAAAACAGGCAACACATAGTGATGTACAGTTGGATAAATAACACACTGCAATTATAGTTGCAATCACAAGATTTAAATGAGGTTAGCGCCTTGAAATCCACTGAAGGATAATACAGGACTGCTTCCACTGGAGAATGATGGATAGTAAGCAGACTCAGATGGCTCAGGATACAATCAGGAACCAAATTTTGAAAAAAATAAATGTATTTAGGCACAATTGGCCAATAAAAAAAAAAGTATAAAAATGAAGTATAAAAATGTGTGTCTGTGCTTTTGAAGGGTGCGTGTGCATGAGGGTATAGTGTGTGCGTGAGGGGTATAGTGTATGTGTATTGAGGGGCACAGTGTGTGGGGGGGTGCAGAATGTATCTGAGGGGGTAGTGTGTATAAGGGGGGCAGTGCGTGTGTATGGAGGCAATGTGTGTGTATGGGATGCCCACACATAGGCTCACTGACAGACAGGCAGGATGACATACAGTGCAGGAGGTATCACAGCAAGTTAAAAAACAGTATACCAAAAATAAATCAGTATATATATAGCACAACATGTTTCGACTATAAAAAAAAGTCTTTATCAAGTGCATATGTGCTATATATATATACTGATTTATTTTTAGTATACTGTTTTTTAACTTGCTGTGATACCTCCTGCACTGTATGCCCAATAAACGTTTTGCACTTACCGAAGTTTGGAAGATATATCCTTGAGAGAAAGCAGAACCAGGGGGCAGTAACCCGGAGGTTCCATACATTGAAGAGCTTTAAAAGTCTGAGCCTGCTAGTAATAGACTCAGCACCATGTGAGTTTGACCAATTGGTGTTTTTAAATTCTGCATACTGTAACATATTGCGCTATGATCTGTATTGTATGTTTTATTACCGATATCTAGAAGCTATTATTTACTGTTCAGGATCCTGCAGTGGTAGTATCTTACCATTTTATGTGTTTGCTCTCACCTATCCACTTTAGTACCATCATTTTTTATGAAGGTTGAAAATTTGACAAAAGATATTAACCCCTTAAGGACACATGACGTGTTTGACATGTCATGATTCCCTTTTATTCTAGAAGTTTGGTCCTTAAGGGGTTAAATAGATTTTCTCAAAGAATAAGAAATGAATTATTGTAAAAAATTGTACTTTAAATATACACTATTAGCTAAATTTACTTAATTTAGCTCATTTTATAATTTATTTACATTGGGTGAAAATTGTCTTTAAGCAGGAGTAAACTGCACGTAATGCTCAAAGTGTCATTACCGGCTTAGCTGTTAGTAAATGCATAGTGATATATCATGTGAGAAAAAAAATCAACTAATCTCTTCTGTCAAATGATCTTTGATATTCAAATGCGCAGATGACAATACATGAGCTATTTAAAAAAAGAAACAGAAGTAGAAAGACGCAAAATATGTTGAATTTTTATAAATAGGCTTGATGTTTTTGACAATGTCTGTTTAGCCCTTTGTAGAAATATTATTGAATAAGCAGCATAAAAAGCAATAGAAATTAATGTGTCCACGGTAGTTTGTTAACCTGAACAAATCATACATATATTGTGTTGTATAAAGTAAATCAGAACAATTTTGCCTATATATAGGAAAATTGACAGAAAATTTTGGTAAGAATATTTCAATAGGGGTTATTAACAAAACTCTGGTCTTGAATTACAAAATGTGGAAAAAAAACAAAGGTTGGGGGAAATAGTAGAAAAGAAAAATACAGAAAGACAAATAATATTTGAACAATAAGAAAATGATCTATAGATGGATGGATCTGTAAATGGAATAGTCAATATGGAATTCAATGGACCCAACAGTAACACTCCAATTGTCCACGTGAATAATTCTGATTTGGTTTTCTATCTGTTACACTTTTATACAACTCTAAGATTCCCACCTCACTGAATTTGAGTCGAGTCTTGGATCAAAAAGAATAAATTGTGGCAATGGTCAGGATGGTTTTACATATCCCTGGTCTATTAGCGGTTTTACTTGTTGAAATATATCTGTCCATCTATGTTTCAAAAGTAGAAAGATATCTCTGCATTCTTAAACAATGGGTGGCCATCCTGAGAGCTCCTATCTATGCAGGCTCCTGTGATGTCATTGTCAATAACAGACGGTCAACTTATCTAGCTACCTTGGTAAGTCTATCATCTAAGCCAAAACAGCTAATTTGGAAGACCATTAGACTGAAGATCTAAAGGTATTGGTTTAATCTGTGTTTCGGCACATGATTTGTGAGATAGATCACTAGATAAAGTGGCAATTACTATATTTCAGGGTCGCAGATACTATTCCTGGTGTGTAGAACCTCATCATTTTCTCATGAGTTAAATAAATAAAAAAAAAGTACCAAAAAGCTAAATTAGGGAGTCCAGGATGTGCTTTAAAACTAACGAGAAGATTGAAGTACCTTTCCTGATCTAGTACTTTGATATTCTTAGAACAGAGGGATGTATCCTAATCGCTATTCTATATTTTGTTCATGAGAAAATACTTTCATATAATCTTGGTTACTACCCCCATAAGTCACAGTGGGTGGTTGTCAGAGTGCTGAATTGAAGGATCAGTCATGCGTGCCAACAAAATCCAATTTGACATTTGTTAAGCCCATCTCCTCTTACAGCTGTGTATTTGTAAAAAGGATTTTTAATGACACCAAGTATAAAATGCGTCCAATAACATTGAACTATGATGATATGCATGATGAGATTAATCAAGGAGTACCCATTCATAATGGCACACGCTGCATGACAGCAATACACCAAAGGAACATTAAACTAATGTAGCACTTTAACTTGTGCCAGGATTCATTAATCAATGCCTTTGAACTGCTACACATGATAAAATACAAAAAGTATCTTGTTGTTCAGGTGTGGTTTGTAAAATTGCAAGGATTATAGTGCATCAGCCATAGTGAAAGCTCTTTATGGTTAATATCTAGATCAAGAATGGGTCACAATGCCACATATACCAGGCAGGGGCATTGCTATGGTGGGCCGGGGGGAGGGCTGATCTCTGTTAAAGCCTGAGTGGAGTACTAAGAGGCAGGGCCGGACTGGGGATACAAAGCAGCCCTGGAAAAAAATGTTATGCCAGCCCCATAAGTCACTGCGCAATATATTGTCGCATGTAATATGTAAGGCTATGTCTTACCACCCCAGATGACAGATGATTGAGTAATATATATATATATATATATATATATTTATATATATATTGCTTTTTCTAATATAAAATATTGGTCCTTTCAGAGTAAAATGTTTAATTATACAGTAAGCATACTCACATGCAGACACTGACATCTCAATGACACACACAAGCTCATTGATACACAGCCTCATAGACAAACAATTTCACTAACATACATCAGCTCACTGACATAAAAACACAAGCTTACTCACTAGCAGGCACACACATGCAAGCAAGCTCGCTCACTCACTAGCAGACGTGCACACACACACACACACACAGCTTAATGTCGTGGTACTGGTATCTATAGCATGTCTCCACAGGCTTTTCAACGTAAACACTAACTTTTCCGAGAAAAGGCAGTGTTTACATTGCTTCAAAGTGACACCGCTAGTGACAGTCACTCAGACGGTCACTAGAGGTGCTTCCTGTGTCAGTGCACCTACATTCAGGGCCTCCACACTCTGGAGGCGCTGAACGTTCCCCATAGAGATACATTGATTCAATGCATCTCTATGAGGAGATGCTGATTGGTGTAGCGTTTTGCAGCCAATCCTATGGCAAAGCATTGGATTGGCTGAGATCATCAAGCTTGATGATCTTAGCCATAGAGGCAGGGCCAGTCGAGGGGAGACCAGGACGCTGCGTGGGGAAAAAAAAGGTGAGCAAAAACACTATTTTTAAACACACATATACACCATGACAGACACAGAAACACACATATACCATGACACACACACACACACCATCACAGGCCATGACACAGACTGACCCACACACACACCATGACACAGACAGACAGACACACCATGACACACACACACATACCATGACACACACACACATATACCATGACACACACACCATGACACAGACAGACGCACACACCATGACACAGACAGACGCACACACACACACACACACCATGACACACACACACACACCATGACGGACAGACAGACACACACCCCATGACGGACAGACAGACACACACCCCATGATGGACAGACAGACACACACCCCATGATGGACAGACAGACACACACCCCATGACGGACAGACAGACACACACCCCATGACGGACAGACAGACACACACCCCATGACGGACAGACAGACACACACCCCATGACGGACAGACAGACACACACCCCATGACGGACAGACAGACACACACCATGACGGACAGACAGACACACACCATGACAGACAGACAGACACACACCATGACAGACAGACACACACACACACCATGACAGACACACACACACCATACAGACAGACACACACACCATACAGACAGACACACACACCATACAGACAGACACACACACCATACAGACAGACACACACACACCATACAGACAGACACCATGACACAGACAAACACACACACACCATACAGACAGACCATACAGACAGACAGACACACCATACAGACATACACACACACCATGACAGACACACACACACACACACCATACAGACAGACAGACAGACACACCATACAGACAGACACACACACCATGACAGACACACACACACACACCATACAGACAGACACACACACACACACCATACAGACAGACCATACAGACAGACACACACACCATACAGACAGACCATACAGACAGACACACACACACACCATACAGACAGACACACCATAACACACATTACTACTACCTGCCAGGGGGTCGTGCAGTGCAGACGGCTGTCTGTGCTGGTGGCCGCTGGGGAACTTGTGCTGGAGTCTGGCGGCCGCTGGGGGAGGTCTGCTGGCGGCCGCTGGGGGTCTGGTACTGTCGGCCGCTGGGGGAGGTCTGCTGGGGGTCTGGTACTGGCGGCCGCTGGGGGAGGTCTGCTGGCGGCCGCTGGGGGAGCAGGCTGTTCTGTCTCTGCTCCCCCGCCCTCGCGCGCTGCTGCATGAGACCGGCGCCAGAATATGACGTCATATTCTGGCCGCGGTCTCATTAAGCGGCACGCTGGGGCGGGAGAGCAGAGACAGAACAGCCTGCTCCCCCAGCAGACCTCCCCCAGCGGCCGCCAGTACCAGACCCCCAGAGGCCGCCAGCAGACCTCCCCAGGCGGCCACCAGTACCAGACCCCCAGAGGCCGCCAGCAGACCCAGGTGTCTGCCCGGCCCCAGGTGCCGACGGCCCACCGGGAAATTTCCCGGTATCCCGGTGGGCCAGTCCGGCCCTGCTAAGAGGATATGCTGATTGTGTGTCTGTGGGTTGTGTGCGTGGCTGTGACTGTATGCGGTATAGTATGTAGATTGACATGTAATTGTAAAGCGCTGCAGAATAAGCTGGCACTATAAAAATACTAATAATATTAATAATTAGGGGCTGTTTGTGTATAGGGGATGTAGTGTGTGTGTGTTGGGGATTATAGGGGCTGTAGTGTTTGTATTTGGGAGGGTAGGGTCTTATTGTGTGTTTGTTGTTGAGGATAGTGGCTATATAGGGGTTATAATGTGTGTTGGGAAGAAAAATGGGGCTGCAGAGTATGTAGGGTGGAATTGAAGCTGTTATGTGCGGGGAAACTGGGATTGTAAAGAATGTAGATCAGATATGTAGTGTATGTGAGAAGGGAATATGGGCTGTAGTGTGCATTTTGCGGTGATAGGGACTGATGTGTGCGTTGGGGGAGGCAGTGGCTGTTATCTGTGTGTTGAGGGGGAGGAGGAGCTGTGGTTGGAGAACAAGGGGTATAGGTGAGACATATGCTGCAGTGGGGACGGGGGGAAGTGGTGAGATGACAAGGGTGAGGCGGGACATTGGCTGTGGTGGTGGGAATAGTTGCAGTGGGAGCATAGAGACTGTAGTGTGTGGGGGACAGGGGCTGTGATTGGTGGATAGAGGCAGTAGTGGCTGGATAGTAGCTTTGGTGGCTGAATAGCGGCGGTCGTGGGGAACATGTGCTGTGATGTGGAGGTCTGCAGCTTTTGCAAGCAGTGGTGTACATACCGGGGTCGCAGGGGTCAAGGCTGCGACCGGGCCCAGCCCACCAGGGGGCCCGGCCGCCCTGCGACCCTGTATGTATTCACTGTGGCCAGCCTCTTCTCCTGGGGGGCCCAGGAGCTGGCCCCCTCAGAGCCCCCCCGAAGCTGGCCCAGGTATCACCAGGCGGGCAGGCAGGCAGGCTGGCTGGCACGTGGGCAGGCAGGCTGGTGGGCACGCGATGGAGCACTCTCCCCTGAGTGCTTCCTCTTCAGCTCCCTTGCGCACCGCACTGATACCGGAGCCGGAAGATGATGTCATTTTCCGGCGCCGGCATCCCTACGCGGCGCGCGAGGAAGCTGAAGAGGAAGCACTCAGGGGAGTAAACGCGCGGGGTGGGGGCACACAAATCAGTTTTCGCACAGGGGCCCCATGGGTTGTGTGTACGCCACTGTTTGCAAGCTGTTTTTTTTCCCCATGTTCCCCTTAAAAAACATGCAGCAAATATACATGCATGTTATCTTTGGTGGTATACCTACAAAATTGTTTTGAAATAAAAATAGTGGAGCGTTCCTTTAATATTACAGCTTTGTATGGGCTATTGCTTTGGGGGCAATTTTCAAATGCAAACGGTTTAATGCTATGTGTGGTTTGTAAACAATCGTTTCTATAATACTCTGAAGTCATTTATAAATTTGGTGTAAAGGATTCATAGAACAAGTTTTTGTTGGACATAGGACAGGATTTTGGAGGTGCTAAATCAACCTATATGGGAGGGGCCATAAAATGTACCCCCAGGTTAATAACCTGTTAATAATTTAGTATGAATTGGACATAATAACCATTGTTAGTTAAGGTGCTAAGACAATCGTTATGTTAAAATAGACTAGAGGAGAGGAGGCAGGGCTTCAGCATGGAGACCAGCATGTCGCATGATATAAAGTATGTAAATTATACTTTAGGGAGAGGTACACTTACATAGGAGGACACCAACGCAGGTGGGGGGAATACATGTTTGTATTCATAACGCTGTAGTGTCCCTTTAAATAAGTCAGATTGAGATCCTTAATTTGACACTCTAAGGACCAAAACCACTATAGCTTAATAGAGAAGTCTTGGTGCCTAGATGCTGTCTCAACTTGCTGACAAATTTAAGCATTGTGGTTTGTGCCTTTAGTGACAGTGAATTACTATATGCAATTAAGTCTCCCCACTGAAAAGCATTACAATGAACTTGGGAAATAGTGATCACAATATAGTGTCCTTTGAAATAAACTCAAAAAATGCAACTGCACATGTGTACTAAAACACATAATTTTAAAAGACCAATTTCAATAAGGTTAGGGGACAAGGTGCTGAAGCAGTTAAAGAAAGTTAATGTAAATACAATTATGGGACTTGACTGTATTCACTCACGAGTACTTAAGGAGCTAAGTGTGGAAATAAACCTGTTTTTAATCAGGATTCTCTTATACTGGAGGATTGGAAAAATGCAGATGTTGTTCCTAGATTCAAAAAGGGTTTAAAATCTTTTCCTGGAAATTATAGACATGTGAGCTTAACATCTGTGGCTGGGAAAAGATTAGAAGTCTTAGTAAGGGATAATCAGGACATTGTTGGGGAGAACATTTTTATTAGCAATAAATCTGCATGGTTTTATGAAACATAGGCCATGTCAAACTAGCTTAATTGCATTCTACAAAGAAGCAAGTAGATGTATAGATCAGGTTGATGCAGTGGATGTGCTCTACTTGGATTTTGCCAAGGTGTTTGTTCAAACTAAAAGAAATTGGTGTAGATGAAAATTCGTGTTCTTGTGTAGTACATTGGCTAAAAGATAGAGTACAGAGAGTTGTCATTAATGGTATATTTTTAAGCTGGACAAAAGTGGTATGTGATGTCCCTCGTTGTTCTGTTTTGAGACTGCTACTATTCAACATGTTTATAAAATGATCTTGACATTGAAGGTCATGCTTCAGTGTTTGTAGAGGACACAAAACTCTGTAAAGTGATACAATGTGAGCAAGATATTACTTTACTACAAAGGGATTTACATAGATTGGGGGATTGAGCACTCAACTGGCAGATAACATTTATTGTAAATAAATGCAAAGTTAAACACTTTGGGATAAAGAAAGCACAAGCAATTTACACCCTAAATGGTAGTGAATTAAGGATAAGACCACACGAGAACAATTTAGGAATGGCCATAGACAACAAGCTAGACAAGAATGTGTAATGTCAATCAGTAGTTACTAAGGCCAGTACAGACAGGTTATAACATGAATAAAAGGAATGGAATATTTTAGTTATGAAGAAAGGTTAACAAATTTAAACCTCTTTAGTTAAAAAAAAAAAACAGTACCTTGGAGGGGATATGATAACATTACACAAATATGTTCAGTGCCAATTCCAATCATTGCACAACAATACAAATCTACAGGTACAAAATATATAAAACACCAATAGAGTAGTACAGTACAAATAGTGGGATAATGGTATTTATTGCTCAAACTCACAAGATAAACTTGTATAGTGAGCACTTCAAAAGGTGTAGTTGGTACTCCCCGGGTAGGTACTCTAACTCAGGGTACTTTCAATGCATGTGCAAATGCCGCATTTACGGACACTAAAATTATTTATTGCCTGAAGTCTGTTCTATAGAAGAAACGCATAGGGCTATTTTTTTTTTCATCATCTGAACTAAGGACATGGACCAATTGCTTCCAGAGCACTATTAATGAGCCTTTTCAAACAGTTCTTTCTGTAAGTTTTTAATCATTAAAGCAGTATATGTTGTTTGTAAATATTGTCCAGTTCTTTTTTCCATATATATTGAAAGTACCCTGAGTGAAAGCACCTACCAGGGGAGTGCCAACTACACCTTTTGAAGGGCCCACTATACAAGTTTATCTTTTTGACCAGTATATACACAATTTATTCAGTGGTGCATTTCGGATATCTGCTGCCCTAGGCATGACTGAACTCAGGAAAACCCTAATTTACATTTGCCCCACCCCTTCCTGTCAATGCCACACCCCTTCCTGTCAGGGCCGGCGCGTCCATAAGGCGGCACAGGCGGCCGCCTTAGGGCGCCAGAGGAGGGGGGCGCAAAAATCCGAATCTCCTGCCTCTGGCTGGAGACTCGGATTTGTAAACTCACCTCTCTCCCTGCAGCCAGCACACAGCAGGAGCAGGGCAGTGAAGTCAGCCGTCCTCCTCTGATGATGTCAGAAGGGGGCGGGACTTCTACTGCTCCCAGACTCCCCAGCGGTCCTGACTGCAGCTCCAGCCTCCCAGCCGACCACCAGTTGAAAAGTTCTCCCTCCCTGGCCCAAGGTAAGCTTCTGGGAGGGGAAGGGGGTGGGGAAGAAGCATTTTTTTTTAAAAAATTTTTTTAAATCAAAACGTTTTTTTTTCAGCCCCTTTCTACAGCCCCTGCCCCCACTATACTCCCCCCTGCCCCCACTATACTCCCCCCTGCCCCCACTATACTCCCCCCTGCCCCCACTATACTCCCCCCTGCCCCCACTATACTCCCCCCTGCCCCCACTATACTCCCCCTGCCCCCACTATACTCCCCCTGCCCCCACCATACGGCCCCTGCCCCCACCATACGGCCCCTGCCCCCACCATACGGCCCCTGCCCCCACCATACGGCCCCTGCCCCCACCATACTCCCCCGCCATACTCCCCCTGCCCCCACCATACTCCCCCTGCCCCCACCATACTATCCCTGCCCCACCATACTCCCCCTGCCCCCACCATACTCCCCCTGCCCCCACCATACTCCCCCTGCCCCCACCATACTCCCCCTGCCCCCACCCCACCATACGGCCCCTGCCCCCACCATACTCCCCCTGCCCCCACCATACTCCCCCTGCCCCCACCATACTCCCCCTGCCCCCGCCCCCACCATACGGCCCCTACCCCCACCATACTCCCCCTGCCCCCACCATACTCCCCCTGCCCCCACCATACTCCCCCTGCCCCCACCATACTCCCCCTGCCCCCACCATACTCCCCCTGCCCCCACCATACTCCTCCTGCCCCCACTATACTATCCCTGCCCCCACCATACTCCCCCTGCCCCCACCATACTCCCCCTGCCCCCACCATACTCCCCCTGCCCCCACCATACTCCTCCTGCCCCCACTATACTATCCCTGCCCCCACCATACTATCCCTGCCCCCACCATACAGCCCCTGCCCCCACCATACAGCCCCTGCCCCCACCATACAGCCCCTGCCCCCACCATACAGCCCCTGCCCCCACCATACTCCCCCTGCCCCCACCATACTCCCCCTGCCCCCACCATACTCCCCCTGCCCCCACCATACTCCCCCTGCCCTCCACCATACTCCCCCCTGCCCCCCACCATACTCCCCCCTGCCCCCCACCATACTCCCCCCTGCCCCCCACCATACTCCCCCCTGCCCCCCACCATACTCCCCTGCCACCTCTATAGCCCCTGCCCCCACCATACTACCCCTGCCACCTCTATGGCCCCTGCCCCCTCCAAACTGCCCCACCATGCTATCCCTACCCCCTTTACAGCCCCTCTATAGCCCCTGCCCCACCATAGTGCCCCTGCCCCATTTGCCCCTCTACAGCACTTCTATTTCACTCTATAGCCCCTGCCCCACCCCCACCATAGTGCCCCCTTTACAGCCCCTGCCCCCACTATAGTCCCCTGCCCCCACCATACTCCCCCTGCCACCTCTATAGCCCCTGCCCCCACCATACTACCCCTGCCACCTCTATAGCCCCTGCCCCCACCATACTACCCCTGCCACCTCTATAGCCCCTGCCCCCACCATACTGCCCCTGCCCCCTCTACAGCCCCTGCCCCTCCAAACTTCCCCACCATACTACCCCTGCCCCCTTTACAGCCCCTCTTTAGCCCCTGCCCCACCATACTACCCCTGCCCCTTAACAGCCCCTGTCTCTGTCCCCACTCTACTGCCCCATGTGCCCCTCTCCAGCACTTCTATTTCCCTCTATAGACCCTGCCCCACCATACTGCCCATGTCCCCTCTACGTCCCTCTATAGCCCCTGCCCCATGTGCCCCTCTACAGCACCTCTATAGCCCCTGCCCCCACCATACGGACCCTGTCCTCTACTGCCCCCTGTGCCACTCTACAGCACCTCTATTTCCCTCCATAACTCCTGCCCCACCATACTGCCCCTCTACAGCTCCTCTATTTCCCTCTACAGCCCCTCTTTCCCTCTAAAGCCTCTGCCCCACCATACTGCCCATGTGCCCCCTATACAGCCCATGCCCCCCTCTACAGCCCCTGTCCCCACTATACTGCCCATGCCCCCCTCTATTGCTTTTGTGCCCCCCTCTTTATCCCGTGTGCCTCCTCTATTTCCCTCTACAGCCCCTGCCTCTGCCCCCCTTTCACACGCCTCTACTGCCCCTGTCTCCCCCCTCTACTTCCTCTACCCGCCTCAACAGCCCCTGTCCCCCCCTCTACTTCCCATTTACCCCCTACCATACTGTCCCTGTGACACCACTTTATTGCCTCAGTGTCCCTCGTTACAGCCTGTGCCCACACCATACTGCCCGTGTCCCCCTCTACTGCCCCTGTTTCCCACCATACTGCCCGTTTCCAACCACATTGCCCCTTTGCTCCTTTGCTCCCACCACAGCCCCTATACTCCCTTCTACAGCCTCTAACTCCCTTACTTCACATCCCTTCCACTCCCTTTTACACCCCATAACTCCAGTACAGCCCCTATTCCCTTACTACAGTCCTTACCCCCACTACAGCCCCTCTCCCCCAATTGCTGCCCATATCCCCCACACTACAGCCCCTGTTCCCACTTGCAGCCATCAACCTACTTCAGTCCCTAACCCCCTACTACAGCCCCAATTCCCCACTACATTTCCTAAGCCCCCAATTACAGCCCCTAACTCTCAACTACAGCCCCTGTCCCCCTACTACAGCCCCTAACTCCTCAATTAGAGCCCCTATTACCCCACTGAAACTCACTACCCCCCCAAGATTAGGTTCTGGATCTGCCCCTGCTCTGTATACCTGTCTGCATGTCTCTGTATGACTATGTCTGTCTGTGTATGTCTGTGTCTGTATGTCTCTATGACTGTGTCCGTGTGTTTCTGAATGTCACTGTATGCCTGTGTATGTATGTCTCTGTATGACCGTATCCATATGTCTCTGTATGCCTTGTTCTGTATATCTTTGTGTGACTGTCTGTGTATATATGTCCCTGCATGCCTGTGTAAGTATGTATCTGCATGCCTGTATGTATCTGTATGCCTTGTTCTGTATGTCTCTGTATGCCTGCATCTTCATGTCTCTGTATGTCTGTGTTTGTATAAATGTGTCTTTATTTATCTATATGCCAGTGTCTGCATGTCTCTGTGTGTGTGTCTGTATGACTGTATGTCTGTGTACCTGTATGTGTTGATTGTATGACTGTTTGCCTGTATGGCTGTGTTTGTTTGATTGTGTGCCTGCATATTTCTGTGACTATGTGCCTGTATGTGTGTGTAGCTATATATCTATGTCTATATGGCTTGGGAGGGAAAAGTTACACAAAGGAGCCTGAGGGGAAGAGGGACACACAAAAAACAGGCTGAGGGGAGAGACCCACAGAAAAGGGCTGTGGGAAAGAAAGACACACAAAGGGGCTGGGGGGGAAAGGAGATACACATGGGGGTTGTAAGAGACATACAAGGGGGTGTAAGACACACTAAAGGGGGGTACAATACACTACATGGGGATTTCAAAAGGCTGGATATGAGACACCGCTAAAGATACATCTTATTCGTGTGTGGGGGGGGGGGGGGGGGGCGGCAAAATTCATCTTCGCCTGTGTAGCAAAAAATCCTTGCACCGGCCCTGCTTCCTGTTAAAGACTAACACACACTTTGACTGACAGAAACACACTCTCAGATACACTGACATACACACACACTGATTTGACACAATCTTACAGACACACACAATCACTGACTCACTCACAGACACACACAATCACTGACAGACATGCACACACAATGGCACAGACACACACACTCATTCACTGACACCCACACACCCACTCATAGATACACCCTGCCAGGTATACACAATCACTCAGACACACACAAGCACAGACACACACATACACATTCACTGACATACACACACTTGCTCACAAACACACACTGAAAGACACACACAATCACTCAGACACACAGGCTCTCTCACAGACACACACTGACAGACATACACACACTCACACACACACACAATCACTCAGACATAAACACACATTCACTGACAGACACACACTCACAGACACACACAGTCACTAAGACACACATGCTCCCTCACAGACACACACTGACATGCACACACACACAGACACACTGACAGCCATACACACACACTGACAGCCAGACACACACACACACACGGACAGCTAGCAAGCCAGACACACACACACACTGACAGCCAGCCAGACACACACACACACAAATACTGACAGCCACACACACACACACACACACACACACTGACAGCTAACCAGCCACACACACACACACACTTCTCCCCAGCATTCACAGATTGTTTTTACATTTTATTTTAAATCCACCCTGCCTCCCTACCTTTGGGAGAGCTGGGTGGATTTTTTACCTGGGGTTCAGTGGGGCTGCTGGGGCACGGAGGGAGGCAGGCGTGCAGGCAGTCAGGTGTCCAGTTGAGGTCCAGGCCACAGAGTGATGCCAGGAGCTGGAATATGATGTCATGGAGTTCTGCTTGCCGCCTGTCACCAGGCTAACAAGGCATTTGCCTGGGCATTTGGGGGTGGCATTTTTTGCCGTCCCCTGGAAAGTGCCGCCCAAGGCAAATTCCTTGTTTGCCTTGCGGCAAATACATTGCTGCATTTATCCCACTATTTGTACTGTACTACTCTATTTGTGTATTTTGTACCTGTAGATTTGTATTGTTGTGGAGTTCTGTTTATAAGGACAAAGAGGAGTGCTGATTTTTTTTTACAGTTTTTTGTCTCTTTAGAGGTGTGTGCATTGTATTTGGGTATTTTCAATATAAACCATTGTCTGGAAGCCTGTTCACAAACAAGACTATACATGGGACACACATTTAGACTGGAAGACGAGAGATTTAGTCTAAGACAAATGAAAGATTTATTATAATATGAACAATAAGGATAGCTTAGGATTTGGAGTTTTCTGCCTGAATAGGTGGTTTTCTCAGAGTCTGTAGAGATGTTTAAACTTGTTTTACAATTTTAAAATTGGTAAGGGCTTCAGACTGGTTTATTTTTGCCTTCTTTTGGATCAACAGCAAAATAGATGCAAGACAGACTTAACCACCATACCCACTTCTACAAGTAACCCTTTAACTTGCTTTTCTACTTTATATACACAGGATCAACAATCGAATAGTCACCTAGAATAATCTCTATAAATACACAATATAAATATGTATATTTCATAAGGTTAGTGTATTCCTTTAAAAAGTTATGAATCTGGTCATAATGGGTTAAGATTGAGGAATAATAATATCTGAGATCTATCTCATCACTTAAATGTTAAATATATGACTCACAGCAAAGATATTTTCTTATGACTTTGATTTGTCATCTGATTTCCATTCTTTTGACCTCTATATCTCCCTGCTGTGTCTTTATATTTGCTTGGCCTTCGTAGCACATACAACACAGACAGCTGTACCAGTAATCTACTCATAGAATGATTTACATTCTCCATTGTGAATTTAAAAAGTTATTTTCTAATTGTTTGTTTTTTTGTTTTGTTTTTTAAACTCAAGATCACCAGATCTTGTACAGAATTGTGTTTTTGTGAACCTCTGTCTTTTTTTAGGCCAAATTATCTGAATTTGAAAAAATGTGGTTATGTTTCAAGCAAAGCTAATTTGGCCTAAAATAAGCAATTTGATTAGTGAGTTCTTGAGAATTCGTGGTTGAGTACATAGCGCTTGCAGTGAGCGGATTGATGCTGCATTAGGGTCTCCAGGCAGCTGACCAATATTGCCTGGAATAAAACTACTGAAGTTCACTTTGAGATCACCTTGAATTTTCACTTTAGTGAATAACCCTGTATATCATACCTCCCAAATGTCCTGGGTTAGGTGGGACTTTCTCGATTTCAATGCTCTCTTTCACTGCCCCGTGTTTGCTGCCTGGTGTTCTGCATCTGGTGAGACAAGGGAAACATCCCCAGATTACTCCGGGCTATCCCATGTAAGAGCACTTAACATAACTGCCCTGAGTGGGGCTGGCCAGACAGGCTGTCACTCAGCCTGCTTTGTATGCATTTAAAGCTTTCACACCAACTTTCTGAAATAGGTTCTCACATTATCATTGCCCCCACTGCCAGTCCTGGGTCTATACCTCTCACTATTGGGAGATGTGATTCTATAATATTCATAGTTAGGGCTTTGCTTATATTTGTGCTTGGTGCAACTTACGTGTTTGTTTATTTATTTACTGCAACATCTGTAGCCACAAACCAGAAATGACCTCCTACATACAAATACATTACGTTTTTTTTAACGTCCTGATGAAAGTTCATAAACTGAACTTCTATTATATGGAAATGATGTACAATAGACTGATTTGGCACCAGAGTGCTGGTGTGTTACCAGGCACCGGGTATTTTAGTTTATTTATTGGAGTGCAGAACCTTTTTTCCAATATATATATATATATATATATATACAGTTGTGCTCAAAAGTTTGCATACACTTGGATCATTGGTAACACGTACCATTTTTAAAGAAAACATGAGTGAGTAGGCAAAACACATTCTTTTATTTCTTATGGGATTCATATTCAACTGTAGGTTATAACAGAATGGCACAATCGTAACAAAATATGGCAAAAAATAAATAAATGAAATGACCCCTGTTCAAAACTCTGCACACCCTTAGTTCTTAATACTGTGTATTGCCCCCTTGAGCATCAATGACAGCGTGCAGTCTTTTGTAAAAGTTTTCTATGAGGCACCTAATTCATTGGCAAAATGCATCCAGGTAATGCAAAGTCTTTGGTCATTTGCATGAACCGCATGTTTGATATCTCCCCAGAGTGGCTCGATGATATTAAGGTCAGGAGACTGTGATGGATACTCCAGAACCTTCACCTTTCTGCTGAAATCACTAGAGGGTCAACTTGGCCTTTTGCTTAGGGTCATTGTCATGCTGGAAAGTCCAAGGGCGTCCCATGTGCAGACTTTGTGCAGAAGAATGCAAATTGTCTGCCAGTATTTTATGATAACATGGTGTATTCATCTTGCCATTAATTTTCACAAGATTCCCCATGCCTTTAAAGTTCACACACCATAAAATCATAAGTGAGCCACCACCATGCTTCACAATGTGGATGGTATTCTTTTCACTATAGGCCTTGTTGACTCCTCTCCAAACATAGCGCTTAAGGTTGTGACCATAAAGCTCTATTTTAGTTTCATCACTTCAAATTACAGTGTGTCAAAAGCTGTGAGGCATGTCAAGCTGTTGTCATGCATATTTTTTGGCTTTGGCGCAGTAAAGACTTCTGTCTGGCAACTTGACCATGTAGCTCATTTTTGTTCAAGTATTGTTGTTATGTGTTCCTTGAAACTCTGTCTTTTTTTTGAGCAGCCTGGTTACCTGTGGGTTTTTCTTTGTATCCCGAACAATTCATCTGGCAGTTGAGGCTGAAATCTTTCTTGGTCTACCTGACCTTGGCTTGGTATCAAGAGATCCCCGAATTTTCCACTTCTTAATAAGAGATTGAACAGTACTGACTGCAATTTTAAGGCTTTTGATATCTTTTTAGATCTTTGTCCATCTTTATGAAGTTCCATTACCTTGTTACGCAGGTCTTTTGACAGTTCTTTTTTCTCCCCGTGGCTCAGTATCTAGCCTGCTCAGTGCATCTATGTGAGAGCCAACAAACTCATTGACTATTTATACACAGACACCAATTGCAATTTAAAAAGCCACTGGTGTGGGGAATTAACCTTTAATAGCCATTTTAACCTGTGTATGTCATCTTCCGTGTATATAACAAGGACAAACATTCAAGGGTATGTAATAGTTTGATCATAGCCATTTGGGTGATTTCTGTTATCATTATAATTTAAAAAGGAGCCAAACAACTAAGTGATAATAAATGGCTTCATATGAACACTATCCTTCAATAAAATAAATTTTTTGCACGATCAGTTATATTTTCCAAATCCGTGCCAAATTTCACAATTTCTGCCGTGGTATGCAAACTTTTGAGAAAAACTGAATTTGCCAATTGCAGAAAAACTTGAAATCCTTGTTTATTAACCTTGAGGGAAGCTCCCTGGTAGGGGCGAGTCTAAGGTCACAGACGCCTGGGTGCAGAATTTTTGTTTGGTGCCCCAGGTGGGCGTAGTCATCATACAAAACCCTCCCCTTTGCAAATGCCTAGACCTGTCTGTTTCTATGCCAATGACTACCTTTCTATCTATAAGCCACACACCCTTTTGTAATCAGACACACTCTCTCACTGATGGACACACACACTCACTGATTTGACACACTGACAGACACACACACTGACAGACACACTGGCACACACTCTCACTGACAGACATACACTCTCGCTGATTTGAAACAAACTCACAGACCAAGCAGGGCAAATAGGGCGAGTATATGGCCTGTATTGTGAGGGATAGGGGCTGTAGTGTATTGTGGGGGTATAGGGGCTGTATTGTGTGGGAAAAGGGCTTTAGTGGTGGGGGGGAATAAGGGCAGTATTGTTAGGGATTGGGGTCATATTGTGATGGCATCAGCGGCCATATTGTGGGGGATTGATTATTTAGTGTGGGGGTATTGGGGCTTTAGTGGTGGTATACACTATTGAGGGCATTTGGGCTTTAGTGTAGTGGTATAGTGGCTCTATTGTGGTGGGATAAGTGCTGTATAATGTAGGGCGCATTATAAAGTGGTTTAGTGTGGGGGATAGGAGCAGTATTGTGTGGAATAAGGACATTAGTGGGGTGGATAGGGTCAGTATTGTGGGGGATTGGAGGTTTTATTGTGATGGGAACAGGGGCTGTATTGTAGGGGATTTATTCTTTAGTGTGGGTGGATAGGGGAAGTATTGTGGGGAATCTGGGCTTAAGTGGGGAATAGGAACACTATAGTATTGGGACTTCAGTGTGGTGGTATAGTGACAGTATTGTGGGGGATAAGGGCTTTAGTGTGGGGGATAGCTGGGTATTGTCTGTGAATAAGGACAGTATTGTGGCAGGCTAGGAACTTTGTGGTGGGAGATAGGAATTGTATTGTGGAGGATTGCGACTTTAGTGGGGGATAGAGGCATTATTGTGGGGGATTGGAACTTTAGTGGGGGAATAGGGGTAGTATTGTCTTGAAACAAGGACAGTATTGTGGGAGGTAGAGGCACTAGAGTCGGGGAGTAGAAACCGTATAGTGTGGGGTAGGTGCTTTAGTGGGGCATTGGGCAGTATTGGGGGGGATTGGGACTTTAGTGGGGGGATATGGGCCATGGCATGGTGGGTGAGGGCAGTATTGTCTTGGAGCAAGGACAGTATTCTGTGGGTTTGGGGCTTTAGTAAAGGATAGTATTGGGAGGGGATGGGTAGTATTGTGGGGATTGGGGCTCTAGTGTGAGGTTAATAAGTGCAGTATTGTGGGGGGCTTTAGGTTGGTGAGGATATGAACAGTATTGAAGGGGATTAAAGCTTTAGTGGGAGGACTGGGGACAGTATTGTGGGCACATACACACATAATGAAACACTCAAAAACACTGAGCCAAACAAACAACCACAGGCACATTCTCACACACACACTCAGCAAAATACAAAGTGTTATTTAATTTGTTTGTTTTTCTGCCACCCAGTCTCCTTACCTTTAGATACATGTGAGCACTCCCTGTAAGCTACCTTGTGCGATCTGGGCCGGAATGACGTCACATTCTGACTACGAGGACCCCACTGGCCATACACCTCCTATCAGTGAGTGGTGCAGCATATCAGGCAGGCAGACTCGCGGCGCCAGGCAGCATATTGCAAGTAGTTGCTCGGCGCCAAGAGAGAGCACACACAGTGCTGCACTAGGGAGAGGCTGAGGTGACCCTCACCTAGCGCAGTACCACAGGACTCTGGACAGCATCAAATTTGGAGGGGGGAATGGGTCCCTCTGCCCCCCACAACTCCACTGCCTTGTAGCGCCCTCCTCCTTTTTGTGCCTGGGCGCGGTGCACCCGCCCAGGATCGGCCCTGCTCCCTGGGATACAACTAGGGTTATTCACTAGATGTAGCAAATTCAAATCCAAATCACAAAATGAAGGCATCAATATAGCTGTACCTATAGCGTAGTTGGAGAATTACTATGCCTCAACTATACATGTATAAATGTTGCAATGGATTTCAGTTTACTACAATCTGGAGTTTGGTGAATAACCCAAATGTGCAGTGGAAAATACAACTCTGATCTGCGTTAAGTTTAAGAATTCAAACTGATATGTCTTTAGTATTACTTTCCAAACTGTAGTTTCTTCTATGACCAGAAGGTGGTGTCTTGGAAAGCATGCATTAATTAAGGGCTAATTTATTTTGTAATGCAATTCTATGAACAATCAATAGATTTGGAGCAAGGAACTCAAATAGATCATTCCAAAGCTAAAACAGTGACAACTATTTGTCCAGTTTTGATTTTTATTAATAAGGTAATAATTAATATTAAAATTCCAGGACTACCAATAATGGACTTGCCCAATCCCAGTCCAAACAGGGTACCAATATGCCTGCATTCTATACAGATGGAGTAGTAGCATACTGATACTTAAAGGATCACTATAGGGTCAGGAACACAAACATGTATTCCTGACCCTATAGTGTTAAAACCTCCATTTGGCCCCCCTGGGCCCCTCATGCCTCCATAAATATAGCAAAATCTTACTGTATTCAAGCCTGAAACTGTAACTCTGCATGCTGTTTGACTCAGAAAAACAAGCAGTCTGCTGACATCATCAGAAGTGGTAGCCTGATGCAATCACAGTGCTTCCCCATAAGATTGTCTGAGACTGACAAGGAGGCAGATCAGGGGTAGAGCCAGTATGATTCAAACACAGCCCTGGCCAATCAGCATCTCCTCATAGAGAGGAATTGAATCAATGAATCTCTATGAGGAAGGTTCAGTGTCTGCATGCAGAGGGAGGAGACACTGAATGTTTGGATGCATTTTAGGCAGCCATGACCCAGGAAGGATCTCTAACAGCTGTCTGAGGAGTGGCCAGTGAAGTTATCACTGGGCTGTGATGTAAACACTGCTTTGTCTCTGAAAAGACAGTGTTTACAGCAAAAAGCCTGAAGGTAATGATTCTTCTCACCAGAACAAATTCAATAAGCTGTAGTTGTTCTGGTGACTATAGTGTCCCTTTAATTTGCATGTGAAATATATCCAACCAATAGTCTAATCTAATGTATTCCTGTGAAAGCAGTACTATTGTAATTCTGGAGTTGTAATAATGTGAATTATGTACCGACAGGAGCCATATTATTTAATGCAATTATAACGCTCTGTTTTTAAGAAAGGTGTTAAGTTTGAGCATGGTATGTAGCACGTGATAATATTGTTGCTGTTCCACCACTTTTTTCTTTTTCGTGTTTTCCAACATCTTGTAAATTCCAGATTGCACTTTGTGGCATCAATATCCAGAGGACAGAATGAAATCAGCAAAAGGTATAATAGTAATAATAATTATAATATTACAGTGTGACAGGCTGATATAGGAGTTATTCAGTACTCTGCAATTTTATCTGCAGATGTAGTACACATTCTGCAAACCTCAAACTCACTAAATCCTTTCTTCACTAAAATGTTTTTGAGCTACAAGTCCCGACTCCGGATTGATGAACTTTGTATTCCCAACTCATCTGAAATGCTTTGATTTCTAAGTAACACACTAGAACTGGAGTGTCTAAACTGTTTTAATTAAGAACCACATTAATGAAAAAGCTCCTACCAAGGTCCAGGCACAGTCTTTTGTTTACAGTGGTGGCCTTGAAGCGGGCAGGAAGCAGCTGAAGGACACACATTATCTAGAAACAAATCAGACTCAGGGGTTGACATTCTCTGTCAATCATTGAGTTCCAGAAGTGATAAAGTTATAAATGTCCACTTATACCATTCCTACGTCCTTTTATGATGGCCCAAGGTTTTTAGATATATCTACGTGCCCAAGGTTCATGAATTCCTTAAATCCCCCATCCGTGACTTACGTCACTAGAATACTTCACCCAATCCTAAGACTAGACTTTCAATAACAGGAAAAAAAAATTCCTTTTTTTTTTTAGCTTTAATGTAATATTTTAAATAAAGCATTGTTTACTTTATTCTTCTACTTTCAAAATTTTCATATATCATTATTATTTCTATAGAGTTATCATACTATGCAGTACGGTATAACGGGGCCTAAAAAAACAGCAAATGAGACAAATAATAAATTAAGGCGAAAAGAAGTAAGAGTTGCTCAGTTATTTCTCAGTATATAATGGCTTCAGAACTCTTTAAAAAAAATAGATTTTCACTTTGCATTTAAAATATGACTATACGTAGGTAAAGAAAAATGCATTACAAGTTAAGTTACCATGGTGGTCTGTTCACTAGATATTCATAATGGGTAGTGGAACTGCACTCAGACCCTCCCAGGAATCCTTGGGTGTTAACCGGATCGGTCCCAGTACTAAAAATTACCAAAGCACCAAAAAACAACATTTCGACCTTAGGGTCGAAACTTTGTTTTTTGGTGCTTGGGTCCAATAAAAATTGCCTAGCTTTGGAAGACTTTTGGAGTGCCTGGATTATTTTCTATATTTATGTTCACTAGATATTGACATATTTTTAGAATTCAGAAAGACAATTCACTACAATATTATAAGGGAAGCAGGAACAAAGAAACATGGACAAAAAAACATGTAAAAAAAATAAGTGGAAGGGAAAAGGATGAGGAAGAGCAAAAGAGAAAAAAGTGGGGAATGAGTAAGGGTGTAAGTAGGAATAAGGGACAAGGCATGGGCAAATGTGAAAGAAATTTAAATATAGTTCTTAGAGAGAGTTAAAACATTTTAAGAGAGAAAGAATTAAAATAAAGAAATACTATTCCATGTGAATCCCAAAATCCTCTAAGAATGTTTATAATGTCTATCTGCTATGTATCAGTGTACATTGTTACATTTGTTTGAGGCCTGAAGTTCCTCAAGTAAGCATTGCTCCTCAATAAAAAACATCCAGCCCCGAAAGGGCGCGATATGAATAGAATTTCAATGTATAGGTATAAAGGAACTTGCCACAATCATCATGTGGTATGGTACTGAACAACAAAAACATTTAGAAGGCACGTGAATATGGAAAAGTAGTAAGTGCCAGGTGAAAAACACTGACCTTGACCATAAACGTGACACAGTATCATGATTTTCCAAAAATTCTATAAAAAAAACAGGCAGTCCCACCATATGAGAAGATACATGCCAGGGTGGATCTCATCTGTAAAATACTTTGAGGTTGTTGTGGATAATACATGGTACTTAGAAGTCAAGAGTTTGAACAAGGTTTCTTGGCGCTTATTTGCTAGAGGGCAGTGGTGGATTATCAAGAATGCTTTCTGCCACTTGGAATCCGTGCATAGCATATCTAAATCCATATCCCATCTTCCCATAAAAGAAAGTTGGGGTCACAGTGGGTGCATTGAGCAGACAAGTAAATTGTTATATAATAGGCTATTGAGGTATTGCTTTGGGTGAGATCATTGAAGAGAATGACTTAAACACTGACTTCTCAATCAGTTTTTGACATTTCAAAGTTTTAGGTTGGTTCAAAAAATAAACTGCTTGCATGCAGAGCATATTTAAATGATTTACTTATAGAACATTTCCCATATAAGCTCTCTTGTAAAAAAAATAAATACCATTATGCACACTGCTAAAAGGATATGGTTGTGGCCTACAAAGGTTACCTCAAAACCTGAAGAGCACAATTAAGCAAATAATGTAGTAGCAAGGTCACCATTATATTAACCAGGACTTTTTAATCCACCAATATGTGGATCTGGCAAGGTTTCAACACTTTGAGGGGTTTGACAAAGACTTGGGAAAAACGGAAGCCATCTTGATCTGACCCAAATAGCTCATTTGATGATCATTGCCATAAAGTCACTTATCAAGAATCAGCCAATCATTGCCAAGCATTATGCTAAATAAAAAGAAAAAAAAAGTCCAGGACTTCTGCACATCCAACACATCATGCCATATAGTCAGAGTAATATCAAAAGTGAACGCCTACCGACACTAGTGGCACAGAGAGGGGCATACCACTGACTAAGTCAGATGTTCATCATACCTACTGGTTTTATGTTTGAGGGACAGTATTTTTATTTTTTTATGTAATTTTTTTTTTACGTGTAAACAGTTGGAAAAAATTATCACCCATATATTAGGGACATGAGTTGAGCAAGGCAAGGAATTTTCTTACTATTATGTATGCACTTCATGCCAAAGGAATTGGTACCCCCATACAATGTAATAGCGATGGAAACACTGGCTTTTTTAGAACCAAAAAGGCTTAAAACCCTACTTTTATGAAAGTCAAAGGTTGCTTTCTTTATGAGCCAAGGGATTGAGGAACAATGACCCAACCAAAGGTATGCACCATCTAACAGCACAGAGCTGTGAAAATCCACCTCTCATCTCAGAGCTGATTGGGATGGAAAGGTGCCTTCTAATTCACATTATGTTAACGCCTATTCATACCATTAGGATAGTGGAAGAAATGGAATGGGGTGTATGTACTAAGTTCACCTTGGTTAGTGGGACTTTCTTGGGGTCCCTTTATTATTTACTTCTTTTACCTCTGTGCATGGAGTGAAGCATGTTGGAAGCTGTACAGCTGCCTCTTGGTTTAGCATGGGCACTTGAACAATTGCTCTTCTATTAATTTATTGGTATTTATATGACTGCTAGCAGCTCAGTTTGTGAGATGGCTCCAATTGGTGACTTGAATTTGCAACTGACCTTCTTTTACTGAATAACCCCACCAGGATAGCTATTTCACCCACCCATACCCAAGTTGGCAGCTAAAAAAGAACAACAATTAGTGAATACAACTCATTTTGTTAATGTATGCATAATATATTAAAAATGTCAAATAGAAAAGAGATGGGACTGAGCACTACACATTGTGTCTTTCATTGTTATGTTAGGTATTTGGAATATAAAATATATACACAAATATATATAGAAATAGATTAAATACAATTTTATATACATAAACAGTTATAAAAACCTGCTAGCAGCCCAACATTCACAGATCTACCATATGTAGCAATCATATAAATGTATAAATATGTATGTATGTATGTATATGTGAGTGTGTTTGTGTGCTATTATTAACTATTTATATAAAATCACAATGATCAGAAAGGAGACTGAGCTCCATATGTGAACCAGGTCACTGTCCTTAGGTCACATTGTCCCCGAGTACGCCTTCTGCTGTCGTATTTGAGAAGGTCCATCTGTCCACGCAGCGTGGACCAGGTCTCCCACACAGTGACAGCACGAGCTGCCTGGAGAGGGGGATCCCGTGGCATCCAGCAATGCCACCCCCTTGTCCCCTCACCCACCCCTGGCACTTAAATGGTAAACACGTGTGCACTGAAGCCATGATGAGAGTGTGTGGGATTACACGCGTGGAATTCATTCTTATTTTCAACGCTGTCATAACACCCACCATGCCAAGTTCAATAATTGTCTATTTGTTTGTACATTGCCTGCTATAGGTCTCTACCTTTTTCTCCACGCAGTGTATTTCACCCAAATGTCACAGCGACCATTATCCATCCTTCCCCCTGCCTCTCCTATTACATAACGAGCGACAAAGAGAGCAGCTATGTGGATACTTTGTATCCATCTAAAGTTTCTACATCCCTTTGCTTGCCCACGTTGGAAACCAAAATAACCATTTAATTTCCGAGGGGATCTTAAAACTGATCACATAATAAAACACCATACCCACTAGTACATTTATTCCTATTATTATTATTATTATTTATTTATTTATTTATAATATATATTTTTTTTTATTATGTGCTCTCCTTTGTGTGAGTTGATTAGGTCTTTCTGATTGTCCCCCTCCACAACCCCAATATATCCACCCCCAACACATTCAAATAATAGGTGTATTGTTAGAACTGTAGAATTGTTATTACCTGCTCTTACAGAAGGTAAATTCCACTCGGCTTCAAGAACATCCTTTATCTCCTGACCTTATTGGATTTCCTATTTTTGTTTCCTTAAAATAGATCAGCCAAAATCCCACAGGCAGGCAACACACAGATCACAATAACAGCACCCACGGTGCCTCCCTTGATATCCTCAGAAGATCGGATGTTCTCGCAGCTCGTGGAATGTTGGCTTGGGAGGTGGATCTCCACTCTGTGTCTTCTAAGGAATCCAAACCCAGACAATGGTCCTCCTGTTCCCCACCAAGATAACATTGTTACCAAGACCAGTTTTATTCTCCTCTGAAGCTCTCTTCAAGCTGCCCTAGGTCCACAAGCCACCAAGAACAAAGGACTTAGTCTTCCCATCACTAAAGTAAAGACAGGTTCACCTCCAAACCAAGAACACTTATGGTTTGATCCTTTGGGTTTCAGCTCTCTCTGCTCTTGTGAAGAGATGGCAAATAGCGCATGCCCAACACACACTAGCTCCAACTCCAGCCCTTTGTTTTAGTTCTGGTCTAGAAATCTGGAATTAGGCAACTTTTCGTTTTTTGCAGAGAGGAGAAGGACCTCGGTTGCGTCCAGCTGAGCTAAGCATGGAGGAGAAACCAGACTGCCAAAGAGTAAGGAGCGTGGGTGGGGGCCGTACCAGAGAGGGGAGGGAGAAAGGTTCCTGGTTTGGATCAAGGCAGCAAAAGTCCTCAAATGCCCAACGCAAATAGAGGCAGTTGTGGACAAAGCACGGTGGCAGCAGAAGAGGAGGTGACACATAGGCTGGAACAGGACTGTTGTCCTTGGACCTTTTAGGAGTCAGGAACTGTTAACCACATCTTGTTTTCTGAAGAGCATTTTATGTGAAATAGGAAGGATTCCACCAGCATTCTGGATCATCTCGAGATGTTCTGCAGATAGTTCATGGGTTTCTATTCATCCTGAATGTGTTTTGTGCACACATTATCTCTTGTTTCTGCAAATCCCAGCAGCTGGGCTGACAGTTGCCCACTCCCCCACCCCCTGGCCCGCTTGATTTCCCTGTTCCAATTGGAAACACACATAGACGCTGTACAGAGAAATGTCTTTGTCTGATCTCCAGGGCCCCCCATCAGACAGCTGTAGTTCTAGAATTGGCTTTGCTTCTCGTTGTGTCTCTTAACCCTTGATGTGCTAGATACTAATTGCAAACTTTTCCACACCTTTTACTTAACGAATGAATTATTAGAGGGTTTTACTCTGCTTACATCTGCAGCTATCAGCTGGAATGCAATCCCTTTCTAAAAGCTTTAACATAAATGGCATTCACATGGTTAAACACTTCATGTCATATTTATAAGAGTCCCTACTGTATCTCATACTTCTTGAGCAAGTTTCACACTAATAGTTTTTTTTTTTAACCCTTGCTGTGCAAGATAATTACAAATACATTGGATTTCCATCATACGAATGGTAAAGGCAACTTTGAACAATTTTTGGGTGTTTTTTTTATCAGCTGTGATAAAAAAAAAGCTAATAAAAATATAAACAAGTTGAAATCATAATAATGAATGAAATAGTGACTTTTAAGTGTCATTATGTGTTTTAAACCTTTTAAACAAAAGCCAACAAGCAGATCTCAAAACAGACAGAAGAGGGGGTGGAGCTAGGAGGGGGCAGAAGGTGGGTGTTAACAAATAATAATTTGTGATAGGTTGGATGATAATGAAATCATTGCTTCAACAGCATGTAGGTAAAACAAAATAAAACAAAACATTCATTGCACAGCCTTGGGGAGTGGGGGGATAGAGAACAAAAAAAAACATAATTCTACATTAATTAACAGTAATGACTGATAGAATATTTATTTTTACAAAATATATAGGTATGTGTGTGTGTATTCTTTCTTATAATTTATACATTGCAATACTGCAGTATCATGAAAATGTATTTAAAAAAATTAAAGTCAGTTATCTGATAATTAAATGAGTATTGGTAAGACAAACATTATTTTGCTTTGGAGTAAACACAAACAATGTAATGTGGCTTATTCACTAAATGGCAAGTTGTAAATCTGTACTTGGCAGAACAAAACAGCAGATATGGCTCTCTACCCATATAAATATAACTGAGTGCAGGCTCCAGTGGGTTTTGCTAATTTTGCCCTCTTTGAGCTCTAGTCTTTCAGGTATATTTAATTCAATTTTTTTTTTATATGGGGGGGGGGGGGGGGGTGGGGGGATTGGGAGAGTTATTAGAACATATGGTAATTATGAGGGGAGCAGATGTCTGCCAGGGAATATTTTTCTATACAATATCCATCGAGGAGAGCTATGTAATTATATTACTAAAGAATTAGCTCAAGCATATTGTGATCATAACCTGGTAAACTGGCTTATATGGATGGCAGAAGTATGACTCTCACCTCCAAGTCCAACAGACATATTTACTAAAGTGGGAATTCGAAGGGAATGCAAAGTGAATTTAAAATTTAGAGGGACACAAAAGCATTAGGAATAAAAACGCTTTAGTGTCCCTGTCCCTAGTTACAGTGGTAAACCCCCATACGTGCCATAAAATTCATTTTAAAAAAAGCTTTTTACTTACCTTTATCTAGTGCCATGGCATCTTCAGAGTCCTTTACCCCTCCGCCTCCCACAATGTAATGGAGGAGGCATGGTCTCTTTCGGCATGGTCCAATCCAATTCTTCATATAGAGGAGTATTGGGGACATGATGCACATACAAGCAGAGCGCCAAGCTTCCCCAAAGGAAGCTCAACCTATGGAGGCAATGTCACGTGACCAAGTTTTACTCAGTCATTGCAGTGGAAGCGTCTCCAGTCTCCAGCCACTGGAGGTATGTTTAACCCTTCAAGGTAAACATTGGCATTTCTCCAGAAAGGTAATTTTTACCTTGAATAGTTAAAATTACAGATTCGCTGCACCCAAACCGCTTCATTGAGATGAAACGGCCTGGGACACTTTAGTGGACCTTCAAGGCAAGAGTAGCGGATCTGAAAGCATAGCTGATGTAATAAACCAATTGTCGATTTTCTTAATATGTTTGAATGTAATTCAGTCTAACGTACTCACATTAACATGCACTGCCATTACAATATTATGCATCTGGAAATAAGAAGATTTTTCTATTTCGGCTATTTTGACACTATAGTCGCTATAACCATTGCCTCTTACTGAACTAGTTTTAGTGCTTTGAGTCCCCTGGCACTGTCCCTGTATTCAGTGTTAAACCATTCTCAAACTGTTCAAGACTAAATAAGAGTCCAGGCCACTAACAGCTTGGCCCTACCGGAGGTGTGGCTAAGGCACCGACTACACACTTCCTTGTAGTCATACCAGCGATGGACGCTCTAATAGGCTAAAAGATGTCAGCTGACAGTCTCAGCCAATCATAGCTGCCCATTGCTGCTCAGACTAATACTTCATCAATAACCCAAGGAGCATAGAGGAGGTGGGCTGTAGGAGACTCGTTTAGTATTAGAACATAAACACTTTAAGAACTGGTTAAAGCTAAATAAAAGGACAGCACCATGGGACTCCAGACACTTTATTATTATTATTATTATTATTATTATGTTATTTATATAGCGCCACCAAATTCCGCAGCGCTTTACAATGGGTCAACAAACAGACATGCAGTTGTAACCAGACAAGTTGGACACACAGGAACAGAGGGGTTGAGGGCCCTGATCAATGCGCTTACATGCTAGAGGGAGTGGGGTAAAATGACACAAAAGGTAAGGATAGTATAAGACTAATGATAAATGCAAGAGAGGAATCAGTCGGGAGCTATTAACAGTTTAATTGATACGCTTTTATGAAGAAGTGGGTTTTTAATGATTTTTTGAAGGAGTGGAGATTGGGTGAGCATCTAACAGAGGAGGGAAGTGAGTTCCACAGGAACGGGGCAGTCTTCGAAAATTTATGAAGGCGAGCATCAGTGGTGGAAATACGGACAGAAGATAGAACTATAACCAGTTTAAAGGGACACTATAGTCACCCAGACCACTTCAGCTAAATGAAGTGTTTTGGGTGTCAGGTCCCTCTAGGGTTAACCCTGCCTGATGTAAACATAGCAGTTTCTGAGAAACTGCTATGTTTACATCTGGGGTTAAGCCAGCCTCTAGTGGCTGTCTTCCGGACAGCCACTAGAGGCACATCGGCAATGATTGAGGCATATTATGCCTCAATCACGCCGAGCGTCCATAGGAAAGCATTGAAAAATGCTTTCCTACGGACACTTTGAATGCGCGCGCGGCAGTGCCGCGCATGCGCATTTGGCACCGGTGACGTAAGACAAGGATGCTGACGTTGGCGGGGAGGAGAGGTAAGGGAGCCCGGCGGGGGAAAGGGTGAGTAGCTGAAGGGGTTTTAACCCCTTCAGCGCAGCGGAAGGGGGACTCTGAGGGTGGGGGCACCCTCAGAGTACTATAGTGTCAGGAAAATCAAGTGGTTTTCCTGACACTATAGTGTCCCTTTAATGTGATGAGGCAGATAGAGTACCTACAGTGTCCATTTAAATTTGAAGTTTACTTTAAAATAACCTTGAATTCTCCCTTTTGTGAATAACCCTCAACTTGAAAAGGAAACCAACTATTGAAAAGCATTCTTGCCTTCCCCAACTCTAAAACGCTGTGCCCCTCCTTATTGAACAAATGTGATCCTTATCATACTATGCATATCTACTATGCATATCTAGGTATATCTACTAAACAGTTAAGAACTGACTGGCAAAACTAGGAAAACTATAGTCACTATAGGGCTTAAGTGGCTGTGAAGCAAAAAGAAGAGTCCTTTTCTCCCACTCTGCTCCACTCTCACCATGACTGGCCCCACCTGGCTCCGCCTCCTTGGCTGAGACCATTAGATTTGATGATCTCGGCCAATCCAATGCTTTCCCATAAAATTATTGGGAGGCTATTGCGCATGCGTCTGCAAATGTTGCGCTGGCCAATCAGAATGTCCTCATAGACATGTATTGAATGAGTGCATTTCTACTAGGAATGTTCAACATCTCCATGCTCTGCATGAAGATGCTGAATCCAAGTCCTGCACACTATGCAGCATTTGACTATAAAGCACCTTTGGTGGATGTCTGAGTGACTGCCACTTGACGTGTTACTAACTAGCCAGCCATGTAAACACTGTCTGGCATCATGCAGTAGTGGTTATGGTGCTCAGAGTATTCCTTCAATACTGAGTTTCTTTGAGCTACAAGTTATTCCTAACACCCCTATTAATTGTGTGGGTAGTTATAAATACTGCATTTAAAAAAAAATCCTTTTAACCTTTTAATCCTTTATTTCTATGACACCACACAGCATACGCTCTGGTATTGTTCTTAGGGAATATGTTTTAGTACTGAAGAGGTTAAGTGTAAAGATCACTATATCATCTTTAGTGTTTTGAGTAATACAATAGAAATTTGCACATTCATACCTTGGGGTTGGCTAGAAGGGATTTGAGACATTTTGGGATATTGAGGAGTGGGGTTTCATATTATTTTTATTTCCATTCATAATGCATTTTTACTGCCTGACAACTTTAATTATTGATAAGCTATGCCTGTCACCTGCAATGCCACGGCTCTATTGATTAAGCTAAATCAGCGATACTTAACCTTTTTTTTGCGAAGGATCCAAATTATGTACATGGCATTCATGTGTAACTTTTGCTCAGTGTCCCATTCTCTGAATATATTTTTAACATTAAAATAGCATTTGCACAGCATATTAAGTAGAATCTTCTCAGTTTCAAAATGGTATCGATGTTCCAGCACTAAAGTAAACTATTTATAGAGGGCACTTACATGGAATGAAATTAGCATCATATATCTGATTTTACCTGTAGGAACCCTGAGAAATCCCATGGGGACATTTTTGAGGTACTGACCAGGGGATTAACCAGTAATCTAAAGTCCTTTTTGTGGCATCGATGTCTCATCACAGTTTTGTATTGTTTAAGACGTACATTGCAGCAGTAAGTCACGTAAACTGAACGTATCTGTACCTAGTGAACTAAACAACGTAACTCATCGTAGTCTCTCTAAAAAAAAAAAAAAAAAAAAAAAAAAAAAAAAGGATGTACAGATGTCACAATGTGAGTTTGAACGTAGGAAACATTAGTTGATAGTGATGTACCGAACTGTTCGCCGGCGAATAGTTCCCGGCGAACATAGCATGTTCGCGTCCGCCACCGCGGGCGAACACATGCGGTGTTCGGTCCGCCCCCTATTCGTCATCATTGAGTAAACTTTGACCCTGTACCTCACAGTCAGCAGACACATTACAGCCAATCAGCAGTACACCCTCCCTAGCAGACCCTCCCACCTACTGGACAGCATCCATTTTAGATTAATTCGGAAGCTGCAACCATTTTTTATTTTTTTTTCAATTTTTTTTTTTTTTTTTAGTGCATATAAATGTTACAAGTAGATACTACCCCCAGACACTCTGTGTTACTGCAGATATTCCCTCCAGACACCCTGTGTTACTGCAGATACTCCCCCCAGACACTCTGTGTTACTGCAGATACTCCCTCCAGACACTGACACAGAGCAGAATAGGGACTGTTCCCCCTACATAGGGTCACTTGGCAGATATGGATTGACACCTATCCTAAGGATCCCTGATAAACACTGACACGGAGCCCTCCATGGGTGAAGATGGATTAATTTTTTTTTGTGCTCGGGTTTTTTATTTTATTTTTAAGTTCGACGGGTATGATGGCTTTTTATTTGGCCTTTTTTGGGGCTAAAAAAAATGAAGATTTTAGAAGAAGAAGACGTTGAATAGTAAGTTGAATTTTACTTTACAGGGTAGTAATTTTATTCCCCCTTCACTATTTTTTAGGGTGAGGGGGGTAGGTAGGGGCTTTTTTTATTTGGTTGTGTGACTAGGGGCTTGGGGACACACACTGCATACACACTATACACACACTGCACACACTATACACACACTACACACAATATACACACACTATACACACAATATACATACACACTGTACACACTATGCACACACACACTACACACACTGCATACACACACTACACACACTATACACACTGCACACACTATACACACTGCACACACTATACACACACTGCACACTCTATACCCACACTATACACACACTGCATACACTATACACACTCTACACACACTGCATACACACTGCACACACTGCATACACTATACACACACTGCATACACACTATACACACACTGCACACACTATACACATGTCAGGATCGGGACAGGGATCCAACACGCAGAGTACAAACAGTAGCCAGATACGTATACCGGACCTTAGAATGGCCGGACTAACGTAAGTAGTACAGTATAGAATGGTCAAAGACAAGCCGAGGTCGAGGGTAACAGAAGACAGGTAAGCGAGAGACAAGCCGAATCAAGGGTAACAGAGATAAGCAGAGTAAGGTAAACAAGCCGGGTCAAAACCAAAAGGGATAATAGAATACACAAGCACTGAGTGACTAGAACAAGCTAGAACCACGACAGGGCAATGAGCTAATGAAAGAAGCTCTGTTAAATACCCTGTTCAGAGCAGTAACCACGCCCCCAAGGCGTCCTGATTGGTCCTGCAGCCATTGACTGACAGGTTGTTCTGGGGGGGTGTCCTGATGACTACTTCCTGCCTAGATGCTGTAAAAGGCAGTCACTCCCTCGCGGCCGGCCTAGCATGACCGGATAGACCGCGGGGAAGGGAGCCATCAGACCGTCTGGATGGAGGAACAGCTAAGTCTCTACCTCCTTTGGAGGTAGAGACCACAGGTACCCTGACAGTACCCCCCCTCTCAGATACGCCCACCGGGCGGAATGAACCGGGACGAGATGGGAAGCGAGAGTGATACGCCCTGCGGAGACGGGGAGCATGAACATCCTCCTGAGGTACCCAACTCCTCTCCTCAGGACCATATCCCTTCCAATCAACCAGATATTGTACTCTCCCCCGGGAGATTCGAGAATCAATAATAGAGTTAACCTCATACTCCTCCTGACCCTCCACCTGAACGGGGCGAGGAGGGGCTATTGTGGAGGAAAATCTGTTACATATGAGTGGTTTCAGCAATGAAACGTGAAACGAGTTCGGGATGCGTAAGGTATTAGGAAGAGCTAAACGATACGCAACTGGATTGATACGGGTCAGCACCCTGTAGGGTCCAATATAACGAGGAGCGAACTTCATGGAGGGCACTTTTAAACGGATGTTCCTCGTGCTCAGCCATACCCTATCACCTGGAACAAAGACCGGAGCCGCCTTTCTACGTTTATCAGCGTGTTTCTTGACCAACATAGAGTTGTGCACAAGGATTTGTCGAGTTTGATCCCACAACTTCCTCAAATTGGCAACATGAACATCAACCGACGGCACCCCCTGGGAAGGGGAATCCGAAGGAAGAATAGACGGATGAAAACCATAATTCATGAAGAAGGGGCTTGAATGAGTAGAATCGCAAACGAGATTGTTGTGTGCAAACTCCGCCCAAGGAATCAAACCGACCCAATCATCCTGGTGTTCAGAAACAAAGCATCGTAAATATTGTTCAATTTTCTGGTTGGTACGTTCAGCAGCTCCGTTAGACTGAGGATGATAGGCAGAAGAAAAATTTAATTTAATACCAAGTTGAGAGCAGAAGGACCTCCAAAAGCGGGAAACAAATTGGGAGCCTCTGTCCGATACAATTTGAGAGGGTATCCCATGTAGGCGAAAAATCTCCTTAGCGAATATCTCTGCCAATTCGGGAGAAGACGGGAGTTTAGGCAGGGGAATGAAGTGTGCCATCTTAGTAAACCTGTCAACCACGGTGAGGATAACAGTCTGTCTTTTAGAGATAGGTAGATCGACAATAAAGTCCATGGCCAAACAGGACCATGGTTTTTCTGGAACCTCCAAGGGTTGCAGGAATCCACATGGAAGCGTATGGGGTTGTTTGGTTTTAGTACAAACTTCACATGCAGCGATGAACTCCTCAATGTCCCTCCGTAAAGCAGGCCACCAGAAGTCCTTAGAGATCAACGCGTAAGTTTTGCGGATACCAGGATGTCCCGCCATCTTGCTATTATGTAAACACTGTAAAAGTTCCAGTTGAAGAGCAGGAGGAACGAAATGATGGCCCGCAGGAGTCTGTTTAGGTGCTAGATGTTGCAACTTAATGATCTCGGCCAGTAATGGAGAATGAATCCTGAGATTCGTATTAGCAATGATATTGCATTTCGGAACTATAGAAGAAAGAATTGGTTCAGGTACAGTAGAAGGTTCATATTGGCGAGATAATGCATCGGCTTTAGAGTTTTTAGAACCAGGTCTGTAAGTCAGTACATAATTGAAGTGAGTCAGGAATAAGGACCAACGAGCTTGTCTAGAGGATAAGCGCTTAGCCTCCCCAATATAGGACAAGTTTTTGTGGTCCGTCAAAATCGTAATAGGGTGTAGGGTCCCCTCCAACAAATGTCTCCACTCCTTTAAGGCTTTAATGACTGCTAACAGTTCCCTTTCCCCGATGTCATATCTGCTCTCAGGCCCAGAAAATTTCTTAGAGAAGAAACCACAAGGGTGTAACGGTTTATCCACCCCTAACCTTTGAGACAGAACAGCCCCAACTGCTGTCTCAGAGGCATCGACCTCGAGCAAGAAAGGCAGAGTCGTATCAGGATGGACTAGAATGGGAGCCGAGGCAAAAAGTTCCTTGAGAGTCTTGAAAGCACCCAGAGCTTCCTTAGACCAGAACTTAGTATCAGCCCCTTGTTTGGTCATATTGGTAATAGGCGCAATGATAGAGGAGTATCCTTTAATGAAGCGCCTATAGTAGTTGGAAAAACCAATAAACCTTTGGATAGCCTTGAGTCCTTTGGGCAAGGGCCAGTCTAAAATAGATTGAAGTTTTACAGGATCCATTTTAAAACCCTCCCCAGAAATCACGTATCCAAGAAAGTCTACCTGAGACTGATCAAAACTGCACTTCTCCAATTTGCAATATAGACCATGTTGCAGCAGCTTGTGTAATACCTTTCTGACCTGTCTATGGTGAGTCTCAATCTCCTTAGAGTGTATTAGTATGTCGTCCAGGTAAACAATAACACAATCATGCTGAAACTCCCTAAGTACCTCATTAATCAAATCTTGAAATACTGCAGGAGCATTGCATAGTCCAAATGGCATAACAGTGTATTCGTAATGGCCATACCGGGTATTGAATGCCGTCATCCACTCGTGACCTTGCTGGATTCTCACCAAATTGTAAGCCCCTCTGAGATCTAACTTGGTGAAGATTTTGGAGCCCTTAAGACGATCAAATAACTCGGTAATCAGTGGGATAGGATAGGCATTTCTGACAGTTATTTTATTCAAGCCTCGGTAATCGATACAAGGTCTCAGCGTGCCATCCTTCTTCTTAATGAAAAAGAACCCAGCCCCGGCCGGAGAAGAAGACCTCCTGATGAATCCCTTTTCTAAATTCTCCCGAATATACTCCTCTAGAACCGAGTTTTCCTGAACAGACAAAGGATATACATGGCCCCTCGGAGGCATAGTGCCGGGTAGAAGCTTAATCTTACAGTCAAATGACCTGTGTGGAGGCAAAGAATCGGCATTCTTCTTGTCAAACACTGCCCTTAAGTCTAGGTAAAGGTCTGGTATTTGTCTTTCTGTGGACTGAGTAGGATTCTCCGGTATGTTAATATTAGCTAATGGAGAAACCTTGCACAAACACCGATCCTGGCAGCCCTGGCCCCACGAGAGTATCTCTCCTAACTCCCAATCGATAATAGGGTTATGTTTTTTCAACCATGGGTACCCCAGAACTATGGGAACGGAAGGAGACGAAATGAGCAGAAGAGATAAATTCTCCACGTGTAGGATACCCACATTTAAATTAATGGGTATGGTCTCACGAAAGATAACAGGGTCTAGTAGTGGTCTACCATCTATGGCCTCAACGGCCAAAGGTGTCTCCCTTAGCTGGGATGGGAAATTGTTCTTACTAGCAAAGGCTTGGTCGATAAAATTCTCAGCAGCACCGGAATCTATCAATGCCATAGCCCTTACTACTTCCTTCCCCCAAGTTAAGGAAACTGGTAGCAGAAGCCTGTGATCTTTATAATCAGGAGTAGAGGACAAAATAGAAACACCCAAGGCCTGTCCTCTAGAGAGACTTAGGTGCGAGCGTTTCCCGGGCGGTTAGAACAGTTCGAGAGTAAATGACCCTTGGCTCCACAATACATACACAAACCCTCTCTTCTCCTGTGCTGTCTTTCCTCCTCAGAGAGGCGGGTATACCCTTTCTGCATAGGTTCAGTAAGCAAAGATATCGTGGAGTCAGGACTTGGAACAGCGGGAGCTAACCTAAAAGAAGGTCTCTGGTTCCCCTCTCGAGTGTTCTGTCTCTCTCTTAGACGTTCATCTATACGAGAGATGAACAAAATTAAATCCTCTAAATTCTCAGGGAGTTCTCTGGTAGCAACCTCATCAAGGATTACATCAGATAGGCCATTCAAAAATACATCCATATACGCCTGCTCATTCCACTTGATTTCTGCCGCCAGAGACCTGAACTCTAGTGCATAATCCACCAGTGTTCAGTTCTCCTGTCTCAGGCGCAACAGTAATCTGGCTGCATTAACCTTTCTACCTGGAGGGTCAAATGTTCTTCTAAAAGCAGCTACAAATGCGTTATAGTTATAAACTAATGGATTATCGTTCTCCCATAGTGGGTTGGCCCATCTCAGAGCTTTCTCAATGAGTAGGGTGATAATAAATCCTACTTTTGCCCTATCTGTAGGATAAGAGCGAGGTTGCAATTCAAAGTGGATACTAATTTGGTTTAAAAAACCACGACACTTCTCAGGAGCCCCACCATAGCGTACTGGGGGGGTAATGTGAGAAGAAGCACCCACTGTGGCTACCTCTAGACCTGAACCGACAGGAGAAACAGGGGTATTACGTATCTCCTCTGGTGGTTTATTGGCACAAGCTAATAGAGCCTGTAGCGCAAGCGCCATCTGATCCATTCTGTGATCCATGGCTTCAAACCTAGGATCAGGAGCAGCCAGCTGACTGTTTGTACTTGCAGGATCCATTGGCCCTGTCGTAATGTCAGGATCGGGACAGGGATCCAACACGCAGAGTACAAACAGTAGCCAGATACGTATACCGGACCTTAGAATGGCCGGACTAACGTAAGTAGTACAGTATAGAATGGTCAAAGACAAGCCGAGGTCGAGGGTAACAGAAGACAGGTAAGCGAGAGACAAGCCGAATCAAGGGTAACAGAGATAAGCAGAGTAAGGTAAACAAGCCGGGTCAAAACCAAAAGGGATAATAGAATACACAAGCACTGAGTGACTAGAACAAGCTAGAACCACGACAGGGCAATGAGCTAATGAAAGAAGCTCTGTTAAATACCCTGTTCAGAGCAGTAACCACGCCCCCAAGGCGTCCTGATTGGTCCTGCAGCCATTGACTGACAGGTTGTTCTGGGGGAGTGTCCTGATGACTACTTCCTGCCTAGATGCTGTAAAAGGCAGTCACTCCCTCGCGGCCGGCCTAGCATGACCGGATAGACCGCGGGGAAGGGAGCCATCAGACCGTCTGGATGGAGGAACAGCTAAGTCTCTACCTCCTTTGGAGGTAGAGACCACAGGTACCCTGACAACACACTATACACACACTACACACACACACTGTACACACTATGCACACACTGCATACACTATGCACACACTATACACACACTACATACACACTGCACACACACAATATACACACACACTGTACACACTATGCACACACTGCACACACTGCATACACTATGCACACACTATACACACACACTATACACACTCTGCACACACTATACACACTATACACACACACTATACACACTCACTATACACACAATATACACACACTGTACACACTATACACACTCACTATACACACAATATACACACACTTTACACACTATACACACACTGCATAAACATACATTTAAAAAAAATTGCAGCTGTTTTTTACATTTCAAAGTTGGGGAGGGGGGTGCCAAATAAAGGATCCGCCCCGGGTGCCAAATGCTCCAGGTACGCCCCTGTATAGAGGGGAACCATGTTACTCTGTATATAGAGAGGAGCCATGTTTACACTGTATATAGAGGGGAGCCATGTTACTCTGTATATAGAGGGGAGCCATGTTACACTATATACAGTGGAAACATGGCTCCCTCTATATACAGAGTAACATGGCTCCCTCTATATACAGAGGGGAGCCATGTTTACACGGTATATAGAGGGAAGCCATGTTATTCTGTATATAGAGGGAGCCATGTTTACACGGTATATAGAGGGAAGCCATGTTACTCTGTATATAGAGAGGAGCCATGTTTACACTGTATATAGAGGGAACCATGTTTACACTGTATATAGAGGGGAGCCATGTTACTCTGTATATAGAGGGGAGCCATGTTACACTGTATATAGAGGGAGCCATGTTACTCTGTATATAGAGGGAGCCATGTTTACACTGTATATAGAGGGGAGCCATGTTTACACAGTATACAGAGGGAGCCATGTTACTCTGTATATAGAGGGAGCCATGTTTACTCTGTATATAGAGGACTGTTTGCGGTGCGTTAAACGGGGAGTTTGGTCTGTCACTGTGAAGCGGGCGTAACCCTTACACTACCTGATCGATACAACATCATACCTGATGTTTTAAAGCACGTTATTCCAAACAATTTAGGAATGTTAGGTGATTTATGCCCTTTATGGATTAAAACCAGACTCTGCATCAACTATATAATTTTCCATGGCAGTTTTGCCATGGATCCCCCTCCGGCATGCCACAGTCCAGGTGTTAGTCCCCTTGAAACAACTTTTCCATCACTATTGTGGCCAGAAAGAGTCCCTGTGTGTTTTAAAATTCGCCAGTCCATTGAAGTCTATGGCGGTTCGCACGGTTCGCCCGTTCGCGAACATTTGCGGAAGTTCGTGTTCGCCGTTCGCGAACCGAAAATTTCGGGTTCGCGACAACACTATTAGTTGATAAAGAAACTTAAGCTTTGTTTTTGTCACAAACAAATATTACATTATATATATATATTTTCATGCATTTTGGATTTTTTGTTTCGTCAGACAATTCATTATTTATAGGGTTAATCACTGATATAACAATTGCTGCTAATTTAAAGGCAACTTCTTTTAAAATGTGATATTCACTTTGAATTACCAACAATTCTTGGTTTAGTAAATAACCCTGTTGGTGTAAAAAATAATTGACTTTTTCTATGAGATATATCCACTAAATCAGAAATTGTGAATAATTGATGATGTAATTTTAAATTTTATGCCAAAGTATCTAAACTGGAAAAAATGGTATCTGAGTGGCAAACTTTAGGCAAGAATAGCCGATCTAAAAAAAAATAAAAAAATGTTAAACTCAAACAGTGTCCCACTTTGGCTTTATATTTAAAGATAGAACTCAAAGTGAATTTCAAATTTCATTCTTAGCTATGCTTCCATTTCGGCTACTTTGGCCTACAATTTGAAATTCCCTTTAAATTCTTACTTTGTTGAATAACCCTGGAATTTTCTTCATTTGGATTTCAATTCACAGCAGTTTAGAGATTAGTAAATAGCACGCAAACTCAGCTCTCTTTCCCAAGCAGCTGTGTAGGCCTAAGATTTAGATTGTAAGCTTGTTAAGTCGGAGCTGCACCTAAACTCCCATAAAGTGAGTGATTATTTTTTATCTTTTTCTTCATTGTATTGAACGTACTGCACTATTAGTTTTTTTTCTTTTTTGTCATTCTATATATCCTCAAGAACAGATTAGGCGCTACACCACACTTCTGCTTCTTCCTTTTTTCTACCGGACAAGAGAGACCAGACCAGCGGAATATATTGGCTCTATCTAAATAATGGTAATTGTAATGATTTGCAAATCCCTTTGCAAATCCAAATTTTGTAAATAACCCAAGTGGTCTCCAAGGAATTGAATATACAAAGATAAATGTGATGCAGACTAGAAGTGCTGATTTAACTCATCGCTTGCAGGCGGAATGAACAAAAGATTGCTAGACTTCCCTTTAACAATGTCATCGATTGCAGGGAAAATTCTCAATTTTACACATTTCATCCTTCTGATTTCCTATACTTGATTTTCTGCCTTGTTTGCAACATTTAAAACACCGAACTCAGAGCAGGAGAACACAGACGGCGGTTTAATTTTTCAACAGCAGTAAAGAATTTCTTTGTAATTTTTTTTCAAAGGGATGAGAGGCTCTCAACATAAATAGTCCTCTTTGCCTGTATGTGGCTGGTTACTATGGAAACAAAGTGTCACAATAACTCTTATATTTTATTCAACTCTATCTTATATTCTATTTATATGGTCACCGTTATCCTACCCGTATGACCATTTCTTGGTAACCATTAACTACTGTACATTTTACCAATCAAATAGATTTCATTTTAACTCTTTCAACACCAAGCAGATATGGACTGGTTGTCTGGAACTGAAATTGTTGAGAAAAGGGTTAAACCTTGTAATCCTTTAAGAGTGTGCCGCTCCAAATTACTTTCCTAATAGGACATTGGATTAAATCCCCAATTTAAAACCTGTGACAGAGGCCAAGGCTCTCGAAACATTGCACAAGGAGGGGAAACGCAAGGTACTGCCCATTTTAAGTCCAGAAAAAAATGTGTTATATAACACTATAAACATACCTGCCCCTCCTCACCCCCTCCCCTCACCCCCACATACTACTAACCATAGTTTTCACTCCCATCTATTCCCCAGAACACGTCGGCAAATGTAGTCAATAGTATATGAATTTAAACAACATTACAATTTATACATACAAGTCATTTTAGGGGTCCCTGTATGTGTTTGCAAAAATAATATATCAAGCAATTGCATAATTTTCACGTTTAGAACTGTCTATTCTCTGGAATTGACATAATTGAAAATATTGAATATCACCTACAATGTTGATCTTATTTCATGAGCGGTTTGGTCTTCTTTTAAATGTACATTAAAGATTTGGAATTAGACATCACAAACCAGTTTAGTCCAGGCATGACAAGGGCATTACTTGTATTACAGATATAGAAGAAGATATATCCTCTTCCTCTCTCAGTGCTGATTGCTAGTTGCAAAGGACAGACCTTATGACTATAGATGTGTCAGGGTACCTGAGGTCTCTACCTCCGAGAGAGGTAGAGACTTAGTCGTTCATCCATCCGGACGGCCTGATTTCCCTCTTCCTCGCGGTCCATCCGGTCATGCAAAGCCGGCCGCGAGGGAGTGACTCCCTTTTATAGCATGACGCCCGGAGGTCGACGTCAGGACGTCAACCCGGAACAACCTGTCACGGGTCACTCCCTTTTGGTTTTGACCCGGCTTGTTTGCTCTATTCTGCTTATCTCTGTTACCCTTGATTCGGCTTGTCTATCGCTTACCTGTCTTCTGTTACCCTCGACCTCGGCTTGTCTTTGACTATTCTCTACTGTACTACTTACGTTAGTCCGGCCATTCTAAGGTCCGGTATACGTATCTGGCTACTGTTTGTACTCTGCGTGTTGGATCCCTGTCCCGATCCTGACATTACGACAGGGCCAATGGATCCTGCAAGTACAAACAGTCAGCTTGGTTCTCCTGATCCTAGGTTTGAAGCCATGGATCACAGAATGGATCAGATGGCGCTAGCACTACAGGCGTTATTATCTCGTGCCAATAATCCACCAGAAGAGTTACGTACTACTCCTATCTCTCCTGTAGGTTCAGGCCTAGAGGTAGCCACTGTAGGTGCTTCTTCTCGCATTACCCCACCAGTACGTTATAGTGGTGCTCCTGAGAAGTGTCGTGGTTTTTTAAACCAAATTAGTATCCACTTTGAATTGCAACCTCGCTCCTATCCTACGGATAGGGCAAAGGTGGGATTTATTATCACCTTACTCATTGAGAAGGCTCTGAGATGGGCCAATCCACTGTGGGAGAACGATAACCCGTTAGTATATAACTATAACGCATTTGTAGCTGCTTTTAGAAGAACTTTTGACCCTCCAGGTAGAAAGGTTAATGCAGCCAGATTACTGTTACGCCTGAGACAGGAGAACCGAACACTTGTGGATTATGCACTAGAGTTCAGGTCTCTGGCGTCAGAGGTCATGTGGAATGAGCAGGCGTATATGGACGTATTTTTGAATGGGCTATCAGATGTAATCCTTGACGAGATTGCTACTAGAGAACTTCCTGAGAATTTAGAGGATTTAATTTCGTTCATTTCTCGTATAGATGAACGTTTAAGAGAGAGACAGATACCGCCCCTGTACCAAGACTTAAAGGCAGTATTCGACAAGAAGAATGCCGATTCATTACCTCCGCACAGGTCATTTGATTGTAAAATTAAGCTTCTACCTGGTACTATGCCCCCGAGGGGTAATGTATATCCTTTATCTGTTCAGGAGAACTCTGTTCTAGAGGAATATATCCGTGAGAATTTAGAGAAAGGATTCATTAGGAGGTCTTCTTCCCCTGCCGGGGCTGGGTTTTTCTTCGTTAAAAAGAAGGATGGCACGCTGAGGCCTTGTATTGATTACCGAGGTTTGAATAAAAGAACTATCAGAAATGCCTATCCTATCCCATTGATTACCGAGTTGTTTGATCGTCTTAAGGGCTCCAAAATCTTCACCAAATTAGATCTCAGAGGGGCATATAATTTGGTGAGAATCCAGCATGGACACGAGTGGATGACGGCGTTCAATACTCGGTATGGCCATTATGAATACACAGTTATGCCATTTGGACTTTGCAATGCTCCTGCAGTGTTTCAGGATTTGATTAATGAGGTACATAGGGAGTTTCAACATGATTGTGTTATTGTCTACCTGGACGACATACTGATACACTCTAGGGAGATTGAGACTCACCATAGACAAGTCAGAAAGGTACTACACAAACTTCTGCAACATGGTCTATACTGTAAATTGGAGAAATGCAGCTTTGACCAGTCGCAGATAGACTTTCTTGGTTACGTGATTTCTGGGGAAGGCTTTAAAATGGACCCTGACAAACTCCAGTCTATTTTAGATTGGCCGTTGCCTAAAGGACTCAAGGCTATTCAGAGGTTTATTGGTTTTTCCAACTATTATAGGCGCTTCATTAAGGGATACTCTTCTATCATCTCGCCTATTACCAATATGACCAAACAAGGGGCTGATACTAAGACTTGGTCTACGGAGGCTCTTGTTGCGTTCAAGACTCTCAAAGAACTTTTTGCCTCTGCTCCCATTCTAGTCCACCCTGATACGACTCTGCCGTTCTTACTCGAGGTCGATGCCTCTGAGACGGGAGTTGGTGCTGTTCTGTCTCAAAGGTTAGGGGTGGACAAACCGTTACACCCTTGTGGGTTCTTCTCTAAGAAATTATCTGGTCCTGAAAGCAGATATGACATCGGTGATAGGGAACTGTTAGCGGTCATTAAGGCTTTAAAGGAGTGGAGACATTTACTAGAAGGGACATTACACCCTGTTACTATTTTAACGGATCATAAGAACTTGTCTTATATTGGGGAGGCTAAGCGCCTGTCCGCCAGGCAAGCTCGTTGGTCCTTGTTCCTTACTCACTTTAATTATGTACTTACTTATAGACCTGGTTCTAAGAACTCTAAAGCCGATGCTTTGTCTCATCAATATGAACCGTTCGCTATAACTGAGCCAGTCCTTTCCTCGATAGTTCCTAAGGGTAACATCATCGCTAACACGAATCTCAGGATTCACTCTCCGTTGCTTACTGAGATCATGAAATTACAGCATCTTGCGCCCAAACAGACTCCTGGAGATCGACACTTCGTTCCCGCCACTCTCCAACTAGAAGTGTTACGCTGTTTCCATAACAGCAAGGTGGCTGGGCATCCTGGCATTCGCAAGACGTATGCTTTGATCTCTAAAGATTTCTGGTGGCCTGATTTACGTAAAGATATTAAAGAATTCATCGGGGCGTGTGAAGTTTGTACCAAGACTAAGCTACCTCATTCGCTCCCATGCGGATTTCTGCACCCTTTAGAGGTTCCTGAAAAGCCATGGTCCTGTTTGGCTATGGACTTCATTGTTGATTTGCCTATCTCTAAAAAGCAGACTGTTATCCTCACTGTGGTGGACAGATTTACTAAGATGGCTCACTTCATTCCCTTACCTAAACTCCCATCTTCGCCCGAATTAGCAGAGATATTCGCTAGGGAGATCTTCCGTTTACATGGGATACCTTCCCAAATTGTATCGGACAGAGGTTCCCAATTTGTTTCCCGTTTTTGGAAATCCTTCTGCTCTCAACTAGGCATCAAATTGAATTTTTCTTCTGCCTACCATCCTCAGTCCAATGGAGCTGCTGAACGCACCAACCAAAAGGTTGAACAATATCTACGTTGTTTCGTTTCTGAACACCAGGACGATTGGGTCGGTTTGATTCCTTGGGCGGAGTTTGCACACAACAATCTCGTTTGTGATTCTACGCATTCTAGCCCCTTCTTCATGAATTATGGCTTTCATCCTTCCATTCTTCCTTCGGAGTCTTCTTCCCAAGGGGTACCGTCGGTTGATGTCCATGTTGCCAATTTGAGGAAGTTGTGGGACCAGACTCGACAAATTCTTCTGCACAATTCTATGCTGGTGAAAAAACACGCTGACAAACGTAGAAGGGCAGCACCGGTGTTTGTTCCAGGCGATAGAGTATGGCTAAGTACTAGAAACATTCGGTTAAAAGTGCCTTCCATGAAGTTCGCTCCTCGGTATATTGGACCTTACAGGGTGTTGGCTCAAATTAACCCAGTTGCGTATCGTCTAGCTTTGCCTACTACCTTACGCATTCCTAACTCGTTCCATGTTTCGTTGCTGAAACCACTAGTTTGTAACAGATTCTCCTCCACGATCGCCCCTCCTCGCTCTGTTCAGGTGGAGGGTCAGGAGGAGTATGAGGTCAATTCCATCGTCGATTCTCGAATCTCCCGGGGGAAAGTACAATATCTGGTCGATTGGAGAGGATATGGTCCTGAGGAGAGAAGTTGGGTACCTCAGGAGGATGTTCATGCTCCCCGTCTCCGCAGGGCATTTCACTCTCGCTTCCCTTCTCGTCCTGGTTACTTCCGCCCGGTGGGCGTATCTGAGAGGGGGGGTACTGTCAGGGTACCTGAGGTCTCTACCTCCGAGAGAGGTAGAGACTTAGTCGTTCATCCATCCGGACGGCCTGATTTCCCTCTTCCTCGCGGTCCATCCGGTCATGCAAAGCCGGCCGCGAGGGAGTGACTCCCTTTTATAGCATGACGCCCGGAGGTCGACGTCAACCTGGAACGACCTGTCACTCAATTGGTTCAGGACCAATCAGGACTCGTCGGAGGTGTGTCTACTTATCTGAACAGGGCATTTAACAGTGCTTCTTTCATTAGCTCATTGCCCTGTCGTGGTTCTAGCTTGTTCTAGTCACTCAGTGCTCGTGTTTTCTAGTTATCCCTTTTGGTTTTGACCCGGCTTGTTTGCTCTATTCTGCTTATCTCTGTTACCCTTGATTCGGCTTGTCTATCGCTTACCTGTCTTCTGTTACCCTCGACCTCGGCTTGTCTTTGACTATTCTCTACTGTACTACTTACGTTAGTCCGGCCATTCTAAGGTCCAGTATACGTATCTGGCTACTGTTTGTACTCTGCGTGTTGGATCCCTGTCCCGATCCTGACAAGATGACAGGGAGCCAAGATGGATTCACACAGTTCCAAGAGCTGTATGCATTTGTATATTTAATTTATAATTTTTTACCACAGAAACAAATATTTGTGCAATACAGGAGATATGCAAACACAACAAAAAAAATTTGGGAATTGAGCTTTTCATGACATTAGGACATTTCATGCTGTCCTAAAAAATGTCAGATTTGATGCAGTTAGAACGACATTGAACATCCTGTAATCTTTGTGCAAGCAGGGTTATATCCTGGATCGAACTGGTTTATATCCTGGATCGATGTCAATCGATACCTGGAGCTCCTCTCTGTCAGCTGGGGCTTTATTTAATGACCGATGAGTCATATACAACGCTCATATTGACCATGGCATATAGACCTCCAAAACCATTTAAATTGTCTGAACAATTGTGTTTATATCTGCTTGTCCCCAGACATACAGCGACCTGCGGAATATGAAAAGAACCTAATAGGGTCTCTTTGCATCATGCCACCCTGCCAACAGTGAACAGTATTGAGCTGTGCCAGCTGCCCAGTACCAATCATTATGTGATCAGCAGGGACAGCGTGCCGGAGCTGCAGCATGTCAGGGAGATCTCCTTCTCATGTTAAAGGCACTCAGTAGAGAGTGTCATTGCCTACAGACTGACGTCAGTAGAGAGAATCCCTCTGAGTTACGGTTAGCGTTACGGTTGATGTTAGCATTAGTGCTATGGTCGGGTTAGGTATACTGTTAGAGTAGAGTTAGGTTAGAGGTAGGGTTATGTTTAGCGTTAGTGTAGATAAGAGTTAATGCTGGGTTAAAGATAGCATAGGGTTAAGGTTAGGGATATGGTTAAGGTAAGTGAGACTTTTAAAAATCAGGACTGATATTTGAATCTATTTTGATTTCTTTATTTTTACTTGATATATAAAAATTATTAGACGCAAAACTATAAAAAATATATCCTCCCCCCCTCATTTTGAACATTTTATTCATACTTAATGTTGTATTTGGTGTACATATAGGATGGTAAAATTATGCTATTTCTGTTCTTTAAAAGACAATATATAATATGTATGAGTGCACCTAAAGAGAATCATTTACATTATGATGGAGCAAAAACATAGCACAAATTCTGGGTTTTGTTTTGGTTCAGAACTTGGACAATTGCTTATGTCCTTAAGGGGTTAAATAAATACAGTGAGACAATATTTTACAATAATAATAATATATGTTTTAACACAATAATTTGTATGTTTTGCTCACCCATTGTATGGCACTGTAAAATATTATCATTTTAGAAGTAATATGCCATAGGTGAGGCTGAAATTTCCATGACAAACTTTCTATTGGCAATTAAAAGTTAATCATTGAGATATTAAAGAGAATTATTAACCTCAAATAGCTAAGGGTGTAACAGTAGAATATTTTTTACTAACCCTATTTTTAATTTATGAAATTTGCAGTCTTTTGCTATGACAGCCATTTCATATGTTTTTGAAGAATTTTAACTTACTTTAAGAAACAGATTCCTTCTACTTGATGACCCATTTATTTAACCATGAGTTTTTAAAAATATTTTTGGGAAACTCATATTGTGAATAAGTATCTATGCAGTTTCTAAGCTAATAATTATTTTTTGCAATTATGTAAAACAATATTATTCTGTATTATGTAGTCATTCTTTCTAACTCTTTAGAGGGCCTTTACCCAAAATATGCTAGCTACAGAATGTTAGCCAATTATTTCCTGGTTTATTTTTCGTTCAGAGAATGCTGGGGTTTATTGGAACTCAATTTGTCAGACAATGGTTTATTATATATATGTGTGTTTTTTAGCTGTTTGTTGAGTTTTCTGGTAATAACATACAACAAAAGCATCAGGAAAGAAGAAAGACTGCAAGCTGATAGTTAGATATTGACCTCCTACCACCCCACCAAGACAATTATCATTTCTATGTACTGCTCCTTAACAATAGCACCGAACGGACAAATAAGCAGGCTTAGCTACACAAACACTCAAAGTAGATAATGATTTAGAAAATGTTATAAATAATAGCTACGCTGTGATTCATGGTGTAAACACTATATAAAGATAAGTTTTCTTTTCTTTTTCAGTTTTTTTTGGAACATATTCTGAATTGCGTGTCTATATCAAAGGAAGCTAGATTAAAAGGACATGTGCGGGAAGTGTTTGTGTGTTGGGAGTAGAGAGATTGTCAAAGAATGCCAGGTAAGAAGTCAAACGGCTAGCAAATGGTTTGACTACTTTCATTGAGGGCGTGCCAGGGTACTCCAAGTGTCACAACCACTCTGGAGTGGTATAGTGGTTATGGTACTTGAAGTGTTAACTTTAACTGTAAATAAGTAACTATTTACCCTGTAACAATAGCCTAGTCTATGGCAACTCTTAACTTAATCACTAACTTTATTATTCTAATAATGGACACTTGTGGTTTGTTGTTGCATCACACTACGAAATTCAGCACACCTATACCTATAGCAATACAATTCAGATATCCTTTGCTGCCTTTACTGTCGCAATTACTTACTAAACAGTTTTCCTGATTACTATACTTTCTTTAATTTATTCTCGGCTCACCCTATAAAATACTGCCATGCCTATTGTCCAGCAAAAAACTTTAATGGGTTACTCCAACCACCATAAGCATGTTAGTGATTTGAAGTGGTCGTGGTGGTAGGAAACACTCCACATATCGAGAAATCTGCACTTTTGTTGTACGCCCGGGACATGTGGCATAGGCAGCCAAGAACTCTGCACCGGGCTGCCTATTGTCAATTCTGTGCATATTTTACGTCTGTCGTCTGCACACACAGGGCATCGCAACAGACATCGAAATCTTCACCCTTGCAAGCAAAGCTAGCCCTCTCCTCCCTCCATCACGCCCTCCAAAACCATGGTGCGCTTGCTCTATCTACAGAATATGCTTTTTTGGTTTTTTTTTAAATCCTCCCTCCCTTCTTCTCACCACTTTCTCCCTTCACCTGTCTCAGAGCTCTATCAGAAGCCCGTGATTGGACCACGAGCAGGCTGCCCTGACTTCACAAAGAGGCGTGGGATGTGGCGCTGAGCGCTTCATCTGATAATGCATTCCTAGTGAGTATTAACTTTTTTTTGTAATTATTTTTTAGCTAAGCCGGGGAGCTGAAGTGTAGTGTCCAGTAGGGCACTATACATAGAAAACAGAGGGATGAAAAAAAATGGGTTGAAGTGATTTTAACACCAGTAAAGGCATTAAAATGCTTTTCAAAACAGAAATACATTTATCTCAAAATCTTCATACCTTCAACGGTGTCTATCACTCACTCACCATCTCATTCTGTATCTATGCAATCTACCTGCATCCCCCCTGTCCTCTATCCTCAACAGGATTCTCTTTGCTACATTACTACACACTGCTGGGCTTAGACTAAAAACCTTCTCCCTTTCGAATGCTCTACCACAAATTAATATTAAGCATGAGTCAATCTTCCAGAACCTTAAGACAACATTACAATAATTACAATAACATGTTTAATTAAACTACCTTAAAAACTAAATAGATTTTATGATATTTATTGGACTTTTAGAACTTTCAGATTGGACTTTGCCCTTTCTTCCTTGTTGTATAAGTATGCCGAATGTATTGAAAACTAGCCGAAAATATCAACGTGTATAGCAATCTGCATATCATGTCTGTATAACTATTGTACTCATGGAATATATCTCATTACATCTTGAACAAGTAGGGTAAAGTAAGGTTCTGTAAGGTTCTAAATACAAGTGGTGTTGTGATAGATGGAAAGACAGACTGGTAATTAGGATAGTTCTTAAATGATATTCAGTGATACAGTGTTAATGGCTGATGTTACTTTATTTGGGGAGTTCCTTGTACTCCACACAGATCGTAGTTCTTTGAGTTGCATTTTACACTTTTTACTTTAGAGTGATTGACACTCCTGTCCCCACAGAATTACACTGTCTTATTGATCGCCTCAAGAGCATGCAATTTGTTAGTTTTACTTGACACAGTGGACACAATATGTCATATATAAAGGAGGGATCCCACAGACAGAAAATTGGCTATGGCCCATGGGAAATAAACATAGTTTCTCCTGTTCTGTTCTACAGATGAGCAGTTACTGGAACTATGAGAAGTAATAGCCTGTGCTGGATGAAAAAGCTAGTCCCCAGCTTTCTCACAGAAATACAGTGTTACTGACAATGTAAATGGCACTGGCAAATGGCATTAATGCATAATAGATTGATTTATCAAATCATTTTTGTATATGTATAAGTTCCTGTCTAAGCAAGGCATTACAAACCCCTTGTTCACCAACAATCTGTAGAATAACACATACTTTTTTTTTTTTTTTTAGCATTGCATTACAGAGTAAAATGTATCCCAGCAAACCCCATTTTCTTTCATTTCAGACAGGGTTATTCAATAAAATGTAAATTGGTGAATACTTAAAGTGATTGTCAAATTTTAGCTGTAAATAGTCAAGTTGAACATTGGGAAAAAAAATGTAAAATTAGCAATTCAAATTCAGTTCTCGACATTTCACACTATAGTGAATTAACTTTTTTCTACATACAACGTGTGGGCATTATACTGTTGGAGGTATACACAACTTGCTCATAGACCATGCTTGATGTTTCTACACTTCAGGCCGTTATGAAGAATTACAAAACCATGGATACCGAATAATTTCTAATACTATATAGCCCTCCTCCTAAATATATATATATATATATATATATATATATATATATATATATATATATTTAAGAGTGTGTGTGTATATATTAGGTGTGTGTGTGTGTACACACACACACACACCTTCCCATATATCTGCAAAGGCAGAGACAATTATTGGAAATTGAACTTTCAAAAATTGACATAATTTTATTCTGTTAAGTCACAGAACAGCAATCTATTTGTCAAATTGCTGTTCTGTCCTACATTTATGCTAGCGATGCATGGCGTATTTTAATAAATTATACATATAATTTATGTTAACAAAAATAACTCACTAGTGAAGTAGCTAACCACATAGGGGCAAATTAGAAATTCTGCTCTGAAAAAAATCAAAAAAAAGTAGAAAAAAAATATTAACTGGCTCATAATACTGTGTTAAAAAAATAACTTAATTGTACATGTGAAATATCTTTCAGGAAAGCGCGCGTGGTGACGCAAAACAAGAAAACCTCACTAGATGTCTTACTTAGTGAGAGGAGTCCCAGTGAAAAACCTTTAGGGACACCAGCAGAGGCAGCAACTGTCTTGGAAGACCAAGCATCAAAGGAGCGATAATTCACTACAGCTGGAGAGCTATACGTTGTCTATCTTTGGCCTCACACAGGCCCCATTTTAGAAGGTTGTGTTAAGAGATACATTGTATCTGTTTTAATGGCACAGGATGAAAAGGCGTTTTGTAACAAAAGACATACCTTAAATATTTCTCCTTGGCTCTCTAAGCCTGAATGTAGGCCAGAATTTTCAATATGTTCATCTGGGGATAGTTTGTCAGGCATTCCTTCCTCGGCTATCTGGCTTTGGATAACAGAGCAATTACAGATTTCTCCTGAGAAGATCAGTTTTTGCTACCAAACAACAATCATAATGAGTATATCAGTAGACTTATTCTGTGCTTTCTAGATTGCTCCAGCTTTCATCAAGATATACCAATTAATTTGACGTACATTTTAAAAGAAATTCTAGAGAGTTCTAGTAAGGCTGATAAGGAGGGTGGGGTAATATTATTATAGATAACTAATGGTACCTAAATATATCATGTGTAACTGCCATTTTTTTCTGGGGATGTTGCATTGAACATTTTCATCCATTCAGGATTCACAGGAAAACGAAAAGTGACACGGAAAAAAAAACGCTAAAACAAGCACTCACCAAAGCATCCGAAAACATTTATTTAGCACCGTAGAAAATCCTTAAATATTTTTGTGTCTCGATACATTCCTAGATGTACTTATAATATAGATATTGATATATCCTCAAGTTAAATGATTAGTTGTGGTTTCTCAGCCTATTCATGACTTACTGATTACTAATTTAATCATCTTTCTGGAGATAACTGCCTTTCGTACTAATATTTATTATAGAATACTATTATTGTAAATATAATTTTTATTGTCAAACGGGTCAAAATGAGACTCGCAGGTCTCCAGTTGCATATAAAACGTTCGTTTAGGACACAACATGTGTCTGAGCATAAGAAAGTAGAAGGTGTTGCAGCAAACTTACGAGGTTGGGCGCGCAGGCCCGTAACAGCATCGGACTCGCAGGTCCTTAACCATATTAAGTGGTCCTGTCTAAGGGACCGGGTTCAGATGAAGTCTTCCAATTACAACTGTGTCAGAAATTAGGACGGGTTCTAACCTGTAACGTACATTTCGGGTCTTATGGACCCCGGAAGGTCCAGGAGTGTCACACGAGAATAGTCACACTCTTTTGTACCCTCACCCTGTCCCTGTCGGGTAACCGGCCTACTTAGGCCTTCAGTACATGGTTAGGGCTCCGCACCTTCCTGGTCGATGCGTATCAACTGGGACGGGAGTCGGGGAAGGGGGGGGTGGGTTGGATAAGGAAGGAGGAATAGGGTTAGTATGTCGTCTCTGTGTCAGTCGGTCTTGGGCCTGTAGGTGCTAGGGTCGTCAGTATCGTCTGGAATTCTGGTTTCGCTGTCATCAGTATCCACTGCGTCCAGATGTCTAGGTATGTTTGTTGTTGCGGACCAGCCGCGTACATAGTGAGTTCCTCTATGGCTCTGAGGTCTTCCATTTGGGCAAACCAGAGGGGTAAGGACGGGGTCTCCTTAGTCTTCCAGTACCTTGGGATCGTCTGCTTAGCTATATTTATGATCCGGATCGTAAGTGATTTTTTATATTTGGATGTGGGGACATTTGTGTGGTGGAGCAGCATGGCTGCTGGTTCATATGGTGGGGGATTGTCCGAAAAGCGGGCAATGATAGCGTGAATTGTGTGCCAGAAGGGTTGTATCAGATCGCAGTCCCACCAGAGATGTCTAAGTGTGCCTATTTCCTTTTCGCACCTCCAGCAGAGGCGAGATGCATTTGTGTCTATGTGGTGTGCTGTGGCCGGAGTGCGATACCAGCGTGTGAGCAGTTTATAGGCAGTCTCTTGGCTCTTGCTGAATATGGAGCAGTGGTGTATGATATTGCACATCTTCTCCCATTCCGGGGCGCTAAAGGTGCGTTTCAGGGATTCCTCCCATTTGCCCATGAAGTTCGGAGGTGTAGTTGGTGTGTGCGACTGGAGAAGGGAGTACAGGTGCGATACCCCGTGTGGTAAGGGGTCCGGGTCAGAGCATAGTCGTTCAAAGACCGTGAGATCTCTGCCGAGTGCCTGGCCTTGTGGGAGTAACTTTACGAAATTACGCAACTGTTCATATTTAAAACGCGTTAGGAAGGGTTGGGAAGTCTCCCCACACATTTCTGTCAGGCTTTTCATCCCTCGTCTAGTGCAAATGTGTCGTAGGCGGGGCATGGGGTCGTTCACTAGTGCCCTGAAGGCCCTCGGGTCCAAGCCCGGTTGGAAGTCTGGGTCATGAACTAGGGGTAGTAGTGGGGATGGGTATGTGGAGAGGGCATGTCGTCCGATACTGCCTCGCCACACCGTCAGTGTCGCTTTAGTGTAAACCGAGTATCGTGTTTCCTTCCCTGACCCCCTTGCGGGGAGCCACGGAAGGAGGGCGGCTGGTATGCCCGCGTCGCATTCCTCTGCTATTTTCCAGAGTTTGTGAACCCCCGGTTTGGACCACTCTACCACACGTTGCAGGTGACACGCTCTGTAGTATAGGGCAAAGTCTGGTAGAGCAAGTCCGCCCTTGTCTTTGGGTTGTGTTAGTAAGGTATATTTAAGTCTGGGTCTCCTCCCGTCCCAAACGTAGGTCCCCAGTGCCCCTCGGAGTGCCGTGAAAAAGGAGGTGGGGATCACTATAGGTAGTGCCTGGATAAGGTACAGCAGTCTCGGTAAGAAGTTCATCTTTACTACTTGCACCCTACCTAGCCAGGATATATGGGGATAGGCCCACTCCCTCATCTCCTTCCGAAACTGGGTCAGCAGGGGGGCGAAGTTGGCAGCGTATAAATTTGTCGTGTGTACTGTCAGCCAGGTGCCTAGGTAACGTATCTTGTCTGAAGCCCATTGGAAGTTGTGACTCCTACGCAGGTGGTCAGCTCTATGCGCGGGTACATTGATATTTAGTACATACGATTTGGAAAAGTTAATTTTCAAGCCCGAGAGGGACCCATATGCCCGGAATGCCTGTACTAGGTTGGGTAGGGAAACCTCAGGGTTGGTAATAAAGAATAGCAGGTCGTCCGCATATGCGGCTATTTTGTGGTGTGTATCTCCTGTATGGAGGCCGGTGATGTCAGGGTGGCATCTGATGATGTTTAAGAATGGCTCTAGGGCCAGCACAAATAGTAACGGGGGAGGGGGCAGCCCTGGCGTGTGCCATTGTGTATCGGAAAGGCCTCTGTTAGTGCCCCGTTGACCAGCACGTGCGCGGTTGGCTTGGAGTAAAGGGCTCCAATCCATCCCCGGAGGTGCGGTCCCAGGCCCATATGTGTCAGCGTCCGGAACATATATTCCCAGTTGACCCTGTCAAAGGCCTTCTCCGCGTCTGTAGAGAGCAGGAGAAGGCCCGAGTCCGTTCCAGATGTCCTGTGCATAAGCGTGAGGGCCCTAATGGTGTTATCCCGGGCCTCCCGACCCAGCACGAACCCCACCTGGTCCGCGTGCACCAGATTGGGCACATGTGTTTGGAGCCTGGTCGCCAGGACCTTTGCGAGAAGTTTAAGATCTGTGTTGATAAGGGAGATAGGCCGGTAGCTCCCGCAGTGCTCCCGGTCCTTTCCCTCCTTAGGGATGATAGTGATGTGTGCGGTGAGTGCCTGCTCGGGGAGGTCGTGTCCCTCTCTGATTGCATTAAACATGTCCACTAACGGGGGGTACAGTATGTCTGCAAATCTCTTATAGTATTTTAGGGGCAATCCATCGGGGCCTGGGCTCCTCCCGGGCTTAGAGCTCTTGATCGCAAGCGCAAGTTCCTCAGGGGTAATGGGTTCGTCCAGCTGATCCGTTATGTCTGTTGGTAGGGAGGGGATTGTATGGGCCGAGAGGTATTCGTCTATGGAGTCCCTGAGTCTGTGGGAGTGTGAGTCCGTGTGCGGTCGCGGAATCGCGTAAAGTTCCTGGTAGTATGCCCTAATGATCTCCTGTATCTTAGCGGGGTGCCTGTGTAGGGTTCCCCCCTTGTCCCGGATGCGGTCTATGTAAGTGTCTTGTCTCTTTTTATTGAGCATGCGTGCTAACAGTTTCCCACTCTTGTTGCCATTTACGTGGAAGAAAGCCCTGTTGCGCAATGCGTCCCTGTGGTATTGGGAGTGTAGGAGTGTTGTCAGTTCTCTCCGTAAAGTAAGCAGTGTTGCCTGGTGCGTGGGGAGTTGTAGACGTTTATTGAGTGTGTCCAGGTGGTGTATGTCCGCTAGTATTGAGGCCATGCGGGCCTCCCTCTGTCTCTTGAGAAGTGTGCCTTTTTGTATGAAATGTCCCCTAACAACGCTTTTGTGTGCCTCCCAACGTATGGTGGGGGACGTTTGATTTCCATTGTGTGTGAAGTATTCTTGCAGTGTGGTTTCTATGTCGGCCGTTAGTTCTGGCTTGGCTAGTAGGGCCTCATTCAACCTCCATTTGGAGATCGTGGGTCTGAATAGCGGGGACTTCAGGGTGACCGACACCGGTGCATGGTCTGACCATGTAGCAGTGCCCTGGTCAGCCCGAAGTGCCAGCGGTAGGTAGTATTGTGGCATGAAGAGGTAGTCGATTCGGGTGTAGGAGTTATGGGGATGTGAGTAAAAAGTGTAATCCCTTTCATCGGGATGCAGGGCTCTCCAGCAGTCCACGAGCCTTTCTCTCGCCAAAAGGGCTCTGATTGCTGTGAGATGTTGGGTGGGGACGTGAGAGCGGCCCAGGGAGGAGTCCCATTTGGGATCCAGAGCCACGTTAAGGTCTCCCCCCAGCACCTGTACTCCCTCTGTGAAACTCCTAAGGGTGCGGAGTGTCCGGGCCAAGAAGCGATATTGTCTACAATTTCGGGCGTAGATGTTGGCAAAAGTGTACATGGAGCCTGCTATCTCCCCCTTTATAAAAGTGTATCGTCCCTCTGGGTCGGTCAGCACCCCCTTTTCTTTAAACGGAATGCGTTTGTGGAGCAGTATTGCCGTCCCCCTTGATTTCCCACCTTGGAAGTCACTGTAGTACCCGATGGGGTAGTGCTGGTTGGTCAGTGTTGGTCGTGATCCCAGTCTGAAATGTGTCTCTTGTAGAAACACTATGGATGCCTTATGGGAGAGGAAATCTCTCAAGGCTCCCGATCTTTTCTCGGGTTTGTTTAAACCTCTAGCATTGAGGGAGAGAACCGTTATGGGGGCTGGGGCAGTGGACATGGTCGATCCCTGTCAGTCAGGTATAGATATGCAGTCTCGTCCGTCCGGCGGTCAAGTGCTTGGACGGGGTAAGGGGGGTATAGGGAAGTGTGGGGTAGTAGGGGTGGGAAGGGTCAGGGGTAGAATATATACAGTCGCTGTAAACAGCGGCGTTGGAAAAGAGCGTCGGGGGGCTGGGGCCCCTCCGGCCGTTAACGGGCGGAGGGGAACCGCTCACCTGATTTTTGTCGCTCACTCCAGTAGGGCAGTCGAAGGAGTCCCGGAATTCCCAAGTGGGCCGGGCCCAGGGGACCAAGTGCGCTCGCTAATCGGTCGTCGCTGACCACTATGGCCTCTCGGGGCTCCACCCAGTCAGGACCTTCCGTCTCCCCGGCTTACGGCACTATCTATTAAGGAATGAAACATAGTTATCAACCTCACCTTAAAAGAACAGTAATAACTTCAACAAGGATATCAGCCATAGGGAATAAACAATTCAACAATTTAACATGGGTCCCATTTGTACCTTCACCGTGTAGGTCACCTAGTGGCCTGTCACGGGACCCTCCCCCCCACCCACATCTCCATTCCCTCCCAATCTCTCATCACCCTAATGGCAATTCCCACCCTCTCTCCGCTTACCCTCACCCCTGTGGGTGTGATCTGGTCTCGGTGGCGTGTGTCTGGAAGTTGGTGTTGTGGGGTCCAACCATCGGGCGGTTGGGGCACATTTATTTTCCACATGGGCATAAGGCCTCTCATGCGACTCTCGCCCACGATAATAAAGCTGGTTAATAGTAACCCCCCCTCCCCCCCCCCCCCGGGTTAGCCCCCCCATATACTTAGGTGTTTCCTTGTATGCCCTCCCTCCCCCTTATCTGGAGCCTCAGCTCTAGCAATACTTGCTGTGTCGAGAAGTCACGGCAGTGTCCATTTAGTGGTGGGGCCACAGGGGTACCCCAGTGTAAAGTCCAGAGTTCGTGACATGCCTATGGTATCAGAGTAGCAGTTCCAAGGTCTAGACTTCGAGCAGGCATGGCAGCTTTCAGTTGGGCATCCCCACTGGTCTAGTCGTCTGTGTGCGAGGTGGCCTCAGTCTCTGGGGTCGGGGACCCAGGCCTTGTGGTCGGGGGGTGAAGGTGTAAAAGTTCAGCGGGTTCGGCCAGGGTAGTGTCTCCGGTGGCAGGTGTAGCTCCTTCTGGAGAGCCTGGGTATCTTCTTCCCCTAGGACCATGAAGGGGCCGTTAGGAGTCGCCACTTGCAGTCCTGTGGGAAAACACCAGCGGTACCGCAGCTGGGCGGTTTGTAGCTGCCTGGTTAGGGGCTTCATTGCTCTTCTGTATGCCAGGGTTGCTGGAGATAGATCGGGGAACAGGTGGATCTCCGAACCTTCTAACAGGATTTTTTCTGCGGTTCTGGCTTTGCGAAGGATCTCCTCTTTCAGGGGAAAGCTCTCCAGACAGCAGATGATGTCGCGGGAAGGGCCTTCAGGGGGTCCCTGGGGCCTAAGTGCGCGGTGTGCACGTACAAAGCCTATAGGCGTTTGAAGCGGACGGGCCAGCAGTCTGTTAAATAGATCCGACAAGGTGGCTTGAATAGGGGTGTTCTTGTCCAACCCCTCAGGTACCCCCCTGATGCGGATGTTCTGTCTCCTACCCCTGTTATCTAAGTCCTCAATATGCAGTGCCATTTGCTGTAGTACCTTCGTATGAGACTGCAGCATGTCAGTGCTTGCTGCCTGAGATGCAGACATGTGGTCACTGTCTGCCTCGAGCTGGGCCACTCTCTGGCTGAGGCCCTGTATCTCCTCTCGCAGTGCATGGAGCTCTGTAGTGATGGAGGTGTGGAGTTCAGCATTAGCCTGTTTCAGGTCTGCTTTCGTGGGTAATTGCTGGAGTATGGACATCAGTTCAGGGGTGAAGGATTGGGAGTTTGTTGGTGCATGCTCTCCTTGTGGGGACCGTGGGCGGGGAGAGCCCGAGGCCGTGGAGTCAGTTGAGGCCTGGTGGTCCGGGTCCGCCTGTGCCACGAGGTATTGCTTCATGGAGGGGTTCGGAGCACTTTTCAGGGTGTCCGCGGGTCTTTGGGCATTCGATGTGCGGTGAGTCTTCCCCATTACGAGCGTTTGGCTGTGCGGTCGGTGAGGTTTAGTGCTAGGCCGGCGGGGAGCTCACGGTTTAGGCAGCCATGTTCGCGGACCTCCAAGCCACGCCCATAGAATACTATTATAACTACTTATTATTATATGTTTTGTATGTTATGCTGTACATCTTATAAATGTCGTTGTATGTGTTTTATAATCCTGTAGAAAATCTAAATAAAGACTAATATTAGAAGAAAAAAAACAAATCCTTACATTTTAAGGAATTTAGGATTTTTATGCCACATGGTGTGGAATCATGGACCTACAGTGCAAATCACAGAGTTCCATTGGCTGCTGATATTATATATTCTTTGCAACTTTGTTTTCATTATGAGCAACTTTCAATGAGGGCAGGAAAATTGGTATTGAATTCCAAGATGGCCGCCACCACACTGAGACAGGTTTTCAAGTCAAAATTCTAGCTAAACTTTATATAGCTTAGTTAAATAAAAAATATTAGTTAATCAAGCTGCAGTATTGTTGATTTAATGGATATATATATTTTCAGGAGACAGTGCCAATTGAGGCTTATAATATTTTTTTTGCTGTCACAAGATTTTTTTTTACTGCCTGCATAGACAGTTTTTAGAATCATCCCAAAAAAGATGCTGTCTTTCCTAAGAATAAATAAGTAAGTAAAAGCCAGATACCAGAGTGACACATTGGCCTAGATTTATCAAAGGTTGACTTCTATTTTTACTGTGCTTCGGCAATCATGCTGTTTATCCAATAATTTATCAGACATCAAGACACATTTACCAAGGGACCATCTAGGCTATTTTAAGTCCTTTAGAGGTATTTTTGTTTTAGAGCAACAAGCAGATCTAGCATTTAGCTGGCTATTTATAATGCTTATATTAACTTGAAATAGCGATATATGCATTTGACGCTACCAGCAAAGGAAGTAGAACCTTTATACATGAAATGTGTAGGCCAAAATATATATTTCTTTGTAGTTGGTGTAAATTTGTGAAGTAGGAATGCATAAAATCTTAAAGCAAGTCTGTCACCTTTGAAATTGTATATACTCTTTTTTCCAAAAAAAACACAATATACACATGAGACAAAGTATTGACCACTTTGACTCATTGCAATGCCAATTTTTGTTTAAAAACCCTGAGTTGGATATTATTTTCCAGGCATCATCTCACATGATTCTTAATAGCTGCTATCTATAGAATATCCAACTGTTTTGCTTGATCCTTCACAAACCCAGTTTTTCCTATTACTTCCTGGTTTGGTTAGCTCAGTGGATCTAAACTCAAAAGGTAACAATTGCTCAGAACACCTGCCTTGCAAACACTTCCCTTTGAGCTGCATTGAGCCTAGGAAGTCTGTGATTGGACAGCTATAGAAAGTCTGGGCAGGGTAAGCAGGGGAGGGTTTGCAAAAGCTGTAGACCAGAGACCATGGTGGGGAACCCAAATAGCTAAAATGGGGGGGACATAGTGTCCCCCCGCACTTCCACCCGTGACCGAGGTGGGGGCTATTAATATAAACAGGGAGACCTAGCGTTCCCCCCAAGGCCCTCCCATGACCCGCGGGTGGGGACCATAATTAATTAAAGTGGAGGGGACACCTAATGTCCCCCCCATGTCCCCACCCATGAACGACAGATGGAGACCCTAATTAAATAAATGGGGGGTACCTAATGTCCCCACCCATGACCGTCAGGTGGGGACCTTAATTAAATAAACGATGGGGGGACTTAATGTCCCCCCCAGGTCTCCACCCATGAGCGGCAGGTGGGGACCCAAATTAACCCCTTCCCGACCAATGACATGCCAGATACGTCCGTCAAAAAAACAGTCCGTACCGACCTGGTACGTCATTTAGTAAATTGTAACTTACCTGATCGCTGGTGATCCCCCGTCGGAGATCCTCCGCTGGCAATCGCGATCCTAGGGTCTGCCTGGGAGCTCAGACAGACCCCCTACTGCCCTATCTGGCCCTCCCAGGGTCCTCGCAATCACATGGCTGGAATAGCTGGCTTGTGCAGTGCCTGCAGGGGGGCTGCCTGAGCTCTCAGGCTGTCCCCCTAAAGTCTGCAAAAAAGTTAAAATAGTTATTAAAAAGTTTATCAAGTACATAAAAAGTACTTCGATCATATATATATATAAATCTGATCTAAGTACTTTTACATGCACATAAACACACATACACCATTATTAAAAGTGTCTTTTAATATTAATTATATATTAATTATTTTATAATTTTATATATATATATATATATATATATATATATAAATGACATCATTCTAAGTGTATTTTAATATTTAAAATTAATGTATAAATATAATTAATATTAAAATACACTTAGAATAATGTTATATATATATATATATATATATATATATATATATATATATATATTGAAAAAAATGGGGCTGACCAACTCTCCATGTGTGCTGCTTTCTGTTGAATATCTTCGACTGTGATGGTGACTAGTCCCTGTTCTGGCAACATGCAGTGGTCTGCTTTCAGGCCCAGTAGCCAATGGGCCTCGGTGTTATGAGATGCTTCTTTTTCCTAGATATTGTTCCAGTACTCTTCAGTCTCAGCTCAGGGTGGGTCTTGCAAGGAGATGTGGTGGTAAAGAGGGCATTGATTATCTTAGCCTCTGCTTCTCTGGTGTATCTACTGAGTCTGTTAGTCTCTCCTTATCTGTTTCCAGCTCCTCTGGTATTGGCATATCCTTGTACTTCCGCAACATGATATAATATAAATGAAAAAACAACAACATTTTATATATATATATACACTTTCTCTCTCTCTCTCTGTAACTGGGGGGGTATTGTTATACTCGGAAGACTTCGCTGAACACAAATATGAGTGTTTAAAACAGTAAAACGTATCACAACGATGAAATCACCAGTAAAAGTACAGTTTTTGTGTAAAAAAAATGCAAAAAACAAATATGAACGCTAACTTTGGCAAGCGTTTGTGGCTAAGTGGCTACTACAAAAGACTGGACATACCCCATTGTGAATACCCTGGGTTGTCTAAATTTGAAAAAGGTATGCCATGATGGAGTTAATTCACATTCCTGGGCTACCATATAGTCTCAAAAGGCAACATAGACCCAGCAAATAAATCTGGCAATTTTCAATGTGCAATCATGGAAAAGGGGAAAGCCCTACATTTGACCCCTTTAAGTTCACAAAAACCCATAAAACCTGTACATTGGGGGCACTGTTGTACTCAGGAGATGTTGCTAAACACATATTGGGGTGTTGTACAATGTGAGTGAAAAATAACACAAAATAATGACTACCCAAAAGTTTGACGAAGACTGGTGGTAGAATTAGTGCATGAAAAGTGTTAATATACCACAAGTTGAAATACCGTAGGGTGTATACTTTTAAAAAATATATGGTTTGATGGGGATAAATTACATTGGCTGGTTTCTAAAATGTCCCAAATAGGACATGGGTGCATGATGACCAGCTGTTAAAATTCAGAGTACGAAAACTGTAATGCACCCTCCAAATACGGTCTTTTAGGCCCCAAAAAACCTGACACACCTATACATGGGTGGTTTCACTGTACTTGGAAGATGTTGCTGAACACATATTGGGGTCTTATTTGGCAGTAACCCTTAAAGTACTCAGTACATGTATTCTTAAATTGCTATGTGTGTCAACAAAATCCCCAATTGTTATTTAAAAAAAAATTTTTGCCATAGATTGGTGGTAAAATGGTTGCATGAAAGAAGTAAAAATAGCCCAAGTTTAATACCTTAGGTTGTCTTCTTTTAAAAAAAATATATACATGCGAAGGGTTATTTAGGGATTCCTGACAGATATCAGTGTTACAATGTAACTTTCATTAATTTTGAAATAAAAATGGTTTGGAAATAGCAAAGTGCTACTTGTAAGTATTGCCCTATAACTTTCCAAAAAAAGATAAGAACATGTTAACATTGGGTATTTCTCAGGACAACATTTAGAACTATTTAGCATGGGTGTTTTTTTGGCGGTTGTAGATGCGTAACAGATTTTGGGGGTCAAAGTTCAAAAAAGTGATTTTATTAACATTTTTTCATCATATTTTATACTTTTTTTTATAGTAAATTATATTATATGATGACAATAACAGTATCTTTAGAAAGACCATTTAATGGCGAGAACAACAGTATATAATATGCATGGGTACAGTAAATGAGTAAGAGGAAAATTACAGCTAAACACAAACACCGCAGAAATGTAAAAACAGCCCTGGTCCTTAACGGTAAAAAAATGTAAAAACGGTCTGGTCACTAAGGGGTAAATAAAGACATTTACCTGTCACACCACTCTGATTGGTTGGCTTGATATCCAACCAATCAGAGTACTCTGAGTCCTTTTACATAGCGTGGGAAAGTTCTTTGGAATTTTCCCATGCTGTGTAATTTGACTCATAACCAATCAGAGTTTGTCTCTTCATTTACCTGTCAGAGCACTCTAATTGGTTGGCTTGGAATCAACCAATCAGAGTGCTCTGAGTCAAACTGCAGGGCAAGGGTAGCCTAGATAAGCCCCCCCCCCCTCCCCCCGCCCTGCAAAGCTCGTTCTGCGTGAACATGGATTAATTTTTCCGGCATTTATTTTAAATTATTTAAATTATTTACATTACAGGGAAAATATAGGGTAAAACACAAGCCCTATTTTGAATATGTTGTATAGATATAATATTTAAGTTTCAGTGTCTACATGCAGCTATCAACAGAGTCATTGTCCACCTATGTGCAGTCCACAGCTTGGCTCTCCTTCCTGCGAGGAGGAAAAGTTCAATCCAAATTTTGTGTTGCAAACAAGCAAAAGGCACACATGCAGACGCACGCATGCACGCATGCACACAAGCAGACTTATACAAAATTAGCTGAGAGTTCCCAACTGGCTGTTTGACAGTTCTGATGAGAAGGCTTAGTGCTACAGTAATTATTTACAAATCACTATATTTCTAAGTTACCCTAAGAGCTGATAGCAGTCCAAGGTTGCTCCATCAACTTTGCAAAATGTTAGTCACTTTTGATGGTGCTTAAAGTGACTCTACCCACTGCTGTGTTATCTATGTGCTTTAATCAACAGAGCAAGATTTCACCGTTTTTTTTTTTTTTTTTTTAAAAAGAAGCAATTAACTAATTTGTTCCTAGCCTGCTTGCTAGTGGAAAAAAAAGACCACACAAGGGGACTTATTAAAAATTAAATCCTATATTTACAACCTCCAGTTAATCAGCTGACAAGGGAAGCTTTCTAAGTCACTACATAATACCCAGCAAGCAACAATTTCCGTGACGTTTTGTGTGACAACTAAACTGCGTGCTAGACCTCCCATTGTACAGTAATACCAGTTTGCCAGTGAGTCCTTTCTCATCATTAAAGCTACAAAGGTGCACTGGGTCAGCTAATTAATACACCTGCAATACTTATTATATTTTTTGGCCCAACAACTGCTAATAATAGAGCCTCAACTTTATCCTGTAAGGATTTAATTTACAACTGTACTGAGGCCTTCGGGGCTTTACTTAATGTTGTCATATAACATACTGCTAGGCCTTTTTTAATTATAATCTAACATTCCAAAACTGTATTTCCCGGTGTAGCTGTTGTGATGGAGGCAATAAGGAAACCTTCTATGCCTTTTAGTGCTCAGAACATATCAAGTGGAGTTTAGACTGTAATCAATGGCGACAGGTGAAGTTGAAATCTATTTGTCGAATAATCATTTTTTATTGGGCAATTCTGGATCTGTCAATGTGGCATTTTGGTTGGAATGAATTTCACCGGTGAGATTGTTTCATTTTCATTTTGTTCACAGATCAAGTGAGAAGAAATAACCGATGGACGGATGTAACGGATCGCCTGGCACCCCGACTTGGTACCTCCGTTAATGGATGCTCCTAGTGCTTCCTGAGGACTCCAAGCACTCTGGCAGACACCATAATCACCGAATCCGAGAAACCTTTAAATTCTCCCAAGCATATGAATGCTGTAGACCATTGAATAGGAACCATACGAATAGGCTTGTACTCCTAGCAGTCAACTGGAACAGCATACAATAAATCCTTCCCCCAATAATGAGACGACACATCACTTTGAGGTTAAAACAGGAACTCTGGACTGGCTCATCCAGCCTGGCTTTTATTTCCAACTCACACATACAGGCCACACCCAGGGGGAGGCATAAAAGAACCAATGACATAGATGTTACCTCCCACACATCCCCTCCCCTTAGTGTGACACATAATCCCATTATGCATACCGTGTAAAATATACTTTTACACAACTTTCATAACTTTAAAACCATACATCACATTCACATAAAAATACATATCCACAATCAATCCATTCAGGGGAACAACATATTAAAAAATGGCATGAATCCGACCAGGGGTTCAAAAGTTACTAAAAGTATCTTTTGTTCCTTTCTGGCTGGCAGAAAAACATCCCCACAATGCACCCTGGTTTCCTCCCTTCTGCCCTGGAGTTAATTGGAGAAGTAATCCAATTACCCAGGACTAAAGGCAGACTCCATTAACCACATGGTTGCAAAACGACATAAAACACTTTAAAATACATAAAGTCACATTTACACATAACACACAGACATTTCACCTATCCCCAGATAGCTGTGATCTGCACGCACAAAACTACCGAATAGCGCGCAGATCCTACTCACACAGTACAATTGCCATGGAGCTAAAGTCTTTCCCATAGTCTTTCATTATATGAATAGGCTCCATGGTATGGCTATCTGGGGTATCACATTCCCATAAAGTCTGGTCCATAGTCCAAAGGCAAGAGGCGGGCAATCAGCCCCCTCCAAGGACATGTGGCGAGGTCGGTTTCGCCACAACGGAAAAAGAGGAGGATGAGTAAAAAAAAAAAATTTTTTAAAAATCTTATATTTATTAAATATATAATACAGGTACTCCTCACTTACCGACCGGGTTCCATTCCTACGACCTTGTCGTAGAGCGAATTGGTCGGTAAGTGGGGAGTTTAGGGATTCCCTGCTCTGGTGCGCTTGTCTATGTTCGGAGACATTTCCCCAAACATAGATGAACGCACAAGAGCATGGAATCCCTCTAATCTATGCTTGGGGAAATTTCCCCGAACATAGATTAGAGGCATTCCCTGCTCTGTTGCATTCGTCTATGTTTGGGGAAATGTCCCCAAACATAGACAAACACAGTAGATCAGGGAATCCCTCTAATTCCCACAATGACTCGCACTTACCACCCCGCAAGAGAGCTGGTCGTAGGTGCGAGCCATTGTAAAACTCGTATGTCACAAAATGAGGACCACCTGTATATATATATAGATTATTTATTTTACTGTTCCTCTTTCGTCACTCTGTTGGTCACTTATCTCTTGATCTGTGTATAAAATCAACATAACAACCCCTGGATGTTGGGCTAAGGTAACATACCTAGGAGGTACTTGAAAACCAGAGTAATACTTTGTTGTTATTATTATTATTATTATTATTTGGAACTCTGAATCATGAAACAGACAAAATGGATTTGTCCACTGTCCGTTGAATTCAAAGTAAATTCAAAGTGAATTTCTAATTTAAGGTAAAAAAGTTGAGTTGGAAAGGTTCTCCAAATCAGCTGTGCTTCCAGTTCAGATGTTTTGATCTACAATTTGCAACTCACTTTGAATTCACTTTGAATTGCTAACAATAGTTCTGATACCGGAGAAACTGACGGAAGCCAAGCACAGAGAGATGGACACAGGTTTCTTCAGGAAGGAAGAGATTCTTTATTGGATCACCGATCGGGACTCAGAGGGACTAGCGTCACCAAAATACCACAAGTTCTGAGCCCCGGACAATAGTGCAGGCTCCTTATATAGGCATATAACTCCTCCCATATTAAGCTCCACCCGCACATTCTCTTAACCAATCAACACAAATAAGAATTAACTTCCTGTTTGACCGCATGGCTTGTCCAGCACAATGGAGGAGGGGAATACTATATCCTGTATTCTTGCACATGCTCCGTACACTACTGATCGTATCTTGCCTCGTGCAACCAACTGATCGATACGTCAGCATATGCACGTACACATGCCACGTGGTAATCTCGGCCTACTAAATTTATTTTTACCGAGATTCCACCACATTCCCCCCTTTGATGCCTCTTGATATTTTACAATTACTTGAGGCATCACATAACCTTAGTTTTGCTTACACCGCAAGTTACCTTGAACCAGACCAGACTTATCTTATGATGTGAATCTTTTAACACTCATCTTCCTGCATTGGTTCTCCTTGATCTAGAGCCTTATACTTATATATCGCCATTATCTGTGCAGCAGCCTTCCTCTCTGCTATACTTCCTATCAGGCTTTGCACAGACCTAACTACTAAGGGTATAAGACACGGCAGGAGTAGACACAACATTAAAATCAGTAGGACTCCACCTACCACTGCCTTAAGCCCTCCAAACCACTCATACCAGCTACCAAACCAACTACTTGGATTGTACCCTTTCCATACCTGAGTAGGCACATGCGCTAGTTTAACCATATGGCTAGTAAGCTCAGCTATTGCTTGCCCTTCGTCATCTATTTGAAGACAGCAATTGCTTAGGTTAAACTTCCCACATACACCTCCCTCTACTGCCAAAAGGTAATCCAAGGCTAATCTATTCTGGTATACTGCTGTCCTCATCCTGGTATTATGTTTCACTAGGAGATTGAGCGCTTGTGATGTTTCGTTAGTAATAATCTCAACCACCGCCTGTAATCTTATAATGCGGTTAAGCATATAAATAGGGGTTCTATAACCAAAGGTACCATCTTCTGCCCACGTGGCTGGCCCATAATAATCTATGATACGCTGGGGAGGCCATTCATTATCTTCCCAGGTGCCTATCTCTAAGGGTCCCCTTTTCTTCCTATGATTCACATCATACACTTTAACACCTAAAGTCTCACCTGTTTCAATCGGTAACAAGAAGAAGGATGGTTTGAGCATACCCAACACACATGCCCCTTCCCAGTCCTGTGGCAACTCCGAATAGGCTTTCTTACCACAGATCCAGTACAAATTTGCTGGGGCTCTCCAGGTAGATGTGATGGATAAATCAAACCACACATCCTTTAAACTGGCATATCTAGCAAACGGGTTAGATGGTTCTGAGACATTTGAAGCCGACCACCAAGTTGTATTTTTAGTATCATCATCATAAGCTTTTTGCCCTAGACAAGTTAATTCTCCTACAGAAGTATTATACATTATTCCTTTCCTTGCTATGCAAACATAACCTATGATGGAGGTCTTTAATCTCCACTCAGATTTACCTCTAACACTCAAATGATAATCGGCTTGTGTAGATATTAGTTGGTCAACTGCCTCAGAACCGGACATTACCTCCTTTGCTTCCCAAGGCCATTGGTCTCCCATGTTAGTACCTCCACACACATAGCAGTTGGTAACATTAAGACTACCGGCAATACTTTCAGCTAGGTCAATGAACAGGTTTTTAGCGTTATGGGGGATCTTATTATCTATACTCATCTCTTCATAAAAGGAATGGTATACTTGATGAGTCTGGGAGGATACCGTATCAGTCTCTATTCCTATAAACAATAATGTCCCAGGATCTAAACCCGTCCCGTATATCTGAAACCCAAATAAATTTCCATACTTATCTAGGAACTTGTCGGGGTTATTAATAAGTATATGGACTGGGTTGCATTCCATAGACTTACAATAAGGGCTAGTCGGCAACTTAGTCACTATCATGTCTTTATCTACTGTCTGTCCCCAAGTCGCCCACCCCACACAAGACCAATATGGGCAAAAGTTATAGTTTTTATTTGGGCATCTAGGACTTACATATTTATTTTTACTACTGGGACAAATATATTTATCATTAGACCCATACGTCCTCTCCCATCTAAGATCCCCACATACATTCCACGGTTTTCTACCACTTGATATCGCCTTACATGCATCAAATAGCAGAACACCCGAAGAATATACGGATTCTAACACCGTCTTATTAATTAGGGTCCCCTGAGGATCTCCATTCCTGAGAGTCAACCAAATTGTACGAGGTTGATACTCTGGACTGAAGCACTTAGGTTCTCCTACTCCTAAATGGCACACACTATAGTCTATATTTAGGTATCTACATCTTGATACCTCTCCTTTACATTCGTATTGTGAATGCCAAATTAGGGTTTGGGAAATATGGTTACCTGTTCTCGTAGTCTTAATGCATACCTCACAGCTAGGAGTGTCGGTACCTCTACCTTCCTGAATATAAAAACACATGTAAATAAACACAATCAAAAGCACATCTTTCGCCGTCATCCTCAGTCTTCGTCCGTGCGATGGAACCTCAGCTTCCAGGATGTGAGGGCTGCAGGGAATGGAGTTCTGCTCGTCTTCACAGGTGTCCCTTCGAGACTTTCCTGGCTTATACACTATGTGTTGGTAAGCGGACAGGCTTTATTATGGCCTTCTCACTCACACCTGTAACAATAAAATTTGTAATCCACAATAATTCCTCGTTACTCCGACTGAGTAGTGCGTTTCAACCGGATCTTGCAGGGATTCTCTGGATCTGCTGTAACTTGCCAAGAATCGACTGCTGCTGGTTTAACCCTGGAGTGATGTATCCACGGAGTTACTTCGGCTACTTTTATCGCTGTAGGGGTAGACAAAAGAACAACATAAGGACCTCTCCACTTGGGCCCTAACGGTACATTATTCCACTCTTTAATCCACACTTGGTCTCCTGGATGATAACTATGAACAGGGGGATAAATATTCACAGGTAATCTATCTTGTACCCATTTCTGTACCTCCTCCATAGTCTTACCCAACTCTACAACCTGCTGCCGGGTAATTCCTTCTCCCAACTGACTCAAATCCCCCCTTAAGTTACCAAGTACGGGAGGTGGTCGCCCATACATAATTTCAAAAGGAGAGAGGCCCATCCTTCTGGTAGGGGTACTGCGGATTCGCAATAGAGCTATGGGTAAGAGAACGTTCCACTTAAGTTGGGTTTCCTGACACATTTTAGCCAACTGGTTCTTAATAGTTCTATTCATTCTCTCTACCTTACCAGAACTCTGGGGTCTATATGCAGTATAACGCCTCCACTTTATACCAAGCATATGAGTCAGTTGTTGTAGGCACTGGTGAACAAAAGCTGGACCATTGTCCGATCCTATAGAACAGGGTAGTCCATATCGGGGTATTATTTCTCGTAGCAGGAATCTTACAACTTCTCCTGCTTTCTCTGTACGAGTAGGACATGCTTCTACCCAGCCTGAATAGGTGCACACAATTACCAACAGGTAACGATGTCCACCCGATTTAGGCATTACTGTAAAGTCTATTTGTAGATCGGACATGGGGAGTCCCCCCATAAACTGGACTCCTGGTGGCTTTACTGGTCCTTGTCTTGCATTATTCTTAGCACACGTTACACATCTGCGTACAATGGCCTGAGTCAAGTTGGACAATCTTGGTATGTAGAAATGTTTCCTGAGAGATTCTTCAGTACTGTCTCTCCCAGAATGTGTCCCGTTGTGATAATTTTGGACAATTTCTACCGCTAGTGATGCTGGTATGACTATTCTTCCATCTTCTAGCTGATACCACTTGTTCTCCAAATACTTTCCCGGTTCAGTCTTTAACCACTCCTCTTCTTGAGCTGTATAAACTGGAGTCCATTGGGACAGTGGAGTTGGTATAAGAGCAGCTATATGCCCCACATACTCCTGTCTTCCTGATTCAGCAGCACGCTTAGCTGCACTATCTGCCATCCGATTTCCCTTGGTTACATCACCATCTCCTCTCAGATGCGCTCGACAATGTATGATACCGACTTCTTTCGGCTCCCACACTGCTTCCAATAGTTGTAGGATTTCGGCTGCGTATTTGATTTCTTTGCCTTCTGAATTCAGTAGTCCTCTTTCTTTATACAAAGCTCCGTGGGCATGAGTGGTTAAGAACGCATACTTAGAGTCCGTATAGATATTCACTCTTAAACCTTCAGCCAATTGTAACGCTCGTGTTAGTGCTATTAATTCTGCCTTTTGTGCTGATGTTCCTTTCGCCAGTGGCCGAGCTTCTATCACCTTGTCTATTGTTGTTACTGCATATCCTGCATAGCGGATCCCTTCTTTCACATAACTACTGCCGTCGGTATAATATTGAACATCGGGGTTCTGGATGGGAAAATCACGAAGATCTGGTCTACTTGAAAATACTTCATCCATTACTTCCAAACAATCATGTTGACTTTCAGTAGGTTGCGGCAAAAGGGTAGCTGGATTTAAGGTGTTTACAGTCTCTAAATGCACTCTTGGGTTTTCACACAACATTGCTTGATACTTGGTCATACGGCTGTTACTAAACCAATGATTTCCTTTGTAATCCAACAACGTCTGTACTGCATGTGGGACTCGTACATAAAGTTCTTGACCCAGAGTGAGTTTATCGGCTTCAGCTACTAGCAGGGCGGCTGCAGCTACGGCTCTTAGACAAGGTGGAAGTCCGCTGGCCACTGCATCCAGTTGCTTAGACATGTAGGCAACAGGTCTTTGCCATGATCCCAAGTACTGTGTCAATACTCCCACAGCCATTCTTCTTTGCTCGTGTACATATAAGTAGAATGGTCGTGTGTGATCAGGTAGACCTAATGCTGGGGCACTCATCAAAGCCTTCTTCACATCTTCAAATGCCGTTTGCTGTTCTTGGGTCCATAAGAAGGGGTCGTGCTCTGTACCTTTGATGGCTGCGTACAGAGGTTTTGCCAGTATCGCATAGCTGGGAATCCATATCCTACAGAAGCCTGCTGCCCCCAAGAATTCTCGCACTTGTCTTCTATTCTTGGGTATTGGTATTTGGCAGACAGCTTCTTTTCTCTCTGGCCCCATAATCCTTTGACCTTCAGAGATATGGAATCCCAGATACTTGACAGTTGGCAAACACAACTGAGCCTTCTTCCTGGACACCTTGTATCCTGCCTTCCAGAGAATATGTAGTAGATCGTGCGTTGCTTGCTGACATTTTTCTTTTGTAACTGCTGCTATCAACAAGTCATCTACATATTGTAACAATACACATTCTCCTGGGATAGACTCGAAATCCAGTAGATCTTGACTTAGAGCTGAACCAAATAGGGTAGGTGAATTTTTAAACCCTTGGGGCAGTCTTGTCCAAGTCATTTGGCGTTTTGAGCCCGTTACAGCGTTCTCCCATTGGAAAGCGAAAATACATTGACTTTCTGCGGCAATTCGGAGGCAAAAGAAGGCATCTTTGAGATCTAAGACTGTGAAGTAAGTAGCCCCGCCCGGAATTAAAGCAAGCAGGTTATATGGATTGGGTACAACTGGATGTATACTAACAACCGCATCATTGACTGCTCTCAAGTCCTGCACAGGTCGATACTCATCTGTACCGGGCTTTTGAACAGGCAGCAATGGGGTGTTCCAGGGGGAAGTACAGAATTTTAGGATACCATACCGTATGAACTTATCCAGATAGGATTGGATGTTCTTCTTAGCCTTCTGTGGGATGTGGTATTGTCTTAGGCTCACTGGATAAACCCCAAGTTTCAGTTCAATTTTTATAGGTGGAATATTGCGGGCCAGTCCTGGTGGGTTGTTCTCTGCCCAAACTCCTGGTATGTTAAACAATGTCTCATCACTCCTAGGGTTTTGGCTAGTCAACACTGTATAAAGTCGCCACTCTTCTTCCTTTGGTACGGATAAAGTCATAATACCTGAAGGTCCATTAAACTTTAAGGATGTTGTTCCATTTGGTAGGAACGTAATCTGCGCTTGTAATTTTGATAGCATATCACGTCCCAGCAATTGGACTGGACATTCAGGCATATAAAGGAATTGGTGTTTTACTACGTGGCCTCCCAATGTACAGAGTCGACTTTTAAGAACCGGTTTTTCAGCACTTCTTCCAGTTGCTCCTATCACAGTAATAGTCCTTCCAGATGGAGGAGCAACTAGATTAGTCACCACTGAATGTTCAGCACCAGTGTCGATCATGAACGCACTCCTTTTTCCCCCTATTGATACATCGACCATAGGCTCCGCTCGACCAAGGGGGATGGAGCCCGGTCGGTATCAATAGTCCTCCATGACCGTGTCAGCCAATCCTACAAAGTCCCTACCTTCTCTATCGCGGGACCTTTGCGCTGCTGGAATATACCTGTCTTCCCTAACACTTCCTCTGTTCCCATTACTCCCTCTATAACCATTACTCCCTCCGGGGCCTCCTCTACCTCTCGCTCTGCCTCTAAAGTTTCCGTAGCCTGCCCTGGGTAGGTCTCTCTCGTACTGCTCTCTTTGCGGACATTCGTTCCTCCAATGCCCTTCTTCCTTGCAATACGCGCATTGATCCCTACTCAAAGGCTCCCTACTCCATCTATTATTGCCTCTATCTGGGCCCCGTTTATCTACGCCTGCGATCGCTACCGCTAGCATATCAGCCTTTTTACGCATCTTGCGCTCTTCCTCTTTCTTACTTTCTGTATCCCTGTTCATATAGACCTTATTCGCTACCTCCATTAGTTGGGTGATGGACATACCTGCAAACCCTTCTAACTTTTGTAGCTTGCGCTTAATATCTCCGTATGCTTGGCTGACAAAGGCGGAGTTAACCATTCGGGAATTGTCTGCGTCTTCCGGATTAAAGGGGGTATACAAGCGGTATGCCTCCAATAATCGGTCATAAAAGACACTGGGCGCTTCATCGCTTTTCTGAATCACCTCAACTGTCTTCGACATGTTAATGGCTTTCTTTCCTCCGGCTTTCATGCCAGCAATTATAGCGTCTCTATAGGCTCTGAGTTGAACCATATCAGCACCATTTACGTTCCAATCGGGATCAGTGTTGAGATAATGTGTTGCGGCCCATGCTGCTGGATTAGCTTGGTTCAAAACACGGGCTCTATCCTCTAGTGCTTTTATGGCTGCTTGATTTATTCTTGTCCTTTCCTCATTGTTAAATAAAGTCATTAGTAACTGCTGGCAATCAGCCCATGTCGGATTATGCGTCTGTACTATTGAGGTGAACAGATCAGTCATAGCTTGTGGTTTCTCAGTATACGAGGAATTATGGGTCTTCCAGTTTAAAAGATCGGTTGTGGTAAATGGGACATATACGAAGACTGGGTCAGCGTGTGCCATTTGACCTGCGGCATCGATATAAGCTGACCCGGGATTCAGACGAAGAGGCATCTGATAGTGCTTTAATTGTTGGGCACCAGTCAACTGTCGGGTTTGGATGGGGCTACGTAGAGAGGCGTCAGTCATGGGTTCCGGTCGGGGAGAGATAGGGTATGGGGATGTGGGAGGTTGGTTTTGGGAAAAGGTCGTAAATAAAACACTTCGAGCCGAGCTAGATGAAGCTTGACCGGAAGTCTGAAGTGGCGCCAAATCAGGATATTCGTTTCTAATGGGGGTGGGTTCTGGTTCCGGAAGGGGAGATTTAGTACGAGGGGGGGTGGATCCTGTACTGGAGGAGGAAGCGGAAGTGGATGGGGGTAATGAGGGGAGGGCTGCAGGACTTCCTGCGTTTGCGTCACTTCCTCTTAACGGAAAGTAAGGGGGCGGCAAAGGGATCTCGGACTCAGGGGGCGTGTCCAAAATGGGCCTAACACCAGTCCTAGTGGACGAACAAGTCCTAGCTACCATGAGGCGACACTGCTCCTCGTGGCATGTCTGGAGCCATTTTGGCGAGTCATTTACGGCCTGTCTCCAACAGTCAATATAAGGAAACTGGCCGTAAAGTTCAGGCCTACCTGATACAGCCACGTGTAAGCGCTGTACCAGAGTTAAATCCAAACTGCCACGTGGCGGCCATGCCGCAACCAAAGTAGGCCACTCCCTAGTGCACAAAGTAACTAAACGCACAGGAGACATCTTAACCCCAAAATCACAAGTTTTGAATCCCTTTTTAAAATTCTTCACCATACAACCTAAGGGATCCGGAATCGTTGACTGCGACGCACCCATACTTAACAATGGAACATCGTCGACAACGAATACTATACACGCGTACTATTCAACAGTCACACCCGTTTCCTCTGGCAACAGCACCACGTGGTACGGTTACCAAGTGAAACGTACACAATAACAATAAACACTCAGGGAATTCCCGTACACACACAGCTGTTACACCAGTCACTATATAATCAATATTATGCCCTTTGGCGTAACTATACAGTCACCCACGCTATAATTCTCTATATACGAATTACCCGTCTATAACACACCCCAGTAACATCGTCTTTTACAAATAGCGGTTACAGTACGGTTAGCATAGGTCAAAGCACAAGTTAAGGTCACAATACAATTATTAGTGGTTATGGTGTTAAACATGCAATGGACAACAATGATTAGTACTTATATACAGTGTCAGTAAATATACAGGGTTATGGTACCGTGCACTATAATACAGCAACACACTATTAACACTCTCGCTAGACGGCTGAGCTCGCGCTATCTAACAAGATATACACTTTACTAAAACAATCGTTAACACATTTACAATTCCCAACTAAACTATTGGCCAGTACCTTGAATGGACTACCTAAAACTATATACACCCGTTTTGGTTAGCCACACTGCCCAATCACCACATATATAGCGAGCTAGAGAACCGAATTTACACAGGCGCCTCTTAGTCGCACTATCAAAAGTCTAGTGGGTTCCAAATTTACACGCCTTCCCACTTAACCCAGATAGGATGAGAACTAGCGAACCGAATTTACACAGGCGCCGCTTAGTCTCCCGGTCCCTCCGACCTAGCGAACGTAATATACACCCTAGAACGCTAGTCTAGACAAGACACCGGTGTCCGGCTAGGGCTATTTACACCAGGACCCCGCCTGACTAACCAAATCAAACGGTCTGACTAAAGAGCGTTCGATCGAGCGGTGCGCCTTCGCTCCTTCCCTCCGACAGAGGGGGCAGATACACAGATTCAAAACCCCTTTGGGCCTACCGCACAATCGGTATACCCCTAGTGGGTCCTGCCGTCTAAAACAGCAGTTGTCTTACCTCCTCGTTCCTGAACCTGAGTTCACACTCATCGACGGGGACACCCCAGCACTTCTCACGTAGAGGCCGATGATCTCCTGGACAACAGACCAGTGGCGCCGAGACGAAGGGAGGTCCACGCAGAAGTTCAGGGGTGCAGCCGTAGAGAACGTGGGCAAAGATAGACCGTCTCACGCCTCTGCCTCTCAGCTACCGTTGAACGATGAGCTTCCCGGCCAATGCACCAAATGATACCGGAGAAACTGACGGAAGCCAAGCACAGAGAGATGGACACAGGTTTCTTCAGGAAGGAAGAGATTCTTTATTGGATCACCGATCGGGACTCAGAGGGACTAGTGTCACCAAAATACCACAAGTTCTGAGCCCCGGACAATAGTGCAGGCTCCTTATATAGGCATATAACTCCTCCCATATTAAGCTCCACCCGCACATTCTCTTAACCAATCAACACAAATAAGAATTAACTTCCTGTTTGACCGCATGGCTTGTCCAGCACAATGGAGGAGGGGAATACTATATCCTGTATTCTTGCACATGCTCCGTACACTACTGATCGTATCTTGCCTCGTGCAACCAACTGATCGATACGTCAGCATATGCACGTACACATGCCACGTGGTAATCTCGGCCTACTAAATTTATTTTTACCGAGATTCCACCACAGTTCAGTGGATGCTCTTGAGCATGTAAGCTAAGTCAGGTCACCAAAAATGTGCCTCATGTCTATCCACGTAGCTTGATTGTAAAAGCAACATTGTAAACCAAATAAGACAAAGTCTTAGCAAAGATGGCACGTTACGACAGAAGAGTTGCCAGAATTTATGCATAGTTTCAAATCTGCATTCTGAGAGATTTTAATTACTGAAGTCAGTTCTTTAGACGTGAAAGGGCCATCTAACAATGTAGAATGTTCACTGAAAAGCTTTGCATTGACTCTGCTTTATGAAAAATAGAAAAAATTAAGACAAAAATATAGTGATTAAAAACTAAAATAAAATAAAAATACACAGCTTTAGATTTCTTTTGTATAATATCAATGTAAAAATTGTACCGGAATCAGTTGTGGTTTTTGTGTTTCTCTGCTAATCCTGGTCTCCTCTCTAATATCAGTAGAAGCACTGAGTTTATATAGTTCCGAACTCACTTTAGCTTCTACAGCAAAAGATTCTAGTAAATAACTCACAACATTTGTAGGTGTCGAATGGAATGGGGACAACTGGAGGAAAGACAGTTTGAAGGTATGTGAAGCTGAGGCTCATTGTGTTGTCTGCTGCAATACAGAGATATTCTCTCAAATCTCAGGTCTGCTCTGATGAATTTTATACAAATGTATTATTATAAATATTTCATTTGTTGCATGATGTCTAACACTGCTGCGGCAGCTATACAGCAGCCCTATACAGTTCGTTCGTGCTTAGTAAGAGTTTAGATCTTACCACATGCATAAAATTCAGCAGTTGGCAGATGGCTTTTAGCAAGCACTATTATTATTGTTTATAGAGAGGTAACAGATCCCAAAGTGCTTGTAGACAGGGGCTGTTTGACAAGACGAGAGGTAAAGAAAGCTCTGCTCAAACAAGTTTATAATCTGTGAGGATTTGAGTTAGGTGGATATATATCCTCAGGTGTCTCATCCTGGGACACTTACTGAAGAAGTGGTCTGACTGAGGTTTAAAGGGACACTCAACTGCCCAAATAACAAATAAATAAAAATCACTGTTTAGTAGATATACCCCAAATGAAAACTTGCATGTATTTAATTATGTATTTTTTCATTTTGTCTATATCTAAAATCAGCCTGCAAAACCTGAAGTTCTCTTGTCTGTTGCCTTTGCAAGCTCTCCCCTTCTAACCCCGCCCAGACTTTCTGTTGCTGTCCAATCACAGACTTCCCATCGCAGCTCAATGAGAAGTCTTTGTAAGTCAGGTGCTCTGGGCAATTGCTGCCTCTTGAGGTGAACTGCATTGAGCTAACGAAACCAGGAAGTAACATTACCTGTTGTCTGCTTGAAATCCAAGGGGGTGTAACCAGGTTAATCTATAAAAGTGTCAATTTCTATTGAAATCTTTGCAAAATGAAAAAAAAAAGGACACACTCTTCATACATAAAACTTTTCAGCAAGCAAAAGTTTTTTAGGGGTCTGGAATGACCCTTTAAACTGGGGTTTCTCGTTTCTAAGGCAGTGACGCTACCACTAATATATATATTTTGTAGCATTGTATGAAATTACCAGCAATATTTTCTCCTGGAAGCAAGGTTAATTTGTGTCTCCATATAATCTGTATTTACTCCTTGCTATGGGGTTTAGCCAAGATCTTCATAGTAGTATTTGTGATGGCAAACATTGCATAACATGAAAGAACCTTGATAGTTTCAGTCATACAGTTAAATGAACTGTCATCAAAAAATATGTACCCCTGGAGAACACAATGTAAAGTCTACATTGAAATCGTCCTTTGTTCCTGAAGACATTTGGGAATTACTATAAAAAGATTGTAAGCTCTTTGTCATATTGACTCATTCTACATGCAGCGTTCTGTGATTCAGACTGAACGATTTGCTGGCAGCCTTGCCTGTAGAAGCAGATGGTGTGACACAGTGATTAGGCTGTCAGTCCGCGTAATAAGTAGATCTACATACGGCTGATGTATGGCAGCAAAATGTTAACTCTTCTTCAAATATGGTGAATCACTAACACGCAGAAAGGTTAAGATTACTAATAGCTCAGCCAGTTTAAAACATATCAATTAAAGAAAATGAGCAGGACCAAACAGAGCAGCCAACTGCAATACACAGCCATTTAAGTCTCCATGTTTGTATTGAACAAAGGCTGGATGTAGGGAGAAATTGATGTTGACATTCACGGACCATCATTTTTAAATGTATCTCTTTCACCACGCCTTTTATATGTTCAAGTTTGCAAAGACCCTGGTCAATGTGTGTATTTTTAAACATCAGGCGAGCCCAAGAAATGCAATGAGTTAAAAAAAAAATGTATGTACATCTATAATTTATCTGTAAAAATCCTGGTGGGAGAGCATAAATTGGCAAGTCCTAGTGGGAGTGAAAAATTTAAGGAAACTATAGGTTAGAAATACAAACTGAAACCAGCGCCAATGTCCCTTGGCGCTGGGGCAGGCTGCACCTTGGCTCCGATGTCGGGGACGTAATGCGCGTGCACCACCATGGAGTTTTGGGTGACGCTGGATGTCCTTATGTATAGCGTGAGGACATCCAGCATCGATTAGGTGACCAAAAGTCGCTTAATGACCTGGACGTCCCTCTAGTTGTTGTCTAGTAGACAGCCACTAGAGGTAGAGTTAACCCTGAATAATAATTATTGCAGTTTCTTAATAACTGCTATAATTACTATTGCAGGGTTAAGGGGACTGGGATAGTGCACCCAGAGACTACTTCAATAAGCTGAAGTGGTCTGGGTGTCTATAGTGTCCCTGTAAGTTTTATCGTGAGTTTTTCATCTTATGGAAACTATTATAATTGTGCCTAGACAGAGATCGCCATGTTGAGCTGCGAACTCAGGGCAACTTCTACATGATCTTCAAATTAGAGTTCAGAAATGTTTTGTAAACTAAAAAAATGCAAGTTAAATTTTGTCTCTGTGAATTTCAAAATTTAGAATTGCTTGTTAGCTGGCAATATAATAAAACCATACACAAAGTAGTGATGGCACTCGCATTCTATATTCTGTGGAGTATATTAGGTCTGCTTTTCCTGCACACTTAGATTTAGGAATAGGATTATTAGAGTTAATGTTATGGAAGTTAAGGCATTGGCGGATCCAGGGGGGGGGCAACGGGGCAATTGCCCCCCCCGAGATTCCCCCCAAGCGCCAGCCCTGCAATGTGCCTGCGGACCGGGGAGGGTGATCAGTGATCTCCCTCCCCGGTCCACAGGCACTGTGCTGACAGCCAGCAGGGGAGGGAGGGAGAGGAGAGAGGACCCGGGAGCTCAACTTGCAGCTCCTCCGGGTCCTCCTCTCGCGAGATTTGGAGCGTTGCTGCGGTTACCACGGCAATGCTCCAAATCTCGCGAGAGTGAACTCTAGCCGTGGAGCACGGGCTAGAGTTCACTGGAACCACTGGACCACCAAGGATTCCCCACTGGGACCACCAGGGATCCAGAAATGTCCCCCCTCCTCCTCATTAAAGGTAAGATGGGAGGGGGGACATAAATATATTTTATTAAATACATTTTTTTTTTTTATTAAAAAGCCTCCCTTCCCTCCTCCCCTCCCCCCCATACACACTGCCCCACATACACTGCCCCCATACACACACTACACACACTGCCCCCATACACACACTGCCCCCATACACACACTACACACACTGCCCCCATACACACACTGCCCCCATACACACACTGCCCCCATACACACACTGACCCCATACACACACTACACACACTGCCCCACATACACACACTGCCCCCATACACACACTACACACACTGCCCCAAATACACACACTGCCCCCATACACACACTACACACACTGCCCCACATACACACACTGCCCCAAATACACACACTACACACACTTCCCCCTTACAAACACTGCCCCCATACACACAAACACTGACACACTACACACACGTCCCCCTTACACACACTGACCCCATACACACACTGACCCCATACACACACACACTGCCCCCATACACACACACACCCACTGCCCCCATACACACACACACTGCCCCCATACATACACACACTGTCCCCATACACACTGTCCCCATACACACTGCCCCCATACACACACTACACACACTGCCCCCATACACACAAACACTGCCCCCATACACACAAACACTGCCCCCATACACACTGCCCCCATACACACTGTCCCCACATACACTGTCCCCACATACACTGTCCCCACATACGCTGCCCCACATACACACACTGCCCCACATACACACACTGCCCCACATACACACACTGCCCCACATACAAACACCTACCCCATACACACACTAACCCATACAAACACTGCCCCCATACACACAAACACTGCCCCCATACACACAAACACTGCCCCCATACACACAAACACTGCCCCATACACACACTGTCCCCATACACACACTGTCCCCATATACACACTGCCCCACAAACACTGCCCCCATACACACACTACACACACTTCCCCCTTACACACACTGACCCCATACACACACTGACCCACAAACACTGCCCCACATACAAAGTAAACACTACACACACTGACCCCATACACACACTGTCCACATACAAACACTGCCCCCATACACACACTGCCCCCACATACAAACACTGCCCCCCCATACACACACTGCCCCACAAACACTGCCCCCATACACACACTACCCCACAAACACTGTCCCCATACAACACTGTCCCACAAACACTGTCCCCATACACACACTGCCCCACAAACACTGCCCAATACACATACTGCCCCGCACACACTGCACACCCATACACACACAGTGCCCTACACACACTGCTGCCCCCCCATACACACATTGCCCCAAACACACACACAACCCCCTATACACACAGTGCCCCCCATACACACACTGCCCCACACATACATACAGTGCCCCCCCATACACACTGCCCCACACAGACATACAGTGCCCCCATACACACACTGCCCCCTAACACACACACTGCCACCCTTACGCACTCACACTCACTTCACCGCTCACACACACACTGCACCTTTCACACACACTTCACCCCTAACACACACCACTTCTTCTATGCCCTATATCCCAGCAGACCCCAGGTAAGTTGTCAAACTGTTCTTAAACGGTATGACTACTTACTCTGGGGTGGGATCCTGGCACTACTGGCACCATAACTACTACACTGAGCTGTAGTGGTTATTGTGCCAGGATTATTTTTTTAAAATAATCTACAAGTGCCCCTCCCGAGATCAGGCTCTGGATCCGCCACTGAGTTAAGGTTATATACAGGTTTAGGCTTATGACAGGTTTATCAAACTCTTATTCTAAGCACCATAACCACTACAGCCAGCTCTAGTGGTTTTGGTGGAAGGAGTACCCTGGCACACTCCCAGAGAAATTTAGGAAATCCTTTTAGAATGTTGTAACAATTTACCTGAGTTCTGCTAGGGGCTCACGGCCACATCCCTGCTTCTCCACTGAGGTAAGCAGCGCCATGCTCATTGGATAAGAGTATCAGCTGAGGGCTCTTAGCCAATGAGTGCAGTCCTGTATTGCCCAAGATTAAGTCCGCAGTGTCAAATTTAAATAAGTCTGGGAGGGCACCAGGGTACACCAGGCATCATAACCACTGCAATGAAATGTAGTGGTTAATGCTTGGAATGTTACTTAATGTTACAGCAGTAATGGTAATGGAACAATCCTGAAGAGGTCTAGGTCTGGGCCTAAGGTCGTCGCGATAGTTAGGACTAGTAGAAGTATTTTATGAGAGAGAGAGAGAGAGAGAGAGAGATTTTTCATTATTTTTTTTCTACACTGGTGAGACACGCTCATTATTATCACCAAACTAGAGGAATACTTTTGTCATCTCCACCATCATGTCATCTTTTTTTTAATTTATTTTTTAATTCTTTATTTTTCATTGACAGAGGTTACATGCATAAGACTTATGAACAAGTAAACACAGTTTATAACCTTTGAAGCATGATAAGCAATAACAATTACATCGTTAGCTCCCCTATACCCCCCTATCCATGTGTCAGTGCATCTGTCTGATGCTTTCTGCTAGGGGTGCCCCCCCGTGTGTGTTATTTGCATCCTCAGGTTTCCTCATGTCAACTTTTTTAGTTTTGTAAGAGATTAACAATGCTTCCTATCAACTAATCTAACAAGAGGCGTTCTATTAGTTTACGCGTGATTCATACTGGTTAGTGTGTCCCTGATTGTTTGTTTAAGGTCCTTGTCGTACGATATCATCGTAGAAACATGGAGAATCCGCGTCTCCCACCTTATACTCTCTCTTATACCAGTATACATTAGTTTCCGTCCCTTGAATCTGTTAATCCGATGAAGCAGAGCCGTAATAATAGTAGATACGTGAAAGGAAGAGAAAAGTAAAGAAAGTGAGAAGATAGAAAATAGAAAGCGAGGGGTGGTGGTGATCCCAAAGGCCATCGGAGGTTAGTGTTCTGTTATCCTGTCTTGATGTCAAATTTTAAGATTACACACTAAATACACTTGGATTAAGGGGTCATTTTTTTTTTCTAAACAATTTTACTAAAATCTAATTAATGACGAGAGAGAGAGAAATATTAATGCAAAACAAAAATAAAAAATATAAACTTATTAGCAGATTCTCATTATTGTCAGTTCAGATTAATGGCAGATCAGAGAGGCGTATAAGCCAAAACATATGTTTCATCCTTGAGGGAGATGAGAAAGGTTGGTTCTCTACTTCTTTTTGTCTCCAGTATTGCCGGAGTCTTGTTTTTCCAACATCTCCTACACATTTTAGAAGTTTCCAGGTCACCACTCGCATTGCTAAAATTATTCTTCCACATCAAAGCAGTTACAAAAATTCAGGTAAACGGCAAGATCAGCTTTCCTTTGTTCAGTTTCTCGTTTGTTAATTGATTTTTTATTTCTGCCGCAGCTCGCGAAAAGAACTTCAAAGAGAATGCTTATTTTGTTGTCGAAGTAGTTTAATTTTATCATTTATCATGTAATATTGATGCTATTCCTGCTTTGCATTCAAAATCTAAAGACAAAGACTAAACAACAAGCGGATTTTTTTGTGATGAACAAAGTGATTAGACTCTTTAAATAACCCCAAATCTCCCCTTGCAGCCCTACAGACAGCCACCCCACGCTTGCCTATTAGCCCATGTGTCACAAAAGGCATAGCACTAATCTTTCTGGTGGTTTGTTGCACAAAGGGGTAGTGCCCTTCCCTACCCTGCAACATACATTGACATTACCTCCATATTTCACTACCTCCAACTTCAAAGTGTCCTCTGAAAGTATGACAACCTGCAATGGCATAGCCAAATCAAACAAAGTCCTTGGCTGCAACATCTGTATCACAGGTGGTGGTCCGATCCACTTAAACCTAAAGTTTTGTCAGTTTGTTATGCTGCTCCATTGACCAAAACTGATACCGCTAAGGCTGGTTACATGCTCCAATGGGAAAAGGATGGTGGTATGACTTATGATACTGAGTGGATCAAGTTACTTAATGGACAAAAAAGAGGTACTTGGTGTTGCAACCACATTTGAGGAACATGGAAAATGTTTGTATTGTTGGTATTGAACACCGTTGGTTACTTTGGTCTCTCTAACACTGTGGCATGTCCCCTTAATTCTACACTTAATACATCTACCTTTTTCTCTGTTCCAAACTGCATACCAGGAGCTTCTGTCTGATAGTAGGAATGGCAGGAAAGGAATGGGCAAGTAAGTGCTAGAGGCCATCAGGGAATGTCCCTAGAACGTAGAGCAAGCACAGCATTAGCTCAGGGTGCGGAAACAATGCTGTCTGTATAGACTGCCTTTAGTTGGATGGTCTGTGAGGTTGGCAAGCAGCCTGGCATGACATTCAACTCTTTGGGAAGACCTGGCCTCTTCTGGACTGGGACCACCCCTTTGGACGGTGCCAGTGACGTGATTTGCATCACTGGCCCACTGACGTCCTGATTAACAGGATGCCATTGTTGGTGGATATGGGTTTGGTTGAGAGATGAAAGCGAAAGATTAGCATAGGGTATATGTATTCTTGCAAATTCATTCTGTGAAGTTCCTCCAGCACAAACTCCACTAGCAGTGGCATACACACGATCCATGGGGCCCCGGTACGAAAATTGATCTGTGCCCCCCCCCCCCCGTGCTTACTCTGCATGGGCCGGAGATGCAACACATGGTGGCGGGCACCTGGAACCCTGCGACCGCGGTATGTACGCCACTGCATGCAGATACATACCCCTAAAGGACCACTATAGGCACTCAGATCACTTCAGCTCAATGAAGTGGTCTGGCTGCCATGTCCCTCTAATTTTAACCCTGCAGATGAAAACATAGCAGTTTCAGAGAAACTGTTATGTTTCACTGAAGGTTAATCCAGCAGCCGCTAGAGGCGCATTCCGCGATTCTAACTGTGAAAATCTGTGAGAAGACGCTGGACGTCCATAGGAAAGCATTGAGTAATTCTTTCCTATGGGCGGGTTGAATGCGTGTGCGGCTCTTTCCGCGCATGCGCATTCGGAGCTGAGAGGCGGATCGGGCGGAGAGATCCCCAGCAGCAAGGCGCTGGAGAAAGGTAAGTGCTGGGGTTTTAACCACACACACTCACAAACAGACGCATACACACTAGCTAACAGACACACACTCAGTGACAGACATACATACACACTCACTGACAGACACACACTCTCTTGCAAAACATACACTCTCACTGACAAACACACACTCACTAACAGACACAAACTAACACACTCAGTAACACACACACGGTAACACACTCACTGACACACACACAGTGACCCTCAACAGCAGACACACACTCAACAACAGACACACACAGAAAAACTAACACTCACTGACACACACAACTAACACACTCAGTAACAGACACACACACAGTGTAACACAAACATACAGACACACAAAAATTAACACACACACACACACTAATTTAAAAAAAAAATGTAATCCCCCAGCCTCCCTACCTTTGGGAGTGCTGAGGGGATTCCCTGGGGTCCAGTGGGGCTGCCCGGCGGCCGGTCCTGCAGGCGGCGAGGGAGCACTGATCCTCCTGTTCAGCGCCGCTTACTGATGCCGGAGCAGGAATGACGTCATATTCCGGCTCCGGCATCAGTGCGGTGCGCGCGAGGGAGCTGGGCAGAGCGCGCTCAGGGGAGAATGCTCCCTCGCGCGCCTGCCAGTCCGGTGACACTAGGACCAGCCTCGGGGGGCCCTGAGGTGGCCATCTCCACACTGGCATACAGCAGCTGCGACCACAGTATGTACGCCAGTGTCCACTAGACAGCAATGCTGTCTGATAGAATGATAGATTGAGAGCATTAATTTAGTACACTCTGCCTATCACTGTCACTTATCGCTGGTGTAACTAATGTTAAGTTATACTCAACCTTGTACGCATGTCCAGTGGGGGTGAAGCCATGGCCCATGGGCACATGGGGCAGAGCTAAACTATTCAAAAACAGTTTCACACTGAGTAGCGATTAATCAGCTAAATTACATGAAGTTGTTATGGTGTTTAGTGTCCCTGTAATACAGCACAGCAATAAATAGCTGCAGTTGCATTTAGAATAAAATAGTATATAATATTTACATCCTGGTTACACTAACATTTTGTTTTAGGTTTCATTCTTTTCATTACGAAAGCATACATTAAATCAGGAGAAAAAAAAAATAACCATTGTTTCTTTAATTGTATTACAATAAATGTGCTTTAATGTAGGCATTTTAAGCAGCAATTTCTCACAATATGCAACTCCAAAGAAAAAAAAAAAACATGTGAATGCAGTTTGTAGTTGTATGGTCTCCAGTTATTAGAATACTATTTTCCATAATTTATTACCTACTAGATTAGCATCTGATCACATTTTCCATCATCACACTGAACAAGAATCTTAATTATAATGCAGAGAAAATGCAATTAGGGAAATATCCACACACACATATTAAATATGTTACTGGCTTAATGCTGGAGGAGGTATTTTTTTTAGTTGTACACTTCAATCCCTGATTTATGGTGATATTACCTGCTCTCAGGAGGAAGTGCATGATATAATAAAATAATAAAATCAAACCATTATTCTTTATAAACAGGAAACAGGCCACTCACCAAATTCTTGGTAACTTCTTATTAATATACTTATGCACTTACATATGAACAAGTAGGTGCCCATAAGGTTCTAGGTGTATAGGGCTTGTTAGCTCCTATTTAGAATGCGGGATTCTGCTTTAACCTTTATTACTTCATTGTGTGTCTGGTTGGGGAGACATTATTTTCTCCACAGTGGTGTAAGTGGGGAGCAACTGCAGAGGTACTGCTAAAAGGTATGTAATAGTCATTCAAATACTTAAAAGGACACTACACTATTCCTTTTAATAAATAATTGCTGTTCAGTAAATATACCTTAAAATATGCATGCATTTAACTTAATTATGTATTTTATTTCGCAGGCGACATATCTAAAAACAGCTTGCAAAAACTGCAGATCTCCCCTCCTAACTCAGCCCTTACTTTCTGTGTTTCTGCTGTCCAAACGCGGACTTCCTAATGCAACTCAAAGAGAAGTCTGGGCAATAGCTGCCTCCAGAATTTAACTCCACTGAGCTAAAAGCCAGGAAGTAACGGATTAGTTGTCTGATTGACAGCCAAAGGGGTGTGACAAGGTTAATTTATAAAAGTGCCAATTTCTATTGAAATCTATACTTTTTCTAAAATTAGAAAAAGAAGACACACTACATACAAAAAGCACATCAGCATGCTGAAGTGCTTTAGGGGTCTTGTGTCCCTTCAATGCAATACTGTAATGCAATAATTGTAAAAATAGAAGTTTAGTTATTTATTTTAATGCTGCAATGCACATCACGCTATGCTAAACCGCAAATTATATTTTCGTAGCATTGATGTAAATTCGAGCATATTAGCACCCATGACATCATTGTAGACTGTCTCTGTGAACACGTATTTAAATTGGGTGATATGTACGTTAATGAGGCACTTATGCTTGCCTAATACTGGAACATTACATCTGCTTACTTTCCGTATCTCTATAACGGGTTTCAAATTTAGTAACACATATGCGTCACTTTCATGTAGTTCCTGATAATAACACATCGCTTGTTAACATTTCCTAGAGTGTGCAAATCTGCAAAATATGCCACTTTTAGGAAATGCAATGACATCAAGACAGATGTTGTAATTTATGGCAATAGTATATTTTAATTGAGAAACATATCATTTGGTTTATCTAGTGAGAGATTGTGAAACTTCTACATATACAATATTTTTTGGGGCAATTAATATTCATATAAATTCTTTTATGAAAGATTGTATTTTCGTATATTTGTTTCATTAACTAGGGTAAAGGGGTGGTTCGTCGACAACTCTTTTTAAAAGTTAGAAATTGTGGCCAAAATACATGCATTAATAAAAATATATAAATATTAAACTTTCTTTAAATTTCTTATTTTGGTTTAAATTGAAACAGTTAACTACAAGAAGTGAGGATGACTGGTACACCTTCAGGTAGGTATGGATTTAACGTATTTATTATTCTGGCAAAATTTCCAGCAAACTCTGTTTAAAAAAATATACTTAGTTGAATGTAATTTCCTTATCCGTCATTATGATGTCCTGGAAAGAATTGGCCGCTGCATAGACAGAAACGCGTAGATTGCAATGGCCGCCATATTTGTAGATTTGTATAGTAGATGTGACTAAGGAGATCAAAAGGGGCATAATAAATTAACATTTGATCTATACATTTCCTAGAAATTTGGTAGCACACTATAGGTAAAAATGTATTCTTTCTAAAGTGAAACAGTCATATTTGCGATGACAGGTGTACTTTAAATGATGTTATTTCACAGAACACTCCAAGCACCTAAAGAAGTTCAGCTTGCTGAAGTGCTGCACGATTATATCACCGGTGCTTTGTGAACCCTTCCTCACTTTGAACTGTAGATCAAAGAGGAAGTGATGAGCTATGGCGATCTCAGGGCTTGCCATTCATACACTGGACAATGTCCGGTACAGATGGGAAAGTCTATGCAGGACAAATTGGGGAGGACTTACAGTAGTTCTACAGGTAATATAAGGCAGTTTTTTTCTGCTCCCCAAAGAAACAAAAATAGGGGAGTTGAGGCGGTATAACGACTAAATGTGTTCCTTTAATTCAAATTCTCAGTTTTTTTTTTTACTAATATATATACACATATATATATTACAATTGATGCAATCATTTTCACAACTATTAGTACATACATGTATTGATGTGTGTATATATTTCATTTTTTCTTTTGGAGCACAAGCGTTACAACAAAATAGTAATAGTACAGCTATTAAATACATCCTAATCTTCCATGCACTGTACGCTATGCTAGAATGGCAACTTCTTGAAAATGATGAAGCAGGTGAAATGTTAAAGCTGTGGTTGGGAGATCTGTCATTTAAAGACCAGTGGGAAGCTTTGTAACGAGATACACTGTGGACGGCGTATTTAAATGTGCTGCTTACAGCAGTTTAGGGTGAGTATGAGATCAGCTCCCTGAGGAGAAAATGAAGATTTTAAAGATGTGGTGCTTGGATCTAGAATAAATAAACTGGTGGCTGGTGGCATGATACATATATTTGTTAAATCCTGAATTCTGCACGTTTCTGTTTTTATCAAGTGTCAGAATATCGTAGCAGTGATAGAATGTAGATGGGGTATAATGTATGCAGGTAAACTAGCGGTAAACTACCAGGAAGGGATCAGAGAGAAGGTCTAAGGCAAGATGTGTTGAGAATTGGCACAAGAAAATATTTTAAAGGGGAACTGTCAACACTCTAGAATTTACACAATTGATACATTTGTGTACACCTTTTTTCCATGTGATTGCTTATTTTCTTTTACATATATATATATATATTTATGTTTTATTAAATATTTAGGAAATTGCATCACAATCCAGTTCAGACAAGGCAAACCCAGGGCAGATATTGCACATGAGGAAGAGAAATAGAAATGTCATGTATCCTCTATTCTGTGTACAAGTCCAAAAGGGCAGCGCTTATAACAATGATTGACAGCGAGCGAAGATGGAGGCACATAAGTATGGATTTCTATGTTTAATCAGTTTCAGACATCACAAATACATATATATAATAAATATAGGGATATGTAAACAAAATATGATAATTCCCCTTTGAAGTGGGTACGTTATCTGCAAATGTATGCTATATCATTCAATCTATACAGTGTGCTGGCAAAATGTTCAGCAGATATTCTTAATGGAACACTATAGCATTAGGAATACAAACCCGTACCTAGCTGTTTAGGTCGTGGCCCTCTCCCCCATTTGCAAGGAATAATTACGTTTTATTTTCCTTTCATCCCTTGCCACGCTATTGTCCAGGATGCATGTTCCACCTCCCCGGCTGAGATCATCAAAGGGAAGTATTGGAAGGCTAATGCACATGCATTGCCTAAATGTTGCACTGCACCAAATTAAATATCACTTAGTTCAGTGATGGCTAACCTTGACACCATAAATCGTTTCTGGACTATATTTCCCATGATGCTCAGCTAGCTTTTAGACTCTAAAAGCTAGCAGAGCATCATGGGAAATGTAGTCCAGAAACAATGTATGGTGTCAAGGTTAGCCATCACTGACCTAGCTTCACTCTGTTATAGCAGAGGAAGTGCCTCTAGTGGCAGCTTCCTAACAGCTACTAAAGGCGTGTTAACCCTGCAAGTCCTACAGATCGGCAATGTTTTACAATGCAGGGTTAAAACAGCAGGACACGGCACCTAGATTACTTCACTGAGGTTAAGTAGTCTGGGTGCCTTTAATGTCCCTTTAACAAACATTTTCTGTGGCCAAGGCAGTGGGCTGAGTGCAGACATGTGCGTAACACCATGCAGTGCATTCTGGGGGCATTGCAAATCATGACAATATATCTGCTGACTGGGCCACCTCATGTAATGTACATGCAGCCCAAATCATTCATATACATTTAAATATAATATATGTACTTAGCATTGCCTCAAACAATGACACAATAACAATATATTCTCTACATTAAAACAGCCCTGTACTCTTTTCGATGGCAGGTACACATAAGGAATAGACATTTAAAGGAACAATCTAATGTGAAAAACAAATATATTTAATTTTAATGTTAGAATGTTACTTGCTTCCTTTATATTAAGGGACCAACTTTCTTAAATTAAAAAAGTAAAACCAAAAACAAACAAAATAAAAAACACTGAAACCCATAAACCGCAAGGGCCATGGTGCTATAGTTTCCCTTTAAGGATGAAGTCCTTCTAGTAGCCATCTGTCTGACAGTCAAGAGAGATTTTTGGAAAAATTAAAACATTATTTTACAATGTCTGAAAAAAGGGACAGCATGTGTGAACCAAAAACACTACATTAAGATGGAGTGGTTTCAGTGCTTATAGTGTTCCTTTAAGATGGGCATTAATTGGAGAGACTGTATTTTGTTCAAATAGAAAACTCTCCAAAATATTTGATTGTTTGTAAACATGAACATGTTGAGCTGATAAAAAGGCTGGCTTCAGGTGAGAATTAACATTAAATATGTAAGTTTTCAGCCAGTGAAATCACCAGCAAATGTGTTGACACACACTCACCCAATTCGGCCCCCATGTTTGTAGTTCATACCTCAATGTACAAAGGTATACAAAGCACCCTTAAATTAGAAAAATAATGTTATCTTTACATCAGCTAGCATTATGTCTCAGTGCTATATTTACATGAAAAGTGTGCTTTAAGACACTTTAGATGAAATACAAGTAGGGAACCGATGCTTTGTAAGTTAGTGTATGTATGTTACCATTTCGATGCCAGAGACTTGAAAAGTGCACGGAAAAAACTCGCTACCCGAGAGGTAAACGTGTAAGCTAACATTGCTTAAAATTAACATGGAGCGAGAATTAAAATGTAGATGTGGAGATATGGAATGTGATGAAGAACATACTGTAGTGTAACAAGATATAACATTACATAACACTGTTTTTTTAACCCCTTAAGGACACATGACATGTGTGACATGTCATGATTCCCTTTTATTCCTGAAGCTTGGTCCTTAAGGGGTTAAACGTGATCCTGAAGGCTCGTCTTTTCTGTGCAATATTTTTTTTATTCCCTTGTCTCCTTCCGTTATCCCCTTTATGAAACATTCATTGCTGCGTCAAAGATTGCATGTGAGCTTGTCGCTTTGCTTTTGTTTGCAGGTAGCGTGCTTTTCCCTCTTCAAAGCGTTTCTTTTCTTCTTCACTTTCAATCTGTATAAATAATACGAAAGCAACATTATAGTTAATTAACAACCACAATATCAAACTTCAGCCATCATAATGCAAAACTATTAAGTCCACAAGGACCAACAATGATCAATGTTCGCATAATAGTCAGGTCCCCCGGGGCAAGGTAGGATTGAGTCATACCTTGCTTAGTTATCACACACATACAGATACCTTGGACATATTGTATAATGATTTTCCCCATGAGCATGTTTTTTTCTAGTGCATTCTCTTTTCAAGGTATTGGTGAATAAATGTCGGGATTGTTTAAAACATTGGGCTTCTCTTCCTGTTAGCACTATCAGAATTGTAATGGTCTTCCCCTGCCGTTTATCTTCATTGATGGTTGTGGTCAAGTAAAGGTAAAATGAATTGTAGAGGACTAATATTCTGACTAATACTTCAGAAAAAGACTAGTCCGCTTAAATAGTTTGTAGGCCAATAAAACAGATTTTGAAAAAAGAAAAATCATATAGGACTAGGTTTTATTATATAGACTATCATGCTAAAAATACAAAACATGCCATGTCTGCTTTAAGGAAAATGTGATGGACTCGTACTCAGGCTGAGTACCCCCACCGGGTCAGCTTCCTCGTTGCGATCAGGGACCCTGGATCGCTCCGGACCTCATCGCTGAAGATGGATTCTACATCTCTGAGAACATTTTCTGCCTAATATGCCCTACTGCTTACAGTCCTTTCTCCTGAGACTTTCTCGCCTGTGTAGCCGTAGTGATTGTAGCCCTTTCCCCAATACATTAATCAAGACTTAAGATACAGGGTGAAATTAACTTCTTATTTGGACACTCGGCACGTCTATTTTTACAGGTCAAATGTGAATTGCTCCTCCAGAGAGTCCTCCATACAACACAAACTTTGCCACAATCCCCACCCCAGCACCACTCAGTCTGGCATTGTAATTCCTTTAGTATGGGTTAATATGATGAACTCCCCACTGTGTCCTTCCAGACACGTGACTGTGGTGCATAGGCCCCATGGAAGCCCCCTTTCCATGGACAGCACCCTCACACATTATGTGTGTCTGGATAGCTCATCATCCCAAGTCTCCATTGTCCAAACTGAGCCTAAATTGGAAAGACCTTGCCCAAGTGACAGGGTGTTAATATTCCTCTGGGTCACAACCAATCTCCAATCTGGGAATGAGATCCAAGTTCTGGTTGGTTCGGGTACATTTAAAAGGTGTTCCTGTGGCTCTAAGGAGAGTAGGTTCCAAAAGTCTTGACCTTACAGGTCCTATCCTCCAAGAGCACCTTCCTCGATGACAAGGGGGACAGGCAACCTCCAGTTGAAGGTTGATGTGCTTGTATTCCAGTCTGGTTTACAGTCTCATGAAGTTTTTGAATCCCCATCAGTGCTAGGTTATAGTTTGGGCCCTGGCAGCCTTCAAGCCAGAGTGGAAATGGGATTGTGTGACAGACAAATTTATCAAGAAAATTGAGATACACTTACTAGAACTGCGGTATGTAAAAAATTTGCGAAAGTTGCAATTTTATATTTCACAATAAATTTGATTCTGCAATGATTTCAAAACCTCAAAAGGTTTCTTCAAAGTGTACTTTGGCATAATTAACAGTTTAACAATACACTTGAACAAGAGACAAGCACCTTTGGAAAGCTGAGTTGTGAATCATTTATTTTAGAGTGCGTTATAGTTCTATTAAAAACTGTAGTGTACATGACGAGAAATAAAACAAACTCTTATACATTAAAAAAAACATACAATGTAATAAAAAAAGAAAAGTTCTCCCTTGCATACCCTCAATGGGTAGAAAATGCCCCAACCTCTTAACTTCTGCACTTTTCCCATATATGTACTATTCAATATTCATTTTTATATTTTGGTTTGCTTTGTATGTTTGAGTTTTCTGATGTGTGCCCCCCCCCCCCCCCCCCCCCACTCCTTTTATAAAACTATGTCAAAAACGTAATTATACACTTATAAGCTATAGCTGTATAGCAAGCATACTGTATGTATGTATGTAATATAGGGGGAATATGATTCATATGTCAAGACAAACAAGCATATTCTTGGCAATTAAAGTAACTAACACACAAAAAACTGCTCAGCCATATAGAGGTTAAAACAACAGAACAGATGGTAAACAGACGCTTTACACAAGTGAAAGTTATAAATACATACCTCCCGAGTGTCGCTTTTTCGGGGGCACAGTCCCTATTTTGGACCCAAATCCATCTGTTCCTCTTTTCTATCCTAATGTTCCTCTTTTATAAGAGCATATTTTTGATATTTCTGACTATATAACAGAGCTTCACATCAATAATACTCTCAACAATGTGCCTTTAAACTACAACACATGTGTTTAAAAATTAGTCTGTATCGATAAAGTACATTCTCTTTGTTCATAATGACATTTTACTTTCATATAGTGTTATTAGTAACTCACCCAAATAAATTTAGAACTGCCCCACCCCTAAAATGAACGTGTCCCTCTTTTTTCATTTGTTTAATTGGGAGGTATGTAAATCTAAAAAAAAAATGAGCAAGAGCAAGTATAGAGGATATATAGAAAATGCAGATACATAAATGTAATAAATATGGACTTGCTATAGAAAACATTTACAGCAGCTACAAAATGAACACATTATGCAGTGCCTCGGTTCAAATCCAAATTGGTGATCATATCAGATGGATGAGCAGTTACAGGATTTATAACAAATCAATAATTTATTCTATTTTTGATCATGATAATCAATATTTAGGTTCTCGAAAAGGTCTCATGCTCGAGGACCAATTGATGACTTTGTTGTATATTGATCAAACTGGTTTATTGATTTGTTATATAGTCCATGACCCTTCAGTATGGGATAAATAAACAGTTTTACATTATAGAATGTTATGTAAAATGCATCTACATAATCAACAGCAAAATGTTTGTGTAGACGTGGTCATGAAAACAGCCACACAAGATATGAGTAATACAATAATCGCTTGGAACACAGTTTCTCCTTATCATGTCTCTTCAGGGGAAAGGTACTGCTTCATTTAATGCCTTAAAGCCAAATAGTAACATCTGTTTGATAAATTAAGCCAATATTTCCTGGCACTGCAATATTAACTTCTGGTTTTATAATAATTGGAAATCTAGTAACAAAAAGAAAGAAAAAAACAAAAAAATTTTTTCCCAGCTTCAATCTTTTTGAATGATATTGATTTTGGGTAGGTTAGCAGCTGATGAATTATTCATTGTTTTAGTATGGATACTCGGTGCAATATTGTTTGCCTGGTAATATGGTCTTAAGGTATCACAATTCTTGTTTGATTTCTCAGAAAATATGTAAAATAACCACTACAAAAAGGCAATTCCTTACAAATGAGCGTTTCTTTAAATTAAAAATCTAGCCCTTTTCTATATTTTCCTCTTTTTTTTTTTTATATATTCTTTATTTTTGTTGTGCACAAAATTACAAACAATCTGGCATTGTCACGACAGCTCAGACCAGCGTTATAGCAACAAATCTTAAGGTTAACAGCATGGCTTCATTTAACATTGCATATTTTGTAATAAGTGGTGAATCGTGTAGGTCACTCTGGTTCGTGTGGCTAGCAGAAAAGAGGGTATGCATGCACTCGTCCGCCCGTTAATCAAGCTAAATTCAGACCGTAATGTAGGTTTGATGCCTTGTGAATCCAGTCACTCATAGGGTCGTGCGGTCTATTTTATTGCTGACTGCGTTAGTGATCTAGCTTAACACCTTAGAGCATAGGTGAGTTCCCCAGGGTTAGGGTACATTCTCAGTCTATATGGGTAGCGTGTGGGTTGATTTCCCTCTTATTTAATACAAACTCTGCCCCCCCCCTTTTTTTTTTTAAGGAAAACTGTCCCTTATTTAGTTCATGAAAAGATTATATGCCATATAGCAGTGATGGCGAACCTATGGCACGCGTGCCACAGGTGGCACGCCGAGCCCTCTCTGTGGGCACGCGGCCACAGGTCCGCTATCACTGCAGAATAGGTGCCTGCCTGCCCGAAACGGCAGGCGCCTATTCTGCTTCTGCTTCCGGGTCGGGAGGCAGGGGGAGGGATCTGTGTAGCAGCTCCCCTGTCCTCCCGCGCGATGCTGTGTGGAGCGTTGCCGAGCGTTACCATGGCAACACTCCACACAGCATCGCGCGGGAGGACAGGGGGAGCTGCTACACAGATCCCTCCCCCTGCAGTACTTACCACCACCGGACCACCAGGGATGGCTGTGTTCCCCCCCCCTTCATTGAAGGTAAGAAGGAGGGGGGTGGGATACTAACACACCACCCTTACCCCCCCAGAAGTACCCCTACCCCCCCAGCAGCACCCTACCCACCACAGCACCACCCCTACCCCCCACAGCACCACCCCTACCCCCCACAGCACCACCCCACCCCCCAGCAGCACCCTACCCCCCACAGCAGCACCCTACCCACCACAGCACCACCCCTACCCCACAGCAGCACCCTCCCACCCCCCCAGCACCACCCCTACCCCCCACAGCACCACCCCTACCCCCCACAGCACCACCCCTACCCCCCACAGCACCCTCCCACCCCCCAGCAGCACCCTACCCCCCACAGCACCACCCCACCCCCCCAGCAGCACCCTACCCCCCACAGCACCACCCCACCCCCCCAGCAGCACCCTACCCCCCACAGCACCACCCCACCCCCCCAGCAGCACCCTACCCCCCACAGCACCACCCCACCCCCCCAGCAGCAACTTACCCCCCCAGCAGCACCCCTACCCACCACAGCACCACCCCACCCCCCAGCACCAACCCTACCCCCCAGCACCACCCCTACCCCCCAGCACCACCCCTACCCACCACAGCACCACCCCTACCCACCACAGCACCACCCCTACCCACCACAGCACCACCCCTACCCACCACAGCACCACCACCCTACCCCCCCCAGCACCACCCTACCCCCCCTAGCACCACCCTACCCCCCCTAGCACCACCCTACCCCCCCTAGCACCACCCTACCCCCCCTAGCACCACCCTACCCCCCCCAGCACCACCCTACCCCCCAGAAGTACCCCCCTACCCCCCCAGAAGTACCCCTACCCCCAGAAGTACCCCTACCCCCAGAAAAACCCCTACCCCCCAGCAGTACCCCTACTCCCCCACACACAGTATCCCTACCCCCCACAGCACAGCACCCCTCTCACACACAGCACAGCACCCGTCCCACACACACACACAGCACCCGTCCCACACACACACACACAGCACCCGTCCCACACACACACACACAGCACCCGTCCCACACACACACAGCACCCCTCCCACACACACACAGCACCCCTCTCACACACACACACAGCACCCGTCCCACACACACACACACAGCACCCGTCCCACACACACACACAGCACCCCTCTCACACACACACACAGCACCCCTCTCACACACACACACAGCACCCCTCTCACACACACACCCAGCACCCCCCACACACACACACCCCCCCACACACACACCCAGCACCCCCCACACACACACCCAGCACCCCCCCACACACACCCAGCACCCCCCCCACACACACCCAGCACCCCCCACACACACACCCAGCACCCCCCACACACACACCCAGCACCCCCCCACACACACACCCAGCACCCCCCCCACACACACCCAGCACCCCCCCCACACACACACACACCCAGCACCCCCCCACACACACACACCCAGCACCCCCCCACACACACCCAGCACCCCCCCACACACACCCAGCACCCCCCCACACACACCCACCCAGCACCCCCCCCCACACACACCCAGCACCCCCCCACACACATCCAGCACCCCCCCACACACATCCAGCACCCCCCCCCCCCACACACCCACACAGCACCCCTCATTTACACACACACAGCACCCTCCCGCACACACGCACCCTCCCCCACACACGCGCACCCCCACACACACCCAGCACCCCCCCCACACACCCACACACGCGCACCCTCCCCCACACACGCACCCTCCCCCACACACGCGCACCCCCCCCCACACGCGCACCCCCCCCACACGCGCACCCCCCCACACGCGCACCCCCCCACACGCGCACCCCCCCACACGCGCACCCCCCCACACGCGCACCCCCCCACACGCGCACCCCCCCACACGCGCACCCCCCCACACGCGCACCCCACACACACACACACACACACACACACACACGCACCCCCCCCCACACACACACGCAATTGCCGTGTTGGCACTTTAAGGAAAAAAAAGTTGGCATGTATTGCGGTTTGGGCACTCGGGCTCAAAAAGGTTCGCCATCACTGCCATATAGCTTGCTGTGTATTATTTTGTAGTTCAGTTAGTAGTAATCTGTCATAATATTGCATTTTGGGAGAAACCACTTCTAGCCCTCTTTAGTCATAACCCTTTATTTGGTAAGATCACGCACACACTGAATGTCTAAAACCATCACAGAATGCCTATTGGCAGGGCCATTGCTGCAAGGCAAAAGGATCAGGGACTGCGGCCAAACTGTATATTTAATGACCACTCTAACATATTCTGACTTATGGGACTATCTTCTTTTAAAACAACCTCATCTCAATGAAGTTATTTTGAGGACAGGAGTCCCTGGGCAAAGTCTTGCCTTAAAAATGACTGATTTGGGATGGATTCACATCAAAGATGCTCCCAAGGTTCCCATCAGCGTTCTCCTGTCTCTTCTATGCACAGCCACTATACTGGGCAAAGGAGGGAATCATTGAGAAGCTTTGAGTGCCAGTGATTGTCTCGGAGCATCAGCTGACATTCTCACCCTATGGTTGGCTGACCGCTGACAGTATAATATGAACTGCCAGTCAAAATGGGTGGCACCCCTGGCCAAGGCTACCTCTTTAAAGATTCTGAACAGGGGGCACTGGATACTGGAATTGGGATATTGAGATTGGGCACTGGATACTGGGCTTTGGGATTAAACCATTTGTGACCGGTTTAACCCCTAAAGGTAAGCCAGCGCCAGGGACCTTGTGGAACCATAACAACTTCATTTTTTTTTTTTTACACGATTTGTAACACTGAGGTTTCATTTAAATTTGCTAAAATGCGTTACTGTGCAATTAGTTAAAAATTTAAAAAGAAAAGAAAATGTTGTATATTAATAAAGTCATATAAAACCTTGGCTTCAAATGAATCATTTTCTGCACTGTTTTAAAGACAAACACTGCAAAAAAATAGATGTTTCAAATTACCTGTTTCTGAGAGGTATAAAGAAATATGTACTATTACAGTGCCAATACAAATGTAATGATGGTAATAAAGAAAACTATGGAGCTGTCTGAAGCCAGGGGAGAATATTTTTCTGTTCATACTGAAGTAATTTGTCAAATCCTGCTACATTTATTCTATCCTGCATTTTGTAGTCACGACGGCTAAATGAAGTTAGGTAGAGCTTGCCAGAGATATATCGTATAAGCACTGATCACCTTTAGGTTCAGAGTGTTAACTAATTATGTGAAGAATTGCCATGTTTTTCTTTCATTACTGAAACTCCAGGAATTCATCCAGGTAATAAGTGACAGTGAGACCTATTTGTAAAGTGATATCTCTATACGCAGTAAAATTGCTCAGAGGGCAACAGAAATTCCCAGATTTTACTAGTAACATGACGTAAAGTCATGATTTTATTAAAGACACGGAGGCGAGTATTATGCATAACTCTTTCTTTATTTCCTCAGCAGCAAAGATAGAGGAATATAAATATTGTCAAAAAAATGAAAGAAAAACTGTATAGGCATAACGGGTAGCCAATCACATGGTAGAGGAAGTGGCTATATAAGTCCTGTGTCTCCCACAATCCCCCTCTTTCTTGCGAAAACCGAAGACCAGGTAAGAAGAAACGATGTCCTACTTGATCAGCACAGGAGACAGGAACAATGCGACAACATCAAGCTAGAAAAGACAGAGAAATATGGTAATTTCCAGACTCAAAACTGTAGACTTACCAAACAGCATCATAATGAGTCACAAACAAGGAAGCTGGATTCTGAAATACAAAGGATAAATAATTTAGTGAACATAAAAGATGTATCAAACCATCCAATCATATAAATAAACATACATAATCAATACCTAATCAATACATAATCAATACATACCTATTGAACAAGAACAAATCCGTAGAGTCTCAAGCATCTCGTATCCCCATTCCACACCGGGAGGGCGGGAGGGAATAATACTCGCCTCCGTGTCTTTAATAAAATCATGACTTTACGTCATGTTACTAGTAAAATCTGGGAATTTTATTAAAGACACGGAGGCTCATATTATGCAAGTTCAAAGCTGTGCAACTATCCGAGATGCGATGTGTTCAATAGGTCTGAAATAAAAATCTCTAAAAGTCGATTCACTGGACCAATCTGCCGCCCTCATGATATCCTCCAGACGACATCCGACCGAGGAGGCTTTAGAAGCCATCGCTCCCCGTACAGAATGGGGCGTAAACACAGAGGTGTCTATACCCGCAGAGGATAATAATTCCCGAATCCAACGTGCCAGGGTAGGTGTAGAAACCGGTCGATAAGGCGACTTGAAAGATACGAACAATTCGTGGAGATCAGCAGAGCGAAGGGAACTCGTGACATCCAGATAAACTCTGAGGCAATCCACCGGGCAGAGCGCCGGACAGCCAGGAAACCTGGGATACGAAAAGGACTTGGATGCAGATTTAGTCCTCCTGGATATATCAAAAGTAACACCTTCAGGGGTGAATGCAATGGCGTCCCAATCCATGGCCCTGACGTCGGAGACCCTCTTGCAAGAGATCAAACAGAGTAACATCACCAGCTTGGATGACAGGCGTTTCAAAGACAGCTCCTGATTAGGGTACCAAGAGGAGAGAAACTGCAACATAATGTTAACGTCCCAAAAGGCAGAGAAGCGAGGCCGAGGAGGGCGCGCAAGGCGGATACCCTTGAGAAGACGACACACAAAAGGATGCCTGCCGACAGGGGAACCATCCAAACCCTTGTGTCCGGCCGAGATGGCCGAGCGGGAGAGGTTAATCGTGCGGTACGCCTTGCCCGAGTCAAACAGGGACGTGAGAAACTCGAGGATCAAAGGCAAAGGGGCAGATACGGGATCCACTGCCCGTTCCAAGCACCAACCAGACCACGATCTCCATGAAGCCCGATAGGCGGTTCGAGTGCCTGGGGCCCAAGCGTTATCGAGGAGTAGGAGAGTTGTCTGCGGAACGTCTGGGACAATCCAAGGTCCCCTGAAAGGAACCATGCTATCAGTGGTAGCTGGCGTTGCAATACTAGTTCGTGCGGGTTCCCATCCGGGTCCAGAAGGAGGTCCTGGAAGATTGGAATCAACCGAGGATAATCGATCGACAACTCCATCAAGCGGGGAAACCATGGTCGAGATCTCCAAAGCGGGGTGATTAACGCTACACAACAGTCGTGGCGAACCAATTTCGAGATCGTGCGAGCTATCATGTTGAATGGAGGGAATGCGTATAGCAGGCCCCTTGGCCAGTCTTGAAGGAAGGCATCGGTCGCCACCGCTGCCGGATCCGGCCTCCAGCTGAAGAACTTCGGCAGCTGAGTGTTCAGACGAGATGCGAACAGGTCCATCTGGAACTTTCCCCACAACATGTCCAGGCTCCGGAACACCGAAGTGTGTAGACGCCAATCTCCAGAGTCTCTTAAGTGTCTGGAATTCCAATCTGCTCCCGAATTGTCTAGTCCCGGGATGTGTTCCGCTGTCACCGAGACGTTGTTGGAGAGGCAATATTGCCAGAAGTCTTTCGCCAGAATTGCCAACATCTTGGACTTCGTACCCCCCAGGTGGTTTATGTAGCGGACCGCTGATACATTGTCCATCTTGAGGAGAACGCAGCAATTCGCCCGTCCTGGGGTAAGACTGCGGATCGCGAAAGCTCCAGCCAGGAGCTCTAGGCAGTTGATGTGCAATGATTTCTCCACGTCGGACCATCTGCCTCCTGTGGAAACGTCGCCACAACGAGCACCCCAGCCGTGTAAGCTGGCATCTGATTCGATCACCACGTCCGGGATGGAGCCGAAGATGGCTCTCCCATTCCACGCCTCCATGTGTGCTAGCCACCACACCAACTCGTCTCTGGACTCTGCGTCCAAGCGTATCCGAGACTCGTAGGAGTGACCTGACCGAAGGTGTGACCCTTTGAGTCGCTGGAGGGCCCGGTAGTGTAGTGGGCCCGGGAAGATAGCCTGAATAGAGGCCGCGAGAAGGCCAATTACTCTCGCCAGCTGTCTGATGGACAAGTCTGCGACGCGCAGAGCTCTTCGAATCTCCTTCTGAATGGTTTTCACTTTGGAACCTGGTAGGAACAGGAACTGTTGGACGGAGTCCACTCTGAACCCCAGGAATTCTATGGACTGGGCGGGATCTAGGACCGATTTGTCCCAGTTGATCAGGAAACCCAACTTCTGTAGCAGGGTGGTAGTCCATTCTAGGTGTAGAAGGAGATCCTCCTTCGATTGGGACAAAATCAGAATGTCGTCCAGGTAAACAATGAGGCGAACCCCTCGGGTACGGAGGAACGCCACCACAGGCTTCAGAAGCTTGGTGAAGCACCAAGGGGCCGAAGAGAGACCGAAAGGCAGGCAGGTGAAACGCCAACGCCGCCCGTGCCATGTGAAATGGAGATAATCTCTGAATTCTAGAGCAATGGGGACCGTGAAGTAGGCGTCCTTCAGGTCTAGTTTGGCGAGCCAGTCCGACTGGCGCAGAAGGTCCCTGAGGCAGTGAATACCTTCCATCTGGAAGTGCTGGTAACGTAGGAAGGCGTTGAGGGGACGAAGATTTATTACAGGGCGAACTCCGCCTCCTTTCTTGGGCACCAGGAACAGATTGCTCGTAAAGCCCTTGGCGGCGAACGGCAGTTCCTCTATAGCGCCCTTGGAGAGCATCTCTCTGACCTCCGCGGAGATCATCTCGTCTTGTTCCCGTGGAAGGGACAGTTCTCTGGGGGAGTAGAACTGGACAGGCATTGAAACAAAATCTAGGCGATACCCCTTTACACACTGCAGAACCCAAGCATCCGAGGTGAGCTGTGCCCACTCTCGGTAAAATAAGGCCAGTCTCCCTGCTACCTGAACGGGAGGGGAAGAAAGGGTACTCACCGTAAGGACGTCTGCTGGTGGCACCGCTGCGGGGGTATCTGGAGCCCCAAGCCCGACCTCTGGCTGGGAAGAAAGGAGGGGTTCTTTGGTCCTGAAATCCCCGGGAGGGAAAGAAGGAACCTCTGGTAGCGCGAAATGCGCCTCGGAAACCCCGGCCGGGTGGACGGTTCCTGTTACGCCCGGCCCCTCCAAAAACCTTAGGCGCGAACACACGCTTCATGCTCGCCTGCGCCTTGTCAATGGCCGTGAAGGTCTTGACATACGACCCCATGTCTTTAACGAAGGAGGTGCCAAACAGTAAACCCTCTTCAGTCGGGTCAGGCTCCGCCACAGTCATAGTGGCCAGTTTAGGGTCGATTTTTAGTAATATCGCCTTACGTCTCTCCGCAGATATCGCCGTATTGGCGTTTCCCAGCAAGCATATGGCCCGTTGGACCCAACCAATGGCCACGTCCACGTCCAAAACTGAATCCCCAGTTTTAGCAGTATCTAGAAGCTCATAAAGCTTCGAGAGGGGCCCTAGTGTGTCCAGGATCTTGTCCTGGCATCCCTTCAGGGAATTGTCAAGGCCCTTTTTGGGCTTCCAGCCCGACTTACCCAGGAACTGGGCAATCTGTGGGTCAATATCTGGTGTTTTACCCGCGGCGCCCGGGAGAGAAGGGCGAGGGCATTCGGCCCGCAGCTTATTGCGGCCTTCTTTGGAAAGGGGTGTGCGGATACGTTTGGCCACATACTGGGCAATATGATCCGGGGGAACCCATTCAGCGGACCGGGGGTGGCGTAGGTCGTCTGGGTCGAACAGGGGGTTACCCTGAGGATCAAGAATAGTGTCGTCAACCCCGGAGGGGCCTAAGACTGGACCCCGGGTCTTGGCGGAGGGCTCTGATGGGTTAGCGCCCGTAAGGGGCAAATCCTCGCCAGACACATCGTCATCACCAAAGGAGTCATACTCCATATAGTCGGATTCCTCCTCCACACTCCGGTCGGTATCCGACCCATCATCAAGGGCTCTAGCCCGTTTCCATAATCTAGCCTTTTTAGCCCGGCCAGGGGCTCTTTTGCGCGTGGGGTGCGCGCCATCTGTGACCGCCTCAAGCGTGTCAGTCATGGCAGGTAAAACCTGCATCGAGGAGTGGGAGCCGACGTGTTTAGACTTGGCCTTCGCCTTACGGGCTCCAGGCACAGTCTGAGCAGGGGAGGGGGACCCCACGCCCGTAGGGGCGGGGGAGGCCAGAGTAGGCAAAACCAGGGAGTGCATCGATTGTGAGAATGAAGTAGTAACAGCTCCCATGGCCGAGGCAATAGCCTTCTGAATGGAGGAGGCCATAGTGGCTTCCAGCATGGCCTGAAATTCTTGGGAGGCCATAGCGCCCTCAGCGCTGTCTGAGCGGAAGTCCCCAGGGGGACCCGCAGGCCCATCCTCCCTATCCTGCATGCTGCAAGTGGCAGTGGGCAATTAAATACTGCTAAGTGACACTAAGGTGGAAGAAGAGCAAAAGGGTTGAGTAACCCACAGAAAACGAAACACACAGACCGTCTAGCGTTCCCAGGGGACCCGGCAAAGCAAAGGTGACCGCACGGCAGCACAGGGGAAGGAACGAGGTCCGCCCAAGATGGCCGCCGCACGTGAGGGAAGGCGCACGCGACTGGGCACCCGGCGGGGGAAGGGGCTCGTGCACCCGATCCGCCGAGCCCGCCCGCGAGCGGGGAGGGATGCGTGCGCAGCCGCGGTCGACAACAGAGCCGTTGCGGCAAAAGCACAGAGCCGGGAGTCGTGCGGGAGCACGAGGGGGATAGAACAGACAGGTTACAGAAATCCCCGGGTAGGGGGAGAAAAGCACCAAGGGGGTCCCAGGGGGAACGCTAGTGGTAACAGATAATTAAACAATCGTAAATATTATACAATGAAATATCATACAAATAAACGATCATCAAATTTGAGTCAGAGAGAACAAAAGTACTTATCTGTCTGAGGAAGCAGCAAAGAAAGAGGGGGATTGTGGGAGACACAGGACTTATATAGCCACTTCCTCTACCATGTGATTGGCTACCCGTTATGCCTATACAGTTTTTCTTTCATTTTTTTGACAATATTTATATTCCTCTATCTTTGCTGCTGAGGAAATAAAGAAAGAGTTATGCATAATATGAGCCTCCGTGTCTTTAATAAAATCTATGCCAAACTAACTCTGCTCAGCCTTTCCTTTTACCAACGTTGATCACATGGATACTACTGATTGGGTAAATACCATCTATACCCCAGGATATATAAAAACAAGAAATATAAAAAAATATTACTCCCCGTTAAATAGATATTTAATATCAACATCATATGGACTTCTACAAATTCTTCCAAGGTATAAGTTGTGTATTTTATACAAAATTCAACAATTTGTGTATCTTGATATTGAATACTTTGGTTTCCAAATGGAGGCCGCAAAGCAAACCATTCATTATTTAATTAGGTAATTAATTTTTAATGATGGAGGTGGTGGTGGTGATATTCCAGCATCAGCGTTGTCTTTTAATGGATCCATTGTTCATTTATAATTTATTAAAGGGACACTATAGGCACCCAGTCCACTTCAGCGTATTGAAGTTGTCTGAGTGCAGTGTCCCCGGCCGCTTAACCCTGCAATTGTAATTATTGCAGTTATTGAGAAACTGAAATAATTCACATTGCAGGGTTAACTCCACCTCTAGTGTCTGTCTATCACACAAACACTAGAGGGACTTCCTGGTTGTTAGGTGTAGGACATCAAGTGTCATCCAAAACCCCATAGGAAAGCATTATATAATGCTTTCCTATAAGGCTGTCATAATGCGCTTGCACCGCTTGCCGCAGAGGAGCAAAGGTGGAGCCTGACCCAGCGCAGAGGGACATTGGCGCTGGATCCATGTAAGTGACAGAAGGGTTTTGCGCTGCGGGGGGGGGGGGGGGGAGGGGCTGCATGAGTGGGGGGGCACTATAGGGTGGTATAGTGCTAGCAATAGAAGTTTGTATTCCTAGCCTATAGTTTCCCTTTAATTAGTGTAGAAAAATGACTAATTCTGCACTCTGGTGTGTCCCGAATGTCCAGTCCCTTTGCACAATATTAGTCTGCTGTTAAAACACACATATTACATTTCTCAAGCATCATGAATGCTTACAGCTACAAAAACATCTTATGAATTACCCTGAAAGCTTGGTCTCTTTAAAATGTACATGTTGGATATCTGGCAAAGCCAAGAGATTAACCCCTTAATGCTGTTATGGCGTTCTATGCTGTCCCGCATTAACTGGGCTTTAAATCCGTTGCGGCGGCATAAAACGCCATAACAGCTTTGAGCCCCTGGAGGTCTGCTTTAATCACCTCCACCGCGATACGCTTCGGGAGGACTGCCTGACAGCCCAGGCAGCCCTACCCTGGCGGATCAAGCACCCAGGGGCTATGTGATTGCTCTCACAGAGTCGATGGGCAGGAGGCCAGCTTCCACACTCCTCCAGGAGTTTGTGGCAAATGTCTGTAGAAAAGAGAGTGTTTGTCACACAATGTTTTACTCAATGGAGTCACAGTTCCCCTTTAAGTCACACATTTTCGGGAGGGGAGCTGTTTGAACCCCTTGACCTTGCAGTTTATTTCCTGAATATTGACTTGTGATCTCAATCAAAATGTAACTCCTTTGTTCTGGCCAGTGATTAACCTTGAGTCAAATGATTTTGAAGAAATAGTTCTTGGAATAGATTTTGGAATTGCTGTTCAAGTGAGTTTTAATTCACTACAACACATGATTTAGTGTATATACCCACAAGTGGGATGTGTGCATATAATCTACACAATACTTACAAAAGCCCAGGAAATGTGAAAACTGAAATACTCACTGAAAACAAATGCATTCATAAAAATCCAAAGCTTTTAATCCCAATTTATTACATATTTACAAAAGACTCCTAATCCTGCTTTCAATAGGGTTTTGTGATGTCCACATTTTGTGTGTTTCATGTTTTGCCTAAGCATTATGTAGGCTTAGCTACGGATGTATGCTTGCATTTTAAATTTCCCTTAAAAAACACCAGAATGACTAAGAAATACACTTTAAGTGATAAATATACCAGAAAATAATCCTTTTTTACGCTAAAGTTCTGTCTACATGTGAAGAATGGTGTGTATGGTGTGTATTTTTTTATTTATTTTTATAAGTGAAGGAGTTCATATCTTATCTCGGGTTGAATAATGAGTTGGGAAATATTTGACACACACATAATGTGTTCTATCCCACTTCTGTGAAACCAGAAGGGGGGAATACAGATGTCATGTAAAACGATAATTTCTGTACAAAACTGTGTTTTTTTTTTTTTGGTTTTTTTTTATAGATAATAAATCATGCCTTTCTCAATCCAATTTTTTTTTTACTATCTATGAAACAACGGATTAAAAAAGGCATAAAACGTTATAATTTATAGGTAAAGTATACATGATATATGATTAGGAAAAGAGTGGATTCCAGAATTGGTTCATAACCACCCACCAGTGCAAGTTATGATTCTATATAGAATCATAGTTGGAATGAGTTTAGACAAATGAATGGAAGCCAATGTCATATTTCCTGGCTTAGCCCCTGTTTCCCCTCTTCCATTTAGCCGAAGGTAACATTGAAACAGAGTGTGAAGCTGTTAAGCAAATTGGATTGATTGACTGATTGTAATATAATGTGATAACAGAACAATTGAGTCACCTTGTTTATACCTTGTACGGAACCCAACCAGTAATATAGCACAAAAAGTGTGGAGTAACACAATGATCAGAGGAAACCATCACGTCAATAAAGATGATACCCATGAAACCCAGCTGTCAAATTTACAAAACACAAAAATATTTTTACATTTTAAAAAGTTAAAATTAAGATATAAATTACAGATTAGAAGATAAGAGCAAACAAAGTTTGTTACACTCATGTCATAGAACATTTTGAAAAATTAGCAATATTAGGGTTACTTCAACCACCATGACAACTTTAGTAATTTGCATTGGTCATGGTGACAGGAATCTGTATGTGCAGCATTTCTTTTGAAAGCATAGAGTAATCTGCACTTGTGTGCTGGGGGCTAGTTACACCCCCGGCACCAATAACCTGGGCTTCCAAATGTTAGTGCATAAAATTGTCAGCAAGCACAGCAGTGCCTGCAAAGGGAATCATTTTTCCCTCCTCCTCCTCGCCTCCACAAACAAATTGCTCATTTAAAAAGTAAATTCCCTACATCCACTCTCCCAGTCTTCCTCACTGGATCAAGTTGAGTGTATGCGCTCTGAGCAAGTGAAACTGTCCAATGACAGGCTTCTCTATGAGAAGCCTGTGATTGGACAACATGAGGCCCTGATTGACGTCAAAAAGGGGCGTGGAAGAGCTGGCAGCTTCACCCTAAACTGGATTCCAGGTAAGTAAATAAATAAATCTGTAGACTGCAAATTTGCAGCATAATTTTAATAACCTTCTATATGTCAGCCTATTTCTATGTCTCATACTAAGTTTTGTTACATAAAATTGTCAATTTTGAAAAATCGGTTTTCAAAATTAGAATGTTCCATTAAAAATATTGAGTAAACAGAAACTAAGTCTCTTCAAATCAACTACCAAAAGAGTTAACTAAGAAGATACAGTTGGCAAGGTAAAGAACAAGGTAAAGAATTGCAGTGGATCATGTCAAAAGCAATATATAGCCTCGAGCAGATGGTTGTCAAATGACCACTTATGCAGCCCGGAGAAATTAATTGAAGATTCAAGAGAATTCCCAGAAGGCTACTTTAAATGTTGCTATACAATGCCTACAAAAATACCTAGATTGGTACTATCATATTGTACAATGATTGCATGGACTAAAACTTACATTGTCTATAATCAGGTTCACAAAATGTCTTCTCTTTAACCCCTTAAGGACCACACTTCTGGAATAAAAGGGAATCAGAAAAGGCCCCCTTATGCTCTTACCGATATACATAAACTGGCATACACTCAATGACATACACACTGTTTAACGAACACACACTCACTGACAGACACACACATTTTCACTGATTTGCAACACACTCGCTGACAGTCACACCCTCACTTAGAGCCACACCCTCTCAGTGACAGACACACACACACACATTTACACATTCTTGCACACAAACCCAAGAAATTAATTTTATGTATTGCCCATCCAGCTTCCCTGCTTTTGGGAGAGCTGGCGTGGGTCCTCGAGCTGGTGTCCAGCAGGGATCTTCTCCCTGGTGTCCAGTGGCTCCTGTAATCTTCCTGCTCTTCCTCACCACTCCCTTGCATACTGCTTACTTATGACGGGGCCAGAGTGATGTCATATTCCGTATCCATGCAACTCCATAGGGCATGAGGGAGAGTGTTGGAAGAGCAAGAACACACCAGTATATTTTGGCACATTAGGTACCTGCTGTCCTGCTAAGCAGGTGCCTACTCTACCTTGGTCAGCCAGCTCCTGGGCCCCCTGTGACAAGAGAAATACAGTGGCCTGGTCAAACTTGCAGCCTCAGCGACCTCTGTAGTTCCCCCACTGACTCCAAATGTTATAAATGTTTTCATTTTTTAAAATGAATAATACTGTATTACCATTATTCTTTAGGTACACCCCTGCCAAATGCTACAAAAGTGGAGAATCAGATTACATCTGTTGCCAGCATGCAGTGCAGGCTGACACAGATGTAAAATACAATTAGAATAGACATTTGGCTGTCCAGAACAGAGTTCCGGGCTTCCAAAGTCACGTGTGCTGAGGGCTTAACTAGCCTCCAAAACTCAAGTGCAAATAACTGGAGCTGAAACACTGCACAGACAGATTCCTGAATTTGAATTTCAAATTTGATGCATACTTCCATTTCTCTTTAAATTTCTCTTTGTAGTGTCTACACAATTTGACTTGTATCAGTAGACATCTGTAGCTTTTATGTACGCCAAACAAGTTACACTAAGTCATGGGAAAAAATTGTGAATTATACTCCCATGATGCTTAGCTAGGCTTTAGGTTGGCTAAGTATCATGGGATAGGAATGTATTTCACAACCACCTGCCATGTCAGAGATGGAATGGCTACACTAGACTATAACATGGCCAAGGATTATCACGTCAGGTTCATTTGGACCAACCGGACAGTGGCTAGATCAGCTCAGACATTTAGCATCCATTACAACATGTCTTGGGTAGCAAACTTCTGTTACGTCCTACATTTTACCGTGAATGAATGAATATTACATTGCTCATTAAATAATTTATACAATGATGGCTGATTCTCACATACAATATAATTAAATAATTAATTGAACAATTTAGCTTTACTATTTACAGCGATCACTATTTTCCCTTCAACAATTTTTAGCCTTTCGTGACTTAAATCAAACGTTAAACAAGCATTATCCCTCGAAATTCTTCAGAAGCCAACACAGTATTATCCATCCCATTCAACATACCATTATCTTGTCCTTATCTTTATAAGTGCGTTAATTGCAGTCCTCCAGTTCCATTAGTCAGTACAACCTGTGCTTTTCTGTTAATGGAGAATGTGGTTACTTCTCTAATACAGACCAGTGGGCTTTGGAAGAGCTGTTTTGTGTAATTGTAAACCATAACTTCCTTACACAGAACATAAACTGTAATTTCATGAAAGAAATACGTGTGCACGGATGCTCACCAATTTCTACTGGTCTAGAAAAGCCAAGTTAGGTAAATTAAAAACTCAAATTCCTTAGCTGCTAAATGGTTGGAACACGCTATGCCTGGCATGCCGAAAGAAGCACAGACAATCAAATAAAATTACTTAATGGACAAACTTACGGTGATTCTACATAACACCACACATTGCTTTGAAAACATATGGCCTCCCTGGACGGAACTGGGGGACTAGGTAACCACTGGAGGAGGGTGGGTAAGCGGCCTCATGGCGGGACACAAACTCATGGAACGAGAATTCCTCAGCTAGCGCTCCAACTTTAATTACAACGCAACCTATGTCATGACCCTATGTCATGACTAATGCTGTTAAGGGATTCTATTGTATTCTTTTCAATTTATTTTGACCCACATTGGTCTTTGTTATTGAGAACTTAGAAAATACAAAATGGTAGCCTCACAGCTGGTTTCTCACAGAAAGTGAACTAATATGTGGAAGCAGAGCACAAACACTATTTCTGGTACCAACTTTAACCTCAAAATTCATACCATCTCTAACTATTGTACTACGATTAAGGATGTGACTACATCTTGCAGAATACAAAACATGTTTTTGTATTTCTGTGCTTCACCTGTAATGTGCTTTGGTTTTTGGCTGTCCAAAAAAAAACAAAAAAAAACAAAACAAAAAAAACATACTGCCTATATAAAAAGTCCCTTTGAAAAGTTCCTCAAAGAAACACTATAGAGCTAGGAACACAAATCTGTATTCTTAACGCTACAGTATCCCTACTCTTTGTTTTTCAGCCCCTCTTCCCTAGGTGCATCAAAAAAATAAAATGACAAATGAAAAAATTACAAATGTTTTACTTTTAATAATAACATTTTATAAATGTATTTTTCCAATGCTAAGATTCCTTACTTCTCCACCTCCTGCGACATCATGGATATGACATGGTCTTCTTCGTCAAGGTCCAATCCAATGCCCGTTATACAGGAGCATTGGGGACCAAAGCAATGCTTTCCTATGGGGCTTTTGCATCAGTTTCACTTGTTCTAGTGCTGCAGTAGGGCCTCTAATGGTGGTCTTACTGACAGCCACTAGAAATGGACTTAATCTTGCAATGTAAACATTGCAGTTTCTCGAAAACTACAATGTTTTACATTGCAGGTGTAACAGGACACTACACACAGAATACTTCATTGAGATTAAATGATCTGGGTGACGCTAGTGTTCTTTTAAGTGAATCCTGAAATTTGCAACCTCTCTAACTGATGCATGGAACTATCTCTAAGGCATTTACCTAGCTTGAAAACATAAATGTAGAAATAGAACTAACTTTACAATGGAATAAATAGTGTTTCATATAGAACGACTTTAGAAAACATCTCAACCAGACACTGAATTACTTAACGTGTGTTTCCAGCCTATTCCCTTTATAATGATTTCAAACAAGCTCAAAACATTAAAATTCTTCATTAACCATTCTGACACACCTGGAAGTGTGATATGCTATTTTTATCGAAGGCCATACATATTTAGCAGTAGACATTTAACAGAGTATTAATTCCAACACTATACTTCTATAACTGCCTAGAACGGTTTATATATTTTGTTTTACTTCTTTCATTTTCTTTTTGCAGTATAATTGTATTATGATATTAATTTTATTGCATAATAATTGTACATGTGAATTCACATAAGCAAAATGAAAACCCACACAATTGTGAAAATGTTTAGCAAGACAGAATCAGTGTAGGTCACGGTAGTCAGCAAAACATAGAAGATCAGTGTCTCAGCACTAATCATCATACCAAAACAAAAGCCAGTGTTTCAATGCTGCCCATCAAACCTTGGTAAGAAAAGATGGAAAACACACTATAGTAATAAGCAAGGCTCAAAATTTTGAAATTCACCCCTGGTGAGAGTGCCATGTAGTCTCCAGACTTGTAATTGCAAGTAATTTTTAAAAGGGATCCTATAGTGCCAGGTAAACAAACCCATTTTCCTGGCACTATAGGCACTTGGAGAGCTCCCCTCCCCTGGCGCTGAAGGGATTAAAACCCCTTCAGCCACTTACCTTAGTCCAGAGCCGGGCTCCCTTGGCGCTAGTGACTTCTCCTACCGCGCCGACGTCAGCTTCCGAGTGGAGCCGAATGTGCATGCATGGCCAGAGGCATGCGCGCATTCAAACCCGCTCATAGGAAATCATTACTCAATGCTTTCTTATGGGGATCTTATCTGACGCTGGACTCCGTGAGGACGTCAGATAAGTGCGATTTACAGATAAGTGCGGAAGCGGTCTCTAGTCAGGGAGACAGCCACTGGAGGCTGGATTAACCCTGCAATGTAAACATAGCCGTTTCTCTGAAACTGCTATGTTTTCAGCTGCAGGGTTAAAACTAGGGGGACCTGGCACCCAGACCACTTCATTGAGCTGAAGTGGTCTTGGTGCCTATAGTGGTCCTTTAACCCCTTAAGGACACATGACATGTGTGACATGTCATTATTCCCTTTTATTCCAGAAGTTTGGTCCTTAAGGGGTTAAGCCTTGTAGTATTGGTCCATACATCTCAACAGTCTGTATTTAGGAGTGAGAGGCCCTATTTTGGACCCAAATTCCTCTTTCTATCCTAATGCCTCTATTCTGGGAGCTTCATGTTGTTGATGTTTCCAAGTGTATCACAGAGCTTCTGAGCAATGATACCCACAGTAATGTGTCTTTAAAATACAACCCATATGTTTAGAAATCGGTCAGAAAATAAAACACAATGTTCTTATTCTAAATTACATTTAAAGAAACACTGTAGCGTTAGAAATGCAAATCTTTATTCCTAATGTTATAGTGTCCCAGTTTTGCTGTTGCTGTGGTACTAGACCAGTTCAGTGTATAAAGGGTTAAAACCCCCTTCATAATTACCTTTATCCAATGCCTAGACTTCCTTGGCGCAGTTTAGCTCTCTTCACCCATAGAAGCCTCCTGACAGCCACTAGTGGTGGATGTGACCCTGCAAAGTAAACATTGCAATTTCTCAAAAACTGCTATGTTTTACATTTCAGGGTTAAGAGGAAGGGGACACTGCACCCAGACCACTTCATTGAGATAAAATGGTCTTGGTGACTGCAGTGTTCCGTTTTCCAGGCAACATAGGGTCTTTAGGTACCCCCCACCCTCAGGGTCCCACTCCCGCCGGGCTGAAGGGGGGATTAATCACTTACCTTTCTCCAGCGCCGGGCTCCCTCTGTGCTGGGGAAATCTCCTCCCTCTTCCGACGTCAGTGCTGAATGCGCATGCGCGCATTCAAATCAGTCTATAGGAAAGCATTTCTTAAGGCTTTCCTATGGACGTCCAGCGTCTTCTCATTGTGATTTTCACAGTGAGAAGCGCGGAAGCTCCTCTAGCGGCTGTCAATGAGGCTGGATTAACCCTAATGTAACTGCTATGTTTACAGCTGCAGGGTTAACACTTGAGGGATCTGGCACCCAGACCACTTCATTGAGCTGAAGTGGTCTGGGTGCATATAGTGGTCCTTTAAGTGGCAACAAGTGTTATCAGTATATCATCTAAAAAGTCTCAGATTAGCTTTGCCTTTGGCCACACCCTCATGTACACACCTAAAATTAAAGTGTCCTTCTTTGTCTGTTTAAAATGTTGGGAGGTATGTAATAATCTAAAGCACATGTCCTTGCCAAACCACCCTAAAATTAGCCATGACATCTTGACCTGCACCAGTGGCGTACTAAAAGGGGGTGGGGGAGAGGGTCCACCCCGGGTGCCACAGGGTAGGGGGGAGCCACCAGGGCTGGCTAGGCTCGGGGTTCTGTGAGCTGTGTGGCTGCACAGGGCACCATAGGCCATAGCAGCAGTGGCACCGGGCAGCCGACAAAGCTCACACACGCAGGGGCATTAATAAAGCTCATATTAATAGGAGCCTCAAAAATTCCTGACTCCAAGACATAACACCTAGTGTCAATTGGTGGAGTGACATTTCTCCAACAGTATCCTCAGATCCTTAGTATAAAGTGCTGGCAATAGTGCTTAGACAAACATATTCATTAACACACAGAAATAAAAAAATATATAATACATAAAATAATAGAGAATGCACTAAACATAAAAGTCCAGCCTTATAAAAGCTTCCTCAGTCAGCAGCAGCATGTTTTGCTGAAATTATCATAACTTATACACAATACAGTGCAGAACCAAATTTTATGATAGTGCTACACATCTCATCTTACTCGAGTCCCTTTGGCAATTACTGCCTGCACCAGACTGATATGGTTTTACACTACAGCGGCAAATTGCATCTAATTTTTTTTTTACCAAGTGAGAGGTAAATATACCAAAGTGTAGAAAGCTACTTTTAAAATTATTAATGCACATGGCCAGTATGTACTGTTAGACTTCATATAGTCTAAATTATTTCAAGGACACTAGTTTATATATATACACACACACACACACACACACACACACACACACTCTCGCTCTCTCTCTCTCGCTATAATTATAAATAAGACAAGTAGGCTAAGCTTATATTATGGTTCACTTTAGAGATATAGGCCTTTTTGGAATGCACAGTGCAGAGATTTCTGGGTTAAGAGCCTAGATTTAAGGGAACACAGACAGATTAGCTATACGCTTGAATTCTTTTATATCATTTTGCTAAAACATTTATTAATCTACGTGTTCTGCAGAAGCATACAACATGGGTTCATGTCCCTTGTGGTCACACAAATAGTGGCCTAGATTCAAAGTGACATGTTGGTCGTGAACTGTTTATTTATGGTTATAGAGAAAATATATTTAATGCAACTTCAATAATAAAAAAATAATAATAATCCTTAAATCCTGAAGATTTTATTTATTTTAAAAACATTTTTAAAATGCTTTTACCAAACCAGGACATGGGGTAACTCAAATTAGTTGTTCAAAGCGGTGAAAGGTTGTTTGCAGGATCGGCGTTCAACATCTCAACTGTGTGTATGTTGGTTTAACCTAACAGGATTTTTCTTTTTTCTTTAACCCCTTAAGGACCGGACTTTTTTTGCGATGTTGTATATTTGCGACCAGGCATCTTTTTGACACTTTTGTGGTGTTTGTGTTTAGCTGTAATTTTCCGCTCTCTCATTTACTGTTCCCATACAAATTATATATTGTTTTTTTCAGGACAAAAGGGGCTTTCTTTACATACCATTATTTATATAATCTCATGTAATTTAATTTAAAAAAAATGAAAAAATATGATGAAAAATTTAAAAAAATACACGTTTTTTGAATTTTATGTGAAAAATCTTTTACTCATCTACAAAAATTGCTAAATAACACCCCACATGTACATATTTTTTTTTAAAAAGTAGACAACCCAGGGTATTCAATATGGGGTATGTCCAGACTTTTTTAGTAGCCACTTAGTCGCAAACACTGGCCAAAGTTAGCGTTCATATTTGTTTGTGTGTAAAAAAAAGTAAAAAACTAAATTGAACGCTAATTTTGGCCAGTGTTTGTGACTAAGTGGTTACTAAAAAAGACTGGACATAACCCAATGTATTGCAAATGGGGTGCCTTCTTTTGCAAATGGTATGCCATCATGGGGGTAATTCTCATTCTTGGGCTACCATACGCTCTCAAAGGCAACGTAACCAACCTGGCCATTTTCAATGTAAAAATATTTGACCCATATATTTGACCCTGTAACTTTCAAAAACGCTATAAAACCTGTACATGGGGGGTCCTGTTCTACTCAGGAGACTTTGCTGAACACAAATATTAGTGTTTCAAAACTGGAAAATGTATCACAACAATTATATCATCAGTAAAAGTGCTGTTTGTGTGTGAAAAATGCAAAAAAAGTCACTTTCACTGACAATATCATCGCTGTGATATGTTTTACTGTTTTGAATCACTAATATTTGTGTTCAGAGAAGTCTCCCGAGTAAAACAGTACCCCCCATGTACAGGTTTTAGGGTGTCGTAGAACGTTACAGGGTAAAATACAGTGATAGCAAATTAAATTCTCTGGACTTTTGGCCTGGGTTGGCAGGCAGGTCCCTTAAATTGCAATCAATAAAATAACTTAGTTATGTAAAAATATTACATAAATACGCACGTAGAATTTAAACATATATGCATATTTATATATTTGAAGTCTACGTGCATATTTATATAATTATTTATGTCATTTTGTATATGGACATATGAATAGTTCGCATTCTTTTTATTTATTTATATATACATAGATATATATACAATTTCATTCTAAGTGTATTTTGATATAAATATATATATATATTAATATCAAAATACAGTTAGAATAAAATTTCGTATAGATATATATTTTTTTTAATTTTTATTATTATTTTTAATTTTTTTAATTTAATTTAAATTATTTATTATTCGTATTTTATAATAATATATATATACAATATATATAGTTATTATATATATTATATACGTGTGTAAATTAATTATAAGTGTATTTTTATATTAATATATGTACATATTAATATAAAAATACACTTAGCATGACATTATATATATGATATATAGACATATATTATATAGGTATAAAATATGTCTATATATCATATATATACACATATATAATAATATTTTTTTTTTTTATTAACTTTCACTTTAAATTTTTCTTTGATTTTACAGTTGCAGGGAGACTGCCTGTCAGCACAGACAGTCCCCTTGCAGGCAGACACATGGACACCTATTGTGACCATGTGGTCGCCCTGTTGGGCGATCACATAGCCACAGGGGTCCTAATCCGCCATGGGGAGACTGTCTGGGCTGCAGGCAGACTTCCCACACCGGGAGCACCGCCGATCGCCGCCGGGGGAACGACGGCGATCGGGTAAGTACATTTTAAATTTAGGACGGTTCAGGACCGTCGTCGGTCGGCAAGGGAAAAATGCAGATGACGGTCCTGAACCGTCTAGCGTCCTCAAGGGGTTAAAAATACATTTTTTTGATGTTTTGTATATAGCCACTGGATAGGAAACACTTTCTGTTCTCAGGGGTATAGAATACGAATTGACACCCAGGTACATAGACACAGATACATCCCTTATTCCATGGGGAAGTCCTGGCATTGGGGTCCTGTCCGCTTGCTTTTGGTTTCTGGTTTCCCATGTGCACAGAAGGAACAGCAAGATGTTCTTGCACTGGGCAAACTACACTCATGGCATTTTATTAATGCAAGAGAGCTTTCACAGCACTTTGCCAGGCTTAGTGAGCCCACATACATTAATTTCCTTTCATATACTTCACTAAAAAGTTCACAGAGGAAAAAAGTAAGCATCTATCTGAAACATGGGACACACATTCCAGGTTGACAAATATGAAGCCAGGACAGATGGGGCTGAGTGGGGACAGTTTGGGAAAATGCCAGTGAAACAGGTTTTCTGCTGACATACGTCTGCAAATTAATTTAAAGGCCTATGTACCATGCTCACATAGCGCATCTGTCAGCTTGAGGTCACTAATTATGGCCCCAGCTGATAGAAGAGACCCCTAAGGTATCAAAAGATACTTGCAGCTCCCTGGTTTTTTTAAATGGCACAGTCAGAAATACCACGGTTGAGCATGATCGCTTAGAGCAGTGGTAGTCAACCTTTTTCTTCCTACCGCCCACTAATGCATCTTTCTTGATGGAAAAAGTTTTCGCGCAAGTGCAGAATATTTTTTAGAAAGGAGGGCGTTTAAAAAAAAAAAAAAAATGTACGTACATTTATCTTTTTATTTCTACTTAATGCATGTTTATAATATTTTTAACTTTATAAAGTTTAATGAGAAAACAATAAAGTAAATTGAAATTACCTTTACTAGTGATTAATGAGATCCTTGAGGTTGATGCTGTGAGACTAAAGATTTGATATCTGGTTCGATTTTTGTAAGGAACAAATGAAGGTCTCCTCTTTCAGTGATATTCAGACGACTTCTCTGTTTGTGCATAATATGATTTCTCATCTGTGCGTCAGCTCCCCTCCTCTTCCTCCTCAATTCCCCTCCCCACCTTTTTTTTTTTTACCTTTTTTCTATTTTTTAACCTTACTTATAGCAATGCCCAGCAGGAAGGCTGAGCTAGGTAGCCCACTTACTATAGCCCACTATAACAGACAGGCACACATACAGACACACACACATACAAAGACACATACATACAAACAGACAGGCACACACATACATACAGACACACAGACAGGCAAACACACACACGACACATACATACAGACAGGCACACGACACATACATACACACAGACACATATACATAGACACATACATTAGAGACACTTACACACACAACACATACATACAAAGACAAGACACACATACACAGACACAAGACATACATACAAAGACACATACATACAAAGACACATACACATACAGACACACACAAGACATACATACAAAGACACACACACACACACGACATACATACAAAGACACACACACACACACACACAAACAAACCCACACATTATATTATACCTTTAAGGTGCAGGAGGGTGACTTTCCCTGGGGTCCAGTGGTGGCTCAGGTGGATGGGAGTCAGAGTTCCAACTCTGACTCCCTGGACTTCCTCCCGCGCGGCTCTCAGTGTTAGCTGGGAGGAGTGACGTGCAGTCACTTCCTCCCAGCTCTGTGCTGTAATCACAGGGGTCGCGGTCGCGCTGTTAAAGCACCCAGCGCTGACCGGGCCCCCTCACAATCCACATCCATCGGGTGGCCCTGACAGCATGGGCCACCCGATGGATCCCTTGGACGGCGGCCCCGGCGGTATGCCGCTCAGGCCGGGGCTGCAAATGGTGATGGTGGTACCCGGTCGCAGGGGTACCGCCGGCTTGCACCCACCCGCCCACTCAATCTCTCCAAATGAGGAAATCCCTACCGCCCACCAGGAATCCTAAAACGCCCACTAGTGGGTGGTAGGGACCAGGTTGACGACCCAAGGCTTAGAGCAAAAAATATAGATATTTTGGGGCGGGTGCATTGTCACGTTCAACCCTCATTGTTTAATAATTTTGAGCCCCAACCTGCTTCCAATGGGGAGGTCTTAGAAGGTGTAGTATACGCCCCCAGAATATTAGAATTAGGGCCTACATCCACAGGTGGGGGATGGCTGGAAACTACGTCCCACCAAAATATTAGAATTAGGGACTCCACCTGCCACTCATAGTTTAGAGTGGGGCTGTGGTGGTGCTAATGAGTGTGGCTTTGGTGGAGGTAACCATAAATTTTGCCTACATACTTCCTACCATGCACAATAACAAAAAAAGTGACAAAAAAGACAAGAAAATATACTTTAAATCTCTGTGCTTAAAATGTTTTTATTTATAGGAAATGTTCCACATTCTTCATAAAAGTTGTTAAATATTTATGACTGTCTCATTTCATGCATACCATGCAGTCATATTTTGTGCTTGCATCATTTTTCAGAAATGTCCAACTTCATTGTTAGGGGGCTATAATTAGAGAACGTTCAGTCAAGGATGAGATAATGATGAACAATCCATTAGAACCATTTCCAGAAATAAAATGCTCTAATGGGATATTCTGGAAAACCTTGCATGAGACAACCATGGCAAAGGATTCTGGGTAAAGTAAGTTTCAGGATTGACCATTTAATTGATATTTAAAATGTAATTTATTATCACTTGATTTTGCTATGGGAAATATTTAATGCACACCAGTATATCTGTCACAATAAGTACACAATCTGACCTAATCCCCTCTTAATGCCAGTAATGGTATTTTATCTGTCAATGTCCTATATTTGAGATGCACACACCATTTTCTGTGATAGTGTTTCCTTGGGATCTATACTAGTAAACCGGTGAGTTGTTAGTGTGATTGAATAATCTGTTCACCAAGAGTAGACTGTGCAAACTGTATTCTCTAGAACGGCGCAAACTCTGCCTGGAGATCTAAATCAGCTTTGCAGAATGTGATAAATAAAATAGAAAATAAAAAAACTGATTTAAATAATTCTGTACAGGAAACCGTTAATTTCTATAAAAAAAAAATAAAAAAAGGTCATCAGATTTTGACCTAAATTATAAATCTGGATTAAAGTAGACAACCCAGGGTATTCAATATGGGGTAGGTCAAGTCTTTTTTAGTAGCCACTTAGTCACAAACACTGGCCAAAGTTAGCGTTCATATTTGTGTGTGTGTGAAAAAAGTAAAAACCTAAATTAAATGCTAACTTTGGCCAGTGTTTATGACTAAGTGGCTACTAACAAAGACTGGACGTACCCCATTTGCAATACCTTGGGTTGTCTTCTTTTGTAAATGGTATGCCATCATGGGGGTAATTCTCATATGCTCGCAAAGGCAACGTAACCAACCTTGCAATTTTTAATGTAGAAATATTTGACCCTTATATTTGACCCTGTAATTTTCAAAAACGCTATAAAACCTGTACATGAGGGTACGGTTATACTCGGGAGACTTTGCTGAATACAAATATTAGTGTTTCAAAACAGTAAAACGTATCACAACAATTATATCATCAGTAAAAGTGCTGTTTGTGTGTGAAAAAATGCATAAAAAGTCACTTTCACTGACAATATCATCGCTGTGATATGTTTTTACTGTTTTGAATCACTAATATTTGTGTTCAGCGAAGTCTTTCGAGTAAAACAGTAACCCCCATGTACAGCTTTTAGGGTGTAATAGAAAGTTACAGGGTAAAATACAGTGTTAGCAAATTAAATTCTCTGGACTTGCGGCCTGGGTTGTCAGGCAGGTCCCTCAAATTGCAATCAATAAAGTTACATAATTATGTAAAAATATTACATAAATACGCACGTAGAATTTAAATATATATGCATATTTATATATTTGAAGTCTAAGTGTATATTTATATAATTATTTATGTAATTTTGTGTATGGACATATGTATATTTTGTATTTTTATTTATTTATATATACATAGATAGCAAAAAACAGGGCGCAAGAGAATACTGAGAGCAGGCAGCAGCTGAAATAGCCTGCCCTTCGGTGGGTTCCCGCTCAGTTCTCAAGCTGGTTTTAGCTCCTCTTGTGCCATTACAGAGAGAACATCTCTTAAACATATCAGACTGGTCCCACCCATACGGGCAGTCCAGATCCGAAATACCAGCAAGTTCCCTCTGCACGAGTGATCTCAATGTTTTTCCATAGGAAAGCACTGGGAGGCTATTGTGCACATGTGACAAAAAGCTGCTCTGCCAATCAGCATATCCATGAGGAGCGTTCAGGGCCACCTTGCAGACCCAATCTAAGACACTGCCCCTCCCCCCAAACTAATACATTGCCAACAAATCCAATATATTGCCCACCAATCCAATATACTGCCCCTTCTCTCCACTCTAATACACATCCCCCTCCACCCAATCTAATACACTGCCCCCACTCCCACCACTCTATTTATTACACTTCCCCCAATTTAATACACTGCCCTCTCCATCAATTTAGCACACTGCTCCTTCCATCAAATTAACACACTGTCCCAATTTAATACTCTGACCCCCTCCATTCCCCAAATTAATACACTGCCCTCCTTACCAAATTAATACACTGGCCCCCTCCCTCCCCCAAATGAATACAGTGCCCCCAGGGCCGGATTGGGGATACAAAGCAGCCCTGGAAGAAAAAATCTATGCCAGCCCCATAAGTCATTGCGCCATATATTGTCGCATGTAATATGTAGGGCTATGTCTTGCCACCCCAGATGATTGAGTAATATATATATATATATATATATATATATATATATATATATGTGTGTGTATATTGCTTTTTCTAATATAAAATATTGATCATTTCAGAGTAAAACATTTAGTTATACAGTAAGCATACTCACATGCAGACACAGACAATCTCACTGACACACACAAGCTCATTGATACACAGCCTCATAGACAAACAATTTCACTAATATACATAAGCTCATTGACATAAAAACACAAGCTCACTCACTAGCAGGCACACACACACATGCAAGCAAGCTCACTCACTAGCAGGCGCACACACACACAGCTTAATGTAGTGGTTCTGGTGTTTATAGCCTGTCCCTGCAGGCTTTTGAATGTAAACACTGACTTTTCAGAGAAAAGGCAGTATTTACATTGCTTCCTAGTGACACCTCTAGTGACAGACACTCAGGCGGTCACTAGAGGCGCTTCCTGTGTCAGTGCAGATTGGCTGAGATCATCAAGTTTGATGATCTCAGTCATAGAGGCAGAGACCAGCACGACGTTGAGACCTGTGTGGGTGGGTGGGCAGACTGATAGTTGTCCTGCAGCCGCATGGAGAGCTTGAATGGCGGCCGCAGGGGAAGCTCTTCTTGTGGCTGCTGGGGGAGCAGGCTGTTCTGTCTCTGCTCCCCCTCCCTCGCGCGCAGCTTAATGAGACCAGGGCCGGAATATGACGTCATATTCAGGCCCCGGTCTCTTTCTAGTGCGCGAGGGAGGGGGAGCAGAGACAGAACAGCCTGCTCCCCCAGCGGCCGCAAGAAAAGCTTCCCCTGCGGCCGCCATTCAAGCTCTACATGCGGCCGCAGGACACCTACATGTCTCCCCGGTCCCAGGTGCCGACGGCCCACCGGGAAATTTCCCGGTATCCCGGTGGGCCAGTCCGGCCCTGAGTTCCTCCCTCAAATCAATACACTGCCCCCTTCCTCCCTCAAATCAATACACTACTCTCTCTCCCATATCCCTCCCCCAAATATATACACTGCTCCCTCCCCCAAATTAATACACTGCCCCACCTCCCCAATTTAACACACTACACAGGAAGGTCCTCCAAGCCCCTCTTCCCCTACCTTAAGGTGAGCCGTCCTCCAGTACCAGCCCTGCTATTCTTTGCTCAAGCAGGCCAGACGCTCCTCTGGCACTGCGAGCAGGAGCAGTGGCTGGCCTGCTCTGCAGACAGACAGACACTCTACGCTCTTGCGGCCACGGGAACAAGGATGGGCCAAGAATCAGATAGGAAATATCTTTCCGGTCTTGTGGCTGGTCGCAGTCACAGCACAAAGCAGCCCCAGGGCAGGTGGTTCGCAAATAGATTAATTGTGGGCTGCAATTTTGACATTCTTGCTGTAGATTATGGCAGTAGTCTTTGTCCGTAGAGTATAAAAATAAGTTGCTTCAGTTGCTATGTGGTCCTTTTGATCTCCCATTGAGTAGATTTATGTCTTGTGTAGAGGTCCTAAGACTGTGTGAGTGATTCAAACATGGTAAATCCTGGTTAACATGTAACAAATGATAATTGATAATGATGTTATGGTTACAGTTACATTGCAGGAGAAGATCCATGAGACATTAAGTCTTTCTAGTGCTTGGTTGGGATTAAAAGGTGTTTGCAATGTATCATTTTATAATAGATTGGGAGGTAGATGGTATTTCAATATGCCTGCCCCAGAAATACACAGGTGCGTCTGCCTAATTTTGTGTTGATGCAAAAATTCACAGAAAACCCTGCCTTAAGCAATGAAAAGTGACGTTCCATTTATTTCAAGAAGGAACAATCTCCTTTTGGCAAAGAGGGTTTTAACGGAGACCGGCTATGTATGTTAACAGAGATAATGAGGAAACTCTCAGTTGGTTTGGAATGAAAAACAAATGATCAGCTACCCTACAAGTCTTCTCTGATTAAAAGTCGATCTGTTCATTATTCTCTAAATATCTAAAAAAAAGTATGCATTAGATTAATATTAGCACTTTCTTGAAGGCGAGAAAACACGTTTCCTGTAAAACCTTGTTAAATTCTTTACATTACACTCCTATTGTTAAGAGGTGAAAGAAAATGCACACACTTGTAAAAACACAACATGATGAAAATAAACATAATTTCATTGACTTTTTATCAGGAGCTAATTTAAGCAGCGTTAAACAGATTGTTCTGCAGAGCTCTTCTGAAATGATCTTATATAAAACGATAACAATATTTCAAAGGTTTATATAATCTTCTGTAGCAACAGAGAAATTCGAATTATTCTAGATACCTGTGACCAAGCTCTACTGGTTGGGTTACTCTTCATTTCTTTCAAGTATATCTCTTTGTTTATAACAGCATACATCTTCCAATTCTAAATTTTCCCATCTTGTCACATTTATATAATTCCATTTAACGACGTATTTATTTCCGTCTGTCCATCCATTCATCTAATCTATTCTGTATATCACACCAATCTAATCAATTTCAGTTATTTCATCTATCCACCAATCGTGTCTGGCACTGTTCCATCTATTCACCCATTCATCCATCCTTTCATCCAACTTTATACCCATCCATAAAATCTATTCATCCATCTATTCTTTCTATCATATAAATCCCATCCATCTACACATACAGGAGGCTCATGTAGGGTCTTGCAAGTGATTAACAGAGCAGGAGATAAGACATTCTAAATCAAACAGAATTTGCAATGAAAGAAGTGTAAACATTAGATGACTTTTTGCAGGAAGTGTTTATAAGGGGTTAGCAAGTCACATGCAGGGAGGTGTGGCTAGGGCTGCACAAACAAGGTGATTTAACTCCTAACTGGCAGAGAATTGAGTGGTAGGACTGCAGGGGCATGATCTATACATCAAAACTACTTTAGTGTCCCTCTAATTATAACTTGGGAAATTATAAATTTGTGTTTTATATTTATCGGATGAGTGACATTTTCTTTCCTTCAATTGTTGATTATCTACAGTTACTAATCATAGTGAGTGAAACAAAAATAAATAAAATAAAACTCTAAACTGGGGTATATTTTATTGTGCTCACTACCAAGGTAAAATAGTATTTTTCAAGATGACACTGATATATTATTTTCTTACACAAATTTGATGATACCTTTTACATCTAAAAAAAGTTAACAGAACTCTTTATAAAACCTAATGTTTTTGTAAAAAAAAAGTTTCAAAAATTCCATGCTGAATACAAGAAGTTGAGTATTTTAATATATCTTCCCCGATAGTACTGTACAATAACATTATAAATTACAATATGACAAAAATTTCAATTTAGAGATACAACAAATGAAGAACATACATACCAGTATTTGAGGGACTGGGAGAGGTTTTGCTTCTTTGCTTAAAGATACATAGGTGAAAAATGCACTGACTGCGCGGTATTTTTCTTGGGACTCGCCAACTAAGGTATCTGCATCCACAAATACTTCAATCTCCATAGACTTATTGCTCGTGAAAGTCATACGACCAGATATAGTAATAATGCAACCTGGAAACATAAAATAAAAATGTTATATATGTTTAACACAAAAAAAGCCAAGCTGAATATATCAGATTATCTGTCCTAAAGGTGATAAGTAAAAGAATTCTCAAGTGTCAGCTTCCTTAGAACAAAACCTCAAACTTATGGCCAGAATGGCTGGTTGGAAGAGTGAGTTATTCAAAAAGCTTATAACGACAATATTACGGCTGACATCAGTTTACATACAACCCTGTCCATAGTTTTGTGAACCAACAGTGCAACGATCTCCCAAGCTGCCACCCACACATGTACATAGCTCAGGTTTTTATCCCAGAACCATGGCACAGTCTCATAGCTGGACTTAAGCTTGCAAATTGATGCAGTTAGGATTCTGAAAGGCAGATAGGATTGGATTTTTCCACCTCTCTCCCTATCTCCGGTACTCTAAAGTGGCCGTCTGTGCTGCCTTATGGATGGGCCAGTCCTATCTACACGTTAACCTTTGCAGCAAAGCAAATTGTTATGGTGCTTACAGTACCCCTACAGCTTTTATTTCCACAGTATGGGCTGTTACCTTTGTATTCTACAGACATCAGTTGCCCTGTCTCTTTGGAACACTGGAATTACCATGACAGAACCTGCTTAGAGGAAAGTCGGCAACCTTTGCTCACAGAAACATTGTTCAGTGATCTTTTTAACAGGGGTTGGAGGTCAAATTAAATCTCCAATAGATTCTGAATATAACGTTTGGTTTAGTTGCGATTTTGCAAAGTACTAAAATGAGCCAATCACCATAGACACCAGTGAAACCAGATTTAATAAGTAACTCCTCCTCATTCACATGAATCACTTTTTAAAGGAGAATACTTGGAAATCTCTCTCAATGTGCGTCACGGCTGTGTCAGGTCTAAACTGAACTTCACTGGATTGTTATGTCAATTGCTAAATCTTTACCATGTGTTTAAAAAAAGAACATAATGTGGAAAAAAAATGTTAACATAAGTTATGTGTGGCAGTTACCCTTTAATAGAGGTAAATATTGGATCAATCAATATAAAACAAGAACTTTAGTTCACGATGGTCATTTGCAAATATATTGTCAAACCTCGAAGAACGACAGCTGTGTTTTAACAAAACCCACACTCTTAGTGGTATTTAAATACACTTTTTGTAATAAAAATCATGCAAAGGGGTTTGAATTTTAAAACATGTAACATCCCGTGCTTCATTTTCATCTCTCTTCGTATCCAGCTGCTCTTTCTTGGTACTGTATTTAAAAATGCTAAAAGGCTTTGAATTATTGGCAGATGTAACACAAGTTGAATTATGGTATTAAAGATTTAAAAGTAGACACAGCCTTCGTAGATATGTCATATTTGGAGATATGGTTTTTAAAAAAAACGCTTATTTTGAGTTTCCATAATTAAAAAGATAAGGGATTCCATTAGAAATTAGACATGTACTGCACTAAAATCTCAGTCATTAATTTTTAAATGCATTAAAAGCTTTCCTGAACTCTTTTCTTGAATTTTGTACTCTGATACTTGTGCAGGACAGATGGCCTAAAATGTAATGGTTGGAAAACATGAAGAAATCATTTGATATAATGTTTTTTTACATTCCAAAACTCTGAAGAATGCATTGCTTAATGGAAGGAAATTTAAGCAGAATGAGAGCAGAGCTGTGTGCCCAATCCACTGTGATCTGCTTCAATGAACCACCAGTTTTGATAGAAACAGGGTCTTTAAATTAAGTGAACACTCTAAGCAGCAGAACAACTTTAGCTTGATAACTCAATTCTGGTGTATAGTTCATGCCCTGTAGTCTCACTACTCAATTCTTTGCTGTTTAGGAGTTAAATCACTGTATTCATTCAGCCCAAACCACACCTTCCCTGGATTTGACTCTCACAGCCTTCCTACACACTTCTTGAAAAATCGCTCATTTTATCCAGGTTCTATAATGCACAGTGTGTTTGATTTAGAAGTTCTTATCTCCTGCTTTGTTAATTGCCTGCTGGAGCCTTCAGCAGCCTTCTGCTGTGATTAAAGGTCAATTCAAATAAGATACAAATGTGTAAAGTAATTAGCTTTAAGGTGAATTTAGTAAAGGGTTTTGTATAGAATATGTTAAAATTACTTAAAAATACTTAACATAAAAAAAAAAAAAAAAAAAAATCGATAGAAAAGAGTGCGCAATAGAGGGATATAATTACCAGAGAACCCGCTAATCCCTGGCATTGCCAAAAATAAATGTGATTAGTTTGAATTATTTTGCTCATTTCTGTCTAATTACTTTTTTATTTTTTAACATTCTTTATGTTCTTTAACATTTTGTTAAAAATAACAAGTTTTGTCTGGACATTTCAATAAGATGCTACACATTAGTGAATGGTACCTGATATCACATGAGATGTCTAATATACTGCACTGATTTTTGTAAAATAAAATTGAATAGTAGATATAACAGGATGCAAGAGTAAGCGGAGAATAAAATAAATAAAAATAAAATAGAATTAGTAGGAAACTACAAGGTATTCCACCCGAGGCAGCCCAAGGGACAGCAAGGAAACGTGCAATTTGGATTGCCGAAGGACAATTAGCGTCAGAAGAGTAGGTATAGAATAACAATGGATATTTGCAATTGTGGTCGACAGACTGTGTGTAGACATGCCGGTAGAGACTCATCTGTGCAGTCAGCCTATTTCCCTTTTAGGCAGGTCACCTATCCAACATTCCTAGGTTGCAGGCCCATTGCGTCAAGCTTGAAATGTGGTTCCCTTGTGGAGTATGGCTTCACTCTTCATTCTGCATCCCTCAAAGGAGCGCTCTGTGTTGGTGCAGGGCTGCTCTTCACCTACAGCAGGGTGCGTCTGTAAGTCATCAGTTGCCTCGGGCATGCCGGGCGTCGTAATATAATTTGATGCTTCCTAGGATGTACTGCAGCAGCCTTGGCCACTGGCAGGGGCCTCCTGTCTAGCAACCTCCGCCTAAAAGCCTCCAAGAGTGCCTCCAATCTGTAGAGAATGTTGGATGTCTCTCCTTGGGAGTCTGAGATGCATGTGGCGCCCACCATTTTATGTATGCAATTGCCGTTGCAGCAAGTATCTGCGGCTCCACAGCGCAACCCAGATGGAACAGGGCAGCTGTCAGGATGGGTACCGGGACAACCCCCACCGGTCCAAAGGGGGGGAGGGGGTAACGGGGCACCAGCTCAGCTCGCCAGATCCCTGCTTGCACCGGTCCAGGTGATCGGCCGCCTCACCCCGCTTCAGCACCCGCTAGGCCTCACGCGAGTCGGCAACGGCCAGCGAACAGAAGATGCTTGGAGACCGTGGGAAGTGTTCCCAGGGCGGTCAGTTAATGTGGTAAGTAGAGTAAGTGCTTCTAGCTGTAAACAGACAACTGGATCAGCGTAGAGATATGCTTTAATCTGTGTCTTCCGAGGAGCTCTCCGACAGCAAGTCTGGCCAACATTGTGGTCAGGCCCAGCCCCCTCTAATTAAATTTTTACATGCACTTTTAAACTTGTGTTTATTTCATCAAATCTAATTCCACAAATGATAATCTGTCTTGATTTGAGTTTGTTCAAAATCAAAAATAGCTCTTTAACATCTGTATAAGCAATGTAATGTCTTGCTGTGCACAGCTGGAGACCAACATTCTCAGTGCATCACCTTCTCTTCGTGCTAAGGCCTTATAGCTTATTTTACCATATCTATACTGTTTTCCAACTTTCCTATTTTAAGTATTATTTGAACTCACATATGTTGTAGGCATTAATTGTTCAAATGCGGTTAGTGGTTATTGGTGAGTGGTGACACAGGAGATACTTTTGAAAAGCTTCTGAAAGATCTATTAATCACAACAAAAGGGCTCAAAATTCTTACTCTTCACTAGCCAGAGGCGAGTAGAAATTTAGAGGGGTAGGTGGAATATCAGTACTTGTAATTATAGTATGTGGCTGCTGAAATTTCCCAAAAACCAGAGTCTCTTCTTTTCTGGTGGTACGGTGGTAGGATCAGGGAGCAGGGCCTGTGATGGAATTCCCACACTCAGAGCGATATGGAGGAGGGAAGGAAAAAGACACGGATATAGTGTAGTATGTTAGGATCTTAAGTGATAGTAAATGAAGGGAAATGAATTGCACTTACAATTTTCTGGAGCTTATACTCAGCTCCAGATATGTGCGCCTGGACGGTATAATCCCTGTCTATGGATATGTAGATGGTCCTTGGATGTCTTCAAAAGGAGGTCTTCAGAGGTAGTAGGGTATATCTCTTTTCCAATAGCAGTGGGCCGATATTCGAATAGTTGGTGATATATAAAAAATGAGGATAGAAACACAAAATAGTGCTCTCTGGATGATACAGAATAAAATGATAAAAGATGGAGGTATACTCACAAGTGAAGAGCAAATGGGATATTGCTCAATATATGTAGGTGGTATGATCCCCACCAAGGATATCACTCCTCGAGTGGGGGTGTTGGAGAGAGTTGAAAGGAATTATATATTTTTTAATAATAAAATAAAATGGAATAAAAGGATAGGCTTGGAGGCTCCAATAGCATAAATGGGCATTTTTTGTTGCTGTCATCAGCATTGTGGTAAACTCAACAAATGAGTATTTTCCAGGTAACTTGCACAAAACCTCTGCAACCCCTAGTCTACAGTGCAAACACATACTAGGAATTCTCAGATACTGCTTGAGTCATTTGTGGACAAAGACACTGCTTCTCTGTCCATTCCCAATGACCACGGTGCAGGAGAGGTTTTGTGATGGCAGGTAACTTTTGGGGTTTTCTAGTCACTTAGGATTTGAAATTTGGATCCCTCACAACATTATCATATAGCATTATGAGGTTAAAAAAAAGAATTGCAAAAAAAAAAAAACGACCCAAACAAACAACAAAAAAGAAAATTTTGCAAACAGCTATGCTTGTGGGTGAAATATAGGAAGTAAACAGTAAAAAATATAAATAAATAAAAAAATAAATAAATAAATATATATATATATATATATATATATATTTGTGCTCGGAATTTAAATACGTAATGGATAGTAACTGTGAGCAAAGTTGGTTGTGGTGTGCCGAAACCAACGTACGAGTGGGCCTGTAAATAAAAGAGGGCCCACCAAGGTGAATGTAATTATAACGGGGTGTAGGTGGGTGGGAACAATCAGCTGAAAGGCAGAGGTGAGTAGGGGCTGGGAGTTTAAGTAGGGGACTTACTCCTCCCACAAATTCAGGCCTCCACAAGTTCAGGCCTTTTAACTTGTGCTCGGAATTTAAATACGTAATGGATAGTAACTGTGAGCAAAGTTGGTTGTGGTGTGCCGAAACCAACGTACGAGTGGGCCTGTAAATAAAAGAGGGCAAAAAGATAAATTCGAGAAATACACACTTTATTGCATTTTTTACAAAACCAAGTTGCTGAAAGCTTGGCGAAGCTCTTTCTCCGGCTGTGGAATATATGCAGTATATATGGAGGATTTCCACCGCCCCAGTCTCTTGATGATATGGACCGGTGTGTTAGTGCTAGAGGCTGCTCCTATACGGAAGGAGTGCCTAGAGAATGCAATCGGGTTGTGTCCGAGCTTAGATAACAGAATTCTGATATGAACCATCAATTTTGCTGTGGTTAACGGGTGCCCTTGTAGTGTTAAGAGCGGAGAGTCCAGTAGGTGACCGTGCAGAGTTGACCGTAGGTGGTCTAGTACTTTTACCGGACACCAGGCATTATCAGTAGGGAAGAGAGGAATTATAGTAGGGTGTAGTGACCGGTTGGTTTTAGTTGTAGGGATCGAAAGTTGGTAGTGATCCTCTATTTTAGTGAGGTGTGATATTTTAAGTCTTAGCTTCGTATCTCCTTGACAAATTACGGTGAACTCTCTAGGTCTGAGAAAACCGTAGAAAGCGAGATATAAAGCAGATTTGATCACCGTATTTGTGCCGATGTCGAATGGGGCTGTGTCAAGGAGATTGCTAAGTGACCTGAAGATAGGCCCATCTTTAGGTAATCTAATGGTAGAGAGTGGAGGTGAAACCTTTGATATTCCTTTCAAAACCTTTTTGACGGGGTATGAAGACAGGAAAGGTGTGTTGTTAGGAAAAAAAGGTGAGGCTGTGGTGCTGGACCCCCGTGAGATATAGTTTAATGGTGTTGTGAGATAGTTTAAGGTGTAGGTGGAAAAAAGAGGCAAAAGCCACCATGGTTTGAATAGAGAAGTCACCTTGTAAACCGAACCCTGCTGTGAATTTATGAAATATATTAAGAGCCCTATTGTAAGTGATAGCCGTGTTTGGTGATAATGCTTGGTGAGTGAGTGCTCTAGCGTGGTTCAAGAGTGTGTTTAATCCAGGATTAGATCGTGGAACCGTGGTGTCCTGGATGGTTGTAGGTGAGCCGTTGGGAGTGCCTGAGAAAATGCCTGAAATTGAGAACGAGAAAGAGCGTCAGCGGCCGTGTTGTGAATACCCGGGATGTGAAAACAAACTAAGTGAAACTGGCCGGATGCTGCCAACCAGGTCAGCTTGCGAATCAGCCGCATGATGGTCAGGGAAGATGATCGCCCTTTGTTCACAATTTCGCAAGCTGCCGAGTTATCAGAGTAGCATTTGACTGCCTTGCCAGACCAGAGATAACCCCAGGTGTGTGCGGCCGCCACAATGGGATAAATTTCAAATAGTGCTGAGGTCTCTCTGAATCCTGGCAAGGCATCCGAATCAGTGGGCCAATGGCCCCTGAACCAGTGATTCCCAAAAATGGCTGCAAAACCGGTATTGGCTGCTGCGTCTGTGTGGATGATGGGTGAAGAGGTGGAGAGAGGGGGAATAAACATGGAGATTCCATTCCAGTCCTTCAAAAACTTCCCCCACATAGCTAAGTCAGCCTTGGCGTGGGGGTACAAAGAAACTGTGCCAGAGTCCGGAACTCCGTGCAGCAGGCAAAGGAGTCTGGATATGAAAGACCTTCCCTGCGGAATGATGCACATCGCAAAGTTCAGGGATCCGAGAAGGGACTGAAGTTATTTTCTAGTGCAAACATCATTCCGCAGGAACAAGTCATCTCCCCTCTCAAACGTGACAGTTTGTCGTGGGGGAGGCTAGCTCTGAGGTTAACCGAGTCCAGTTCTATCCCCAGAAAGGTCAATTTAGTTGTGGGGCCTATAGTTTTGGCTGTGGACAAAGGGACTCCAAGTGTGGAAAATAGTGCAGTAGTGCTTCTGATTGCTGTGGGTGAAGGTGACCCTGGCTCTATTAGTAAAAAGTCGTCGAGGTAGTGGATAACGGAGTGACACCTGGTGACGTTCAGAAGCAGCCAGCATAGTGACTCTGCGAAAATGTCGAACAGTTTGGGGCTGCTTCGAGAACCGAAAGTGAGTCGTGTAGAGAAGTAATATTTCCCTCGCCATTTAACACCGTGTAAGTGCCAGAGTGAGGGGTGCATGGGTAGTAATTTAAACGCGTTTGTGATGTCCGTTTTGCTAAGCCAGGGTCGATTACCAGATGATATGATGGACTGTATGGCGTCGTCGATGGTTACGTACTGAAGTGAGAATTTGTCTGCTGAAATGAGTGCGTTTATGCTTGGAACAAAAGAGGAGTGCGGTGCCGATAAATCAATAATTAGACCTTTTTTTTTTTTTTTTTTGGAATATTTGTGAATAGCAATACCAATGGGGTTAGTGCGCCAGGAGGAGAATGGTGAAGGGGCCGATCATGAAACCGTTGGTGATTTCAGAGGCATTGTGAGTGTCTATGGAGACTGGGTCTAAACGTGCTGACTGGAGATTAGGGCATTCTAGTGTACCTGGGGGAATGGCTACAATACCCGTGAGAAACCCTTTAGTGAACCCTGTGGTGAGATAATCCACCAGATGATTAAGCCTGGGATCCCTTGTCTTGAGCACCACAGAGATATCACCGTAATTGAATGCCTTGTTCTCAAGTACATCCTGTGAGGCTATGAGCAAGGACACCAGACACACATCCTTCCCGTCTAGGATATCTTTCCTGATAGAGTCAGGGACGGAGTGTGCTGGTGACTCAAATGGTGTAATGGCTGTGCCCGGTGCTGGAGGGGGGAGTATAGTAGGGCATGTTGGTATAGTAGGTACAGCCTTGAAAGCGACTGGGACTACCGTGGTAGTACCTGGGGAGGAGATGGCGCTTTCCACCTTAGATAGCCTGCTATTGAGGGTCTGTAGATTGGCCAAGATCTCTGCCAGGGTATCCTGGGTGGCCGTGCTGTTGCTTGGTGGTTGTCCTTGAGAGCTAGTCCCTGGCCTGGGCTCGGGGGCTTGGTGAGTAAGTAGCCTATAAAGTTCAGCCTTCCTAGCTGTGGCCGGAAAGGGAATTCCCCTGAGCCTAAGCTCGGCCGTAATTATGGGAATAGTCCATGCTCTCAAGGACGTGGGGGTTGAAAGAGTGAGTGATTCGCCTGGAGACCCGGGTCTGGTAGGCGTGAATGGAGTTTCTTCTGTCAATTCTTTGGTTGGAATAGGTTCTTGGGACATTCTAAAAGGAATGATTATGTGAAAGATATATTAGAAGGGGCGTAAGGTAAGTAGGCGGGGTATGTGGGGTGGTGTATATGGAAGAACTGGACTGTAATGCTAGATGCCAAAGCGAAAAACTTAACTGTTGAATGTTTGGATAGGTGAGGCCCTGCTAATGCCAAGTGGCGGTGAGAGGCTCTACCTATGATTTGGCTTATGACGTAGTTGCCACAGACGTGGTGGCGGGATGTTGGCCTCTCGGTGACAGTAGAGAGAAATCAAAACGTGTGGCCATGACAGGTGAGGCCCTGACTAGCGCCCTGTAGTAGGGCATGCGAGGCTTGTAACTATGATTTGGGCGTGGGGCCGTACCTCCGTGTTGAGGTGGGGGGGGGATGGAAGGCCTCGCTGGGACGGGTTTTCTGATAGGGTGCGCTAAGGCATTAGCCTAGACCCTGTAGCCAGTTCGATTGTATATTTAAGGATAAGGTGAGAGGACTGGAATGTTGTGTAGATACTAACCTTGACTTCTTGCGAATGGTATCTGGAACCTTCTGGTGGTAATAAGTGTGGTAAGTCTCGTCTTATGCTGTCCTTGAGGAAGAGTCCTGAGGCTTTAAGACAGATGTTGACGTATTTATGCGTATCGTGGTGGCGTATGATTTGAATTGGGAGTAGGTTGTTTGTTAGGGGCGCAACGTGAGATCCTGCATTGAGGGATCTGGAAGGTTTAAGTGTGTGACTGGGCTGAAATAGATATTTGTGAGAAGGCTGGATGAGGCCTTGGGGTGACGATTGGACGTATTTGGGTATAGACGTAAGTACCTGAAGGTATGGCTGAGTACCGGGTCAGGTTTTGGTGTTTACCGGAGCCTGATGGCTGTATGACCGTATGTCTGAGTAGAAATAATAGTAAAGAATTAACGTACCGTGGGCGTAAGCCTGTGGAAAAGTAGTAATGAACTTGAGACCGTGATAGGTTTTATATGAGGTGTAGTAACAAACGAGTTGTGAACTATACCTTGGTTTGACATAAAGAAATTACGTTATGCGAAACGGTTTAACTGTGTAGAACCGGGGGAAGCCTAGAATAATACTGGAGCTAAGGGTTAACCGAAGAAAAATTCCATAGTTAACGACAGGTGTGGAGGTAAGTAATAAAACCCAATATGTAAACATTTTAGGCCTATGGCTTTATAATGCAAAGTGATAAAATACAATACCTGTTCCTGTAATAAAAGACCTTGAAATAAACAACTTTAGCGCAGAAAAAGCGAGAAACCGATGCAGTCTGTAAAGCCAAAAATATGTGACAGCGTGATTATATGGAAAATAAATAGTACAGACGTTTATGTGCCGGATATTGTGTTTATAAACAGTATTTATTAGTATATGTGACAAAATGAAGTGTTTAATAGGTAAATATGTGTTGTGGCAAGGTCAGAGAGGCTTTTTATGTTAGTAATAGATTGGAGTGCTCTCTATTCCCAGCATGATGGGGTTAATTGGTGGGAGTCACCCCTTGAATGTTATATACCAGGTGAATGTAATTAACCAGCACTAGGGTTTTAAAAGGTTAGCCTCTGAAGACATCAGAGAGTCTAACAGCTGGGAGAGAGGAGGCAGTTAAGCCTCAGACAAAGGTACTGTGTGAAACCTGCTTAAAGTGCTGTATTTCATTTTGTTTAAAACTGGGAACTAGATTAGCTGGCCAGTTGGATAGTTAGTAATACTGTTTAGCAAGTCTCCAAGTTGGAGTAGGATTTATTTTCTTTTTGTTTTATTTTGTGGGAGAGCACAACCTTGTATGTATTGTGGAAAGTGACAATAAACTGCAGTACTATTTTATCCTGACTGTTGCATTTGAAGTTTGTGAAGAGCCTGGCCATCCTGCCACAGTGTATAGAAACCATACGTTTATGATAGACGTGGATATTTTAAAAAGTAGTAAAACAAATTAACTGGTTAACATAGAAAGAAAATCACAAGGCAGATTTTTAAACAAGCTAATTATATCCCCAAACTGACAAAAAAAGGTATCAGTAGCAATATGACCGAACAGGGAATATACGTAAAGAAAAGTAGAATTCATGAAATAGAACTTAGTGCATACTGTAGCCTATTTGAATAAGAACTAGCCGAATATGGATTTAGAGCAAGGTGTTTGTGTTTTAATCGTACGAAATAGATTGGTCCTGGGTGACCAAACGGAAATAAGAGAATGCCCGTAATAATATTACTGTGTATATAAATAATAATAGATTAGGTAGTTTCCGTACGAATATGTAAAAGCAGTGATAAAGTGCCGAGCGTTCGTCTGTTTTGGCGTGAACACTGAAATCGGTTAAAAAAGCGTGTATTTGTACGAATATGATAGAGGGAGCCTACCCCTACGTTTTTAGGCCCGAACGGCGGGAAATAGCGGGGCGCTATTTCCTACGCCTAACTTACGTGAACGTGCCGGTCTCGTGACCGGAAACCGGGTACCTTGACCGGGAACCGAGTGGAAGGCCTCAAACGGACAGAGGACTGGTCAGGACGTCTGACTGCTGGAAACAGGAAAAAATTCTGGAGGGAAGCTGGACAGGAAGTGCTGGTTGCTATGGGGACAAAACAATCAGCTGAAAGGCAGAGGTGAGTAGGGGCTGGGAGTTTAAGTAGGGGACTTACTCCTCCCACAAATTCAGGCCTCCACAAGTTCAGGCCTTTTAACATATATATATATATATATATATAAAATAGCTAATGATAAAACTGTGTATATCTTTAATTTAAAAAAATCCTTTGGATAAGTATATCCACCCCTAACGGTTTGTTTTTCAATTTACTTCTATGCTTTCCTCAAAGAGGTCTTTTCATTCGCCCCCTCAATTTCTCCTTGGTTGGTGCCTCCTTCAGTCCATTAATGAATTTGACTCGGTTCCTTTTGCTGAAGTTTCATATTCACATCCTACCTTCCCAGTAATTCTGAGCAGAGGCATTCTCCATAGGATCTGTCTTACCATTAAAGCATGACCGGTTTTAATTGTTTTAATATTTATCTATGCACATACCCAATATTGAAAAACAAAGTTGTGTTTTTTACTCATCTAATTAATATTGCTTATTTACGCAAGTACTTTCTGAATTTAGGACATATGTAAATAATGGGGACATTTCTCTCCTTCAGTTTGCAATGTTATATTGACTTGTTGATTTAGAGAGAAAAAAAAACCTGTACCTTTTCCTTATAAATAAATTATACTTTTGGCTTTTAGTTAAGTATGTAAAGATTAACATGGATTAAAAGAAATGCCAGGGAGCTATGTTAATATCTAACTCTAGGCTATTCTGAGAACACAATTAGAGCTGTACCCGTGCTTTTAAAAAGGTTTCCTTCAAGCTATTGAATGTCACATTTTATATACTCATAATCTAGAAATGGCCTTGGTTCCCAGACACAGACGTGAAATACTGCACGCCGTATCCCATCCACGACAGCATGCAAAGAGGAAAGCTGTAAGGTCTTTAAGCCAGTTTATTTAGATGTATATAAATAGCTCAATAGATTTAAAGGGACACTCCACAATGGATTTTAACCCCTTAAGGACCAAACTTCTGGAATAAAAGGGAATCATGACATGTCATGTGTCCTTAAGGGGTTAAAGGACCACTATAGTGCCAAAAAAACACACTCTCTTTCCTGGCTCTATAGGGTCCTTTGGTCCCCCTCACCCTAAGGGGCCCCCTCCTGCCAGGCTCTAGGGGGAGGAACGGGTTAATCCCTTACCTTTTTTCCAGCATCGGGGGACTCTCCTCCTCCTTTCCCGTCATCGGCGGCGCGCGCATTCAGCCAGTCTCATAGGAAAGCATTCTCAATGCTTTCCTATGGATGCTGGCGTCTTGTCACTGTGAAAATCACAGTGAGAAGCGCGGAAGCGCCTCTAGCAGCTGTCAATGACACAGCCACTAGAGGCTGGATTAACCCATTTGTAAACATAGCAGTTTCCCTGAAACTGCTATGTTTACAGCAGAAAGGGTTAATCCTCATTGAACTGAAGTGGTCTGGGTGCCTATAGTGGTCCTTTAACTAACCTTTCTGGTATAATGTATAAAATTGCATTATAATAATAACAGCACTAAAGGATTCCTTTAAAAATACTTAGTGCGGGGGCGGAGCTAGCGGCACAGCGGGAAGGGCGCCATTTCTAGCAGCTCTGACATCTAGGACTGAACAAATCAGCAAAAATGCGTAAAAATAAACCTCACCGTGAAAAGCGAGCGGTGAGCACATACTCCCGACAACCGGCTGATTCCACAGATGCCGTTTGTGCAGAAATCGGGCACGAAACGCTGCGCTAAAGGTACTGGGGCCTACTATACACGTGAGCAGATCCTTAACAGGGAATTAACATCTTGGCTCGGGGCGAGCTTATACTGTGCCAACGAAGACTTTTACTCCCAGGAAGAAATGGGACGGAGGTCCCAAAAACCAGCCCAGAACAACTCCTTACCGCACAGGGACATAATCAGCATGCTGCAGACTCCCACGCAACAGCGGACTCGAACCGCCACAGCAGTCTCACCCGAGCGGTCAGAGAATGGAGACTCTACACACAGTGCAGCCCAGGCCGCCAGTGACAGCACGAATATGCAACCCGCCGAAGAGTTTACTCCGGCCACAAAACACGACATTCAGATTATGCTTACTGGCCTCCAGCGAAATCTCCAGCTTATTTGGCAGGCTGACTTAAAAGGACTAGCAACTGAAGTACAAGCGGTATCATCCCGCATCCACGCTGCAGAACAAGAGGTACGAGATTTGTGCCAAGACCTCACATCCCTAAAAGACACAGTCACTCAGCTGCAAAAGGCACAAGCTAATGTCAATAGACAAATAAATGTACTGAAGGACAGGGGCAGGAGAAAGAACATCAAAATACAAGGTTGAAGAGGTACCACTGGACGAATTGCCCCACTACATAAGGCGCTTGGTGGCCTCCCTCCTCCCAAATAAGCAAACAAAACACTTCACATTTGATGGCGTATATCGCATCGCCAAACCTCGACTAGCACCACAAGCAACCTCACGAGACGTCATCCTGAGATGCCAGTCCCTCACGGACAAAATTGCTCTGATGACAGCAGTCAAAGGAAAATCACCGCATGACTTTGAGACACCAGCTTACATTTTTCCAGGACTTAAGCAGAGATACCTTATGTGGCGAAAGAGCCTGCAGCCAGTCACGTCCATCCTACAAACAGCTGGCATCGCATACCGATGGGCGACTCCAAGAACGCTATGGGTGACCAAAGGCGACAACCACTATAAGATTTCCTCCTTGGGGGACGCTCCAGCCCTAATGGCCACACTGGGGCTACCCAATGTCGCCATGGACATTCCTGCTGAACACCCTGAGTCTGTACCTTGAAACCAGTAGCGACTATACGCCCAGATTTAGGTTAACGTGTTATTAGTTGAGATTGCACTCCTGTTGTTATACCAGTTATTTTATATTATTTTATAATATTTACAGCCTAGACCTCGCCTTACCGGTCGGCCAAGGCCAACACGCCCTGAACAGGCGAGGCGAATGCCCCGTACATAGATTATAGACCTCTCCCCCCCCCCCCCCCAATGCCCTGGGGTTAAAGGGCATAGTAACTAATGGAGCACTTACTCTACTTACAAGGCGTAGTAACAACCCCTATCAGCAGACAATATAAGCTAAGACCTGGGGACACACAGACAACCAAGCTCTGATATAAGACTCGCTCACACAGCGACGAACCACGGACACCCAGCCCATACACCGACGCCAAATCTAACATACCTAATACCACGTAAAGGGCCGGGAGCCCATAAGCTAATCTTCTATGCCAGTTTTAACCTACTACCCACCACCGTCACTAGCGGCACAGACAATACATGCGCTATGACCAACCAGCCCAATGCATCCCTAAAAAGTGCAGATTATACCTCAGCCCGACTTACAGGTTGACTGTTACGCAGAGATAGCTTAGGCATATGTTAAGGTGGCATACTTATATATACGCTTAGATCGCATCATGCAATTGAACAGGTTATATGGTTCGAATATCACAATCTGTAAAACTGGCGTTAAAACCACCAATGTCACGAAATTGTACAAAAGTGTTATTATTGTGCCTGCATAAGCCGTTGGGGCTATGAAGGCTATATTGTCGGATATTCCACAATGAAAATAAAGAATAAAAAAAAAAAAAAAAAAATTACTTAGTGCTCCTCTACAAAGTCTAGAGAAACCAGGATGTGGCTTAGATATGTTAGCCAATACTTGGCCTCCTATTCATAAGAATAGGAGGAGAACTATGCTCAAATGTTTTTTGTACCTTTTTAGTCTTTAATTCAAAGGCATGGGAGCACTAACTCTCTGCTCAGTGCTGTATTTACAGTGAGGCTAACAAGTGAATGTCTGTTAGTGAGTGTGTGCCTGTGTGTGTGCCAGTGAATGTGTGTGTCTTTCAGTATATATCTGTGAGTGTGTGTGTCTGTCAGTGTATGTCTGTGAGTGTGTTTGTTAGTGCATGTGTCTGTCAGTGAATGTGTGTGTGTCTATATTTGTGTTTTCAAACGATTGTGAGTGGGTTTTTATGTCAGTGTATGTGTATGTCAGTCAAACTGCGTGTTGGTCTTAAGCAGGAAAAGGTGCAGTCTTGACAGGGGTGGGCCAATTTAGATTAGGGGGTGTCCGAGTTTCATCATGCCTAGGGCAACACGAATCCAAAACACACCACTGGCTCTACTATGGGGTAGGCAACCTTCAGCACTCCACATGTTGTGGACTACATCTCCCCTAATGCTTTGGCAACATTATAGCTGTCAGGGCATTATACGAGATGTGATACACAACATCTGGAGTGTTGCATGTTGCCTACCCCTGTGCTACTATTTGTAAATCACTTCTTTAACCAGGTTTCTTTGAAACCTATATTGGCCAGACTTTCACACCCTTGAAGTCTTGCACCCCTTAGATCCTAAGAAATATTGCCTTCTAAGCAGAAAAGTCAGGCAGTGTGAGTAAATATGTTATAAATATATCTTACAATCGGTTTACAAAATTTTACAAGTGTTAAAATAATTAAATTGATTTATGTTCTGTTTTATGTAAAATAAAAGTGCAAAAAAGAAACTCCCAAAACATTTTTTGGGAGTTGGTTCAAATCTCAGAAATTTATAATCCAACACTGTAAGCAACAATGTCTTACTTTAAAATTGCATTTCACCAGCGCAAGCTTTGAAGTTTACTGTAATGATTTTTATAGTTAAAGCACACTAGCCTATTAACATGTCCATAGAACGCAGCGCTTAATTCTGCAGCAGTAAGGAGCTCTTTTAGCAGATTCTTCGCAACTGATCCTATAAATCCCAGAAATGTGTATTTAGTTTTTCCATACAGGAAGTGAAAATGTTAGTCAGCCAGTTAGCCAAGAATGCACGGAATGCATTTAAATGTGTAATCATTTAAACAGACATCTTGCATTCTTTAAAGGAGTATAAAGAAATTGAATGGAAGACAAATGCAGTATACGCATAAATATACATGTTTCCAGGAAGAGCATAACTCCCACTAATCTTGAAAAGACAGAGGGCTATGTAACATGAAAGTAGGGGCCCAGCCAGTTGTAGCTGCTGAACTTGTTAGATGGTGGGGTGCCCAGTCTAACCCACCCCCTTGGATTTTACTCCTGCCTACACAGTACAGAGATCTGAGGGATTTTGCATTAAAACTACATAAGGTACACAAAAGATTTCACTGTGAAAATGCTCCCCTTGTTCGGTATTTGCGGACTCCTGAGCGCCCTTCGTGTAGATGGTTGGGAACTTCAACTGGCAGCAGGTCTATCATTACCGGCGTTCACGGGAGTGCCTGGCCGAAAACATTTCCAGGCACTCGACGACCATGTCCCGCTGCCTGCGTTTGGGAGACAAGATGGAGCATTCTATTAATTGTTTCCTTTGCAGTTTTTGTACAGGATACTCAACTCAACCAAGTTCTAATTAGGGTCTTGGGTGGTCCTCGTTCAGGAACCAAACCAAGTAGAACGAATCAAAATAAAAGGGAATATAAATCCACGAAAACAACCAAAACAAGCAATGGAGCTATTCCTTCACACTGTTCCCCCTTTGCTCACAGCTCCGGCAGACACAGTTGGACCTTTATCGGGTCCACTTGGGGCTGTCCGGAAAGTACAATTAGTTCCCTAAGGGACCAGCTCTGTCTGGTGTCATAGCCCATCTGCATTCCCGTTCTGTTTTCCAGGTTTATAATGGATGGTGAAGTCATAGGGTTGTAGGGCTAGACTCCACCTCAGAAGACAGGCAGTATCCCCAGCGACCCAGTTAAGCCAGACTAAGGGGTTAAGGTCAGTAATGAGGGTGAATGCACGGCCATAGAGGTACAGGGTTAATTTCTTCAGTGCCCACACCAAGGCTAAGCACTCTTTCTCAATGGCCGTGTAACTGACCTCCCGGGGTAATAGTTTCCAACTCAAATAAGCCACTGGATGCTCTCCCCCGTCTTCCCCGACCTGGCTTAAAAGTGCCCCCAGTCCAAACATTGACACATCTGTATGAATGATAAAATGTTTGTTAGGATCTGGGCCAGCCAAAACAGGTGCATTAACAACCGCTGTTTTCAGGGACTGGAATGCCGTCTCGCACTCTGGGGACCACAGGACCTGTCGGGGTAAGTTCTTTTTGGTCAAGTCCTTCAGGGGTTTGGCCATGGCGCTATATTCTGGGACAAAACGTCTATAGTAGCCAGCTGTCCCCAAGAAAGCCATGACTTGTGTCTTGGTACGGGGAGTGGGCCAATTAGCAACTGCTTCAACCTTGTCTGGTTCGGTCCGTTGCTTACCACATCCTACACGGTGGCCCAGATACTGCACTTCCGCCATACCAATGTGATACTTGTCTAGTTTCAAGGCTAGTCCGGCTACCCTAATCCTGTCTAAGAATATCCCTATATGCTTCAAGTGAGCTTCCCAGGTATGCATATTCCTGGAGACCATCTAGGAGGCGATCCACCATCCGTTGGAAGGTGGCTGGGGCATTCTTCATTCCGAACAGCATAACCCGGAACTGGTATAGGCCGAACAGAGTGACGAATGCCAATTTGGCAACCGCCTCCTCGGCTAGGGGAATCTGCCAATATCCCTTGCAGAGGTCGATAGTGGTCAGATAACGTCCCGTAGTGATACGGTCTAGCAATTCGTCTACCCTAGGCATAGGGTAGGCATCGGTAAAAGTCTTGTCATTGAGCCGCCTGTAGTCAACGCAAAAATGGGTTGTGCCATCCCATTTTGGTACCAGGACTAGAGGTGAGACCCAAGGATTCTCAGAGTGCTCAATGACCCCTAAGCAGAGCATTTCAGCGATCTCTTTCTGCATGCCTTTCCAGACTGCTTCAGGGATGCGGTACAGCTGGGGCTGTATGTTGAAGATGCTGGTGTTCGCTGGATTACCAGTAAGTGAACTTGCAGCTCACGTTGCTCTCTAGCCCTCACATCAGCATCCACCATAATTCGTGATATTATTTTGGGGGGTGGATTTTTACCGAACAGCGCTAACTGTTCGTGGATCTCCCTCATGGATTCGGTGTCTTCTGCACGAACGGCAGGGATTGCCATGGCCAAGTTCTCCCGATCTAGCTCCATCAATTCATTGATCAGCACTCTTCTGGCAATGCCCCCTCGAGCTTCCAATAGCTCCTTCAAAGTGGTACGCTTGAGCTGAGTGTACCCGATCTCCATCCAACGTGCTCCTTGCACCGGCCAACTTCAAATTATAGCACTAGGGAAAAGGAACATCCCACCGCTGCCACCAAATGTGGCGGTCCGACAAAATATCACAGCCACGGATTCCCTTTTCCGTAGTAAAATAACGCCAAAAAAAGTGAAGTGAAATATCGCCCGTATCGCATAACCCACCTACACATGAGCCAAGGCTCAATGCTGGGAGAAGACTGTTTTATTCAGGGCCACACATGGCCTTTTAAAACAAAGCCCATGGAAGGGGTTTCTTACACAAAACAACAGGGTAATCCCTCCCCCAGACCTGAGTGATATTTAAGTCAGAAACTGTACAAACTCAATTATCTCCAGGTACAGAAAAACACATAATTTACAGTCACCCCAAAAGTACCCCCAAAATACATGGAAACCCCACAAAAGTCACATCCCTGGATAGCCCTGAACTGGGGGACCAACATATTAAAAAAATCACCCAGAATATTCAAACCAAATATCATTTGAAAGGTAATAACCAGCACCAGATTTTGTAAAACCAGTTTAAAAAGAGACCCAAAAGACTGGTTTCATCAATATTTTATTTCCAAACTAAATTTTCCACTAAAAGTAATGATACCCTATTTATTCTTAACATCAACGCTCTAATGGGGAATTCTAAAAAAAACAAAAACGTGTGCTTCATTACATTTGGGTCTGTTGAAAAAAAAATAATTATGTCTCTCAGAAGACAGACACGTGATATGAAGAAAATAGTGACCTCCACGTTGACACAAAAGCAATACATGGATACAGTGAAATTAGATATTTAGTTAAGATAGTAAAATGTAATTATTGCCAAGTCAACATTTACTTAGCTTTAGCTGTGTGATGGAAATGTATCATAGAGTATAAATATATCCAGTTCCGGGAGATGGAGGGGGCTGGTAACCTTTGGCCTACTAGATAAGTACAAATACATGAACCTTCTTTCTTCACAACATTCTTATATCTCTGTGTGGATTGTCCTATTCATATGACAGCTACAGAAAAATCCAATGATCAACACATGCTTTGTTCACATGTACAATAAAAAGGTTGAAAAACAACACACATATTTATTAAATTATTTTCAGAGAGGCCTCTCTCTCCGGGAGTATGACACATTCACAAACATTCCATTTTATCCCATGTGCTGGATAATTTGTTGGAGAGAAGGAATAGTTGATCTCCAGGGATGGGCTAGGGGAATGGTTGATGGGAACATATGCAAATATTTGTTTAGTCGATAACCAAAATTATTTGTCCAACTCAAAAATCTTTTAATCCACACCCAAAGGAATGGATCCATCTGCGTGGGATAGGCATAAGACTTTCCTAGATATAAGGTAATGCAAGGATCTAATAAAAATTTTTTTTTAAATTGGGCAGACTAGATGGGCCATCACATTCTTTGTTTCTATCTGGGAAATAAATTGAAAATCGATTTACTAGGGTGTTGACTAAAAGGCTCTTGATTCAAATGCCATGTTGATTCGGATGCCATGTTATTTTTCCCGATAAAGCATTCTGATTCTGAATTAATACACTGCTCAAAAAAAATAAAGGGAACACTTAAACAACACAATGTAACTTCAAGTCAATCACACTTCTGTGAAATCAAACTGTCTACTTTGGAAGCAAGACTGAGTGACAATCAATTTCACATGCTGTTGTGCAAATGGGATAGACAACAGGTGGAAACTACAGGCAATTAGCAAGACATCCCCAATAAAGGAGTGGTTCTGCAGTTGGTGACCACAGACCACTTTCCAGTTCCTATGCTTCCTGGCTGATGTTTTGGTCACTTTTGAATGCTGGCGGTGCTTCCACTCAAGTGGTAGCATGAGACGAAGTCTACAACCCACACAAGTGGCTCACGTAGAGCAGCTCATCCAGGATGGCACATCAATGCGAGCTGTGGCAAGAAGGTTTGCTGTGTCTGTCAGCGTAGTGTCCAGAGCATGGAGGCGCTACCAGGAGACAGGCCAGGAGACGTGGACGAGGCCATAGGAGGGCAACAACTCAGCAGCAGGAACGCTACCTCGCCTTTGTGCAAGGAGGAACAGGAGGAGCACTGCCAAAGCCCTGCAAAATGACCTCCAGCAGGCCACAAATGTGCATGTGTCTGCTCAAACGGTCAGAAACAGACTCCATGAGGGTGGTATGAGGGACCGACATCCACAGGTGGGGGTTGTGCTTACAGCCCAACACCGTGCAGGATGTTTGGCATTTGCCAGAGAACACCAAGATTGGCAAATTCGCCACTGGCACCCCGTGGTGTTCTTCACAGATGAAAGCAGGTTCACACTGAGCACATGTGACAGACGTGACAGAGTCTGGAGACGCAGTGGAGAACGTTCTGCTGCCTGCAACATCCTCCGGCATGACCGGTTTGGCAGTGGGTCAGTAATGGTGTGGGGTGGCATTTCTTTGGGGGGCCGCACAGCCCTCCTTGTGCTCACCAGAGGTAGCCTGACTGCCATTAGCTACCGAGATGAGATCCTCAGTCCCCTTGTGAGATCATATGCTGGTGCGGTTGGCCCTGGGTTCCTCCTAATGCAAGACAATGCTAGACCTCGTGTGGCTAGAGTGTGTCAGCAGTTCCTGCAAGACGAAGGCATTGATGCTATGGAATGGCCCGCCCGTTCCCCAGACCTGAATCCAATTGAGCACATCTGGGACATCATGTCTGGCTCCAGCCACCAACATCACGTTGCACCACAGACTGTCCAGGAGTTGGCAGATGCTTTAGTCCAGGTCTGGGAGGAGATCCCTCAGGAAACCTCTTGCCACCTCATCAGGAGCATGCACAGGCATTGTAGGAAGGTCATACAGGCACATGGAGGCCACACACTACTGAGCCTCATATTGACTTGTTTTAAGTACATTGCATCAAAGTTGGATCAGCCTGTAGTGTGTTTTTCCACTTTAATTTTGAGCGTGACTCCAAATCCAGACCTCCATGGGTTGAAAAATTTGATTTCCATTTTTTTATTTTTGTGTGATTTTGTTGTCAGCACATTCAACTATGTAAAGAACAAAGTATTTCAGAAGAATATTTAATTCATTCAGATCTAGGATGTGTTATTTTTGTGTTCCCTTTATTTTTTTGAGCAGTGTATATTAAAGTGAGTATATTCAAATATGCAAAGTATACAGGCAGAACATCCAGGTAGTGCACATAACTACAGCAAGGCAGCCTTCAACCAACAGATGGCGCTGCACACCCCCCCAAAGCCTCCCCAGGAAAAGAAGACAGACTGGGGTTTTGATTGTATTGAGTTTTCTGAATTTAAGAATAACAGTTTGTTTTTGTATACTTGGGTTACTAGGCATTCATTTTTGGGTCATTGTGATCATCACTTTGTTTGATATGCTTTATATGGCAACACTGTGTCTACAATGAGGATATTCATAAATACAGTACTGTCCTAGATTCGCCATAAAATTATGGAGTGGATATTCATGGTATATGCTATTGTAGCCTCTCAGTATAGAACACACAACTTATTCCTTCTGTCTTCTCCGGTATATCATATACTGCTAAGTTTTGAAAATCATGCTTTAACTCCTGGCCTCTGCTTGCATCCTTTATGCATGCTCAGCATCATGGGAAATGCAGTTCACTCATATCTGCAGTGCTACAGTAATTAAAGGCACCCTATTGGCAACCAAACAACTTTAGCTTAATGAAGCGGTTTTGGTGTATAGATCATGCCCCTTCAGTCTCACTGCTCAATTATATGCCATTTGGGGGGAAAATTACTCTGTTTACACAGCCCTAAGGACACCTCCCTTCAAGTGACTTACACAGCCTTCCTAAACACTTCCTGTAAAGAGAGCATATTCTCTTTCATTTAGAATGTCTTTTCTCCTGCTCGGTTAATAGTCTGCTAGACCCTGGATGATCCTGTCCTAGTTCAATTTACATGGGGAAGATCAAAACTTCTAATGCAAGTTAGCATCTGATTAAAAAAATCACTTTTTTTTTTTGCAGGCTGTGTGAGTCACAGCCAAGGAAGATGTGGCTAGGTCTGGCTGCATAAATAGAAACAAAAGTGTTTTTACCTCCTAATTGGCAAAGAATTGAGCAGTGATACTGTAGGAACATGATCTATACACTAAACCTGCTTAATTAAGCTAAAGTTGTTTTGATGCTTACAGCGTTCCTTAAAAACTGCTTGATAGTCATGCTTTGGAAATTTCATAGGAGTTGTGCATGTGTGCCTATCCCTTGGTACAATATTAAAATATAAAAAATGCTTCTATCAAAGTAAACAATGTAAATTAATGTACAAAAAATAAATATTCTTAAATATTCTTGTTTCAGACAAAAAAAAATAAAAAAAAAATTAGCAGCATATTTGCTTTAGCTACCAAAACCTACCTAACATTCTAGTAGGTATACGGTCAAGCTATCCAAGATATTGGCACTTGAGATTAAGGCCTATCAGTTTCACTGACAAGCGATAAGGCTGAATAGGTATCAATTATTAAGTAAGTGGATTAGTATTGGTTAGACAAGACTTGACAACTGCAATTTTCCAGCTCATTATTTCAAAAACCCACTCCTAGTTGTATTAGCGGCACTTTGCCTAATGAATACAGGCATTTGAAATGGAGTAGTGTCAAACATTTCGAAAATTAATTTTATCAAAGGTTTATAGGAAGAACAATATGCAATTGTAACTACATACACTACATACTACAAGGAAATGTATATATGTACTCATTATGACATTGTTATGACATGCAGCCATGATATATTTATTAAAATGTGATAAGATGAGATACAAAACATCATTAAAGGAGGCTTGCACGGATGACTCATAAAAACAGATGTTGCAAGGTGATGTAATAATTAACATTATTTATTATATACGTAATATAAGGCATAATACATTTTGTGATATTTTAACCCCTTAAGGACCAAACTTCTGGAATAAAAGGGAATCATGACATGTCACACATGTCATGTGTCCTTAAGGGGTTAAAGGTAGATATACATTATTCAACTATGACAGGTCTGCTACACAAAAAAAGCCAATTAAATTGGTGCTATAGTATTAGTTTTCAGGCATTTGTTAAGTCATTATTATCTATTTTATTTATGCCAACATTCTCCACATTTTTATTGGGCAAACCAAACATGCAAGTATCGGGAGACAAAATACATTTAATTATACAAAAGACCACAAGATGAGGGAGTGATCTCCATCAAGGAGCTAGGGTAAATTAAAAATCAAGATTACCAAATACATTGGTTAATCCCTGTACTTTAGCAAGGGGACCATTTCAAGAAATGTATACAGTTCGTTACAGTTTTACTAACTCGGGACTAAGAACCGAGCAAGAGTATGATATAATATCTTTATTTGTTAGAGTATTTTAAACTAATTCTTGAACAAAATTCAATAAAATGAAGTTGGTGGTTGTGAGTTGGGGTTGACGCTTGATTGAGGTGGCATCTGAAAAGAAGGCACAGGAATTGCACTGGGAGTGGTGAGACGAAAACCAGGAAGGAATAGTGTCATGGAGACAAAGACTGCAAAGAGTTCGAAGAAGCAGTGGGTAGTCTACAGCAGTGTGCCCCAACCCAGTCCTCATGGAACACCAACAGTCCAGGATTTATGTGTGTCCCTGTTTTATTCCAACAAAGATACTGACAAAACCTGGACTGTTGGTGGTCCACGAGGACTGGGTTGGGGAACACTGGTCTACAGTATCAAAACCACAAGAAATGAAGAGGAATTACTTGAGAGCGGTGATCCGTCATACCTGCCAGACATCCAATTATTTTACTTATTTTATTAAATCTGCTGTATGTGTTAATAGATAACGTGAAATCAGATGATCTTGTCTGTGTTCACAATACAATATCCTTGTGATTTGTATGCACATGCAATTCTATGTATATTGCAAAGGAGAAGTCTTCTCGCATAATGCACTAAATTCAGCTTTTCCTATAACCTTTTAATTACAGAAGGAAAATTCATTTTATTCCTGCCCTGATCACTAAATTAATCCCTACGACAAGTTTGCTTATTATACTGGCGCTCTGCAAATTACAGGCTTCTTTAAAATCACAATCACATTAATAATGAAATGTTCCATTACTCAGTAGGAAGCAATTTTGCAACATTTCCATGAAGAGCTATCAACATGCATTACCGAGTAATATTTTAGCTTCCAGTACATTCGTACTGGAAAAAATAAAAAAAATGAAATATTAAATAAAAAAAGAAAGCTTAAATTAGTAAATTACCTCTAATTCTTGCGTGTACAACATTATCTATTCAATGTTCTATTCCAGTGACAAACACACACTGCTTGAAACCTTGCAGGGTTGTTTCTACAGCAATGAACGGAGAAAACAAGATATTATTTATTAAAGGGCGAGATTAGTAATCATAACTGCAACACTGTGCTGTAGTAGTTATGGTACCAGGAGTTTCGTGGCACAATCCCATGGTAAATAGTCAAATGGTTTGGAACCTTTCTAGGTGCTCTTGGTCTGGCTCTTTCTTTTAAAATTGCTAATGCAAAAAGGCCTACCTGCAGGGGACAACCGGTGTTGGAGTCGCAAGGCAGCAGAGGGCAGTATAAGACATGTCTGGTGGGAGTGCTTCCTAATTTGACATACATGATTCTCCAAAAGCTGTTGGTTTGCAACTTGGTTTATGTACACGTGATGTTACCTTGAATCTGATACTTGCTGTTTTTATATATCAATATGTATGACTCTGCCTTATATGTTCTTACTTGCACATTTGAAAATAAAGAATTATTTCCCCCCCAAAAAAATGCTTTCCTCCACATTAGCAACATCAATTCCGCCCATGTTTTGAAAGCATTAATTGGCTGAGAACATCATCTAATGCTCTCAATCAAGTAAATCATTCTAAATAGTTACCTTTATCTCTAAAGAGCTACCTCTGCTTTAGATATATTAGAAGAGGAAGAGAGATTAGAGTCTACTTACTGTTGGATGGTGGCAGGACACACCTGGCACCGTAACCACGTCTACTTATTGTTGTAGTTAAGATGCCTAGACTAGGGACAATCGATGGTGGAAATGACCAATTTTTAGAATCAATTCAATAAAAAGTTCTTTACTCATATAAAGAAAATGTAAATAATTAAAGGAGAGCTCACACAAAAGAAAGTGTAGCTCACCTTTTGGTAATGAGGGGAATCTAAGCGTTGCATTTTTATGTAAATGCGTAAGTGGTGTGTTTTAGTGCACTCATAATGCACACTCATTATATAAGTACAATAAAAATCCCTGTTTTCCCAATGACTAGCTGTTCTACTGCTTCAATGCCAGCAACCAAGCCATTCCCAGTTCATAAACCCCTTTTCGTGTTTGCTTCTTCCATATTCCATATTCTCCTATATAAAAATGCTGCTGTGCACGTCAGCAGTTCAAATTGCACAATCCACCAAAAGTACGGTGTCCAACAGGGTTTCCGAAGATATGGCACGATGATCGTGCTAGTCCAACGCGTTTCGTATCTGGAAAATCACTGATCCTCCACGCTATGTAAGTGTTCTGAAGCTACCAACTCATTGATAACACCCGTTTTCCTCAAATAGTGTCACATTATGCTAGCCAAGATATATGCTATTCTAGAAAATAGATACATATTCACCGAAACACATAACTTGCTATATATCTTCTCAATACATTAGAGCAAGATTTATACATTGTTGCAAAGTTCATAGTCGGAAAATATGTATACAATCTTTCATGCATACTAAATATGTTTACTAGGCTATGTGCAAATTTATCGATTGCTAAGTGGAGGATACTACAAGCAGGAAGAGCGGCACGTAACCTTGGACTATTTATGTTTATCCTTATTTCTTATTTATCTTATTGTATAGTAATTTTTATGGATGCTATTTATGTTGTGATAACTTGGGATTTATGTAGTGCATTGTAACAAGGACACTCTGTTAGGAGTAGAGGTAAGATAGATGTTTAGATAATAATCCCTCCTCCCTCTAGGTGTCATATTTAGGTTTTCCTTCTGACCTTGTTATTATGCTGCCTGCTGCCCTGACGTTTTTGGACCATGTGACAAAAGATCTGGTTCCATACACATTCTCCTTACAAAGTGTTTTTTGTACGGATTACGTTTACCCACAGCTGGATTCTTATAACCCTCATATTAACTAGGTTCTTTACCATTTTGTTTTATTGATATTACTACTATTGGTGGTTCCACATGGCAAACCAGGAGAAAAATGTCAACCACTGGAAGTTTGTCCACAGGGGCAACTGAGGCAAAGCACCACCAATGTTTGTTGCAATAAAAAACAAAACAATAATAATTAAACTATACTATTAATTTGTTTTGGATGGGGGGTTAGTTTTTTGTGTGTTAACGTACACCTTTGAGGGATGTCTGATTGCTCAAACATGCGTTGCATATGTCATTTTAATTATTAGTATTACAGTTTCCATCTGCTCCCTCTTTATTATGACCTTCTACTGCTGCTAGTGTGAGTAAAAAAAATAAAACAGATCTATGGCTGTTTGCCCAAAAATCCTATCCTATGAGAATGTGAATCACCCTCATTGGCTGTTTGACAGTCAACTGCTCTTCCCAATGCCTCTTTTTTGGGCAGTAAACATGCTGCCCTAAAAGACAGGTCTGCTCTCTGGGCTGACAGACTGCTGGCACCAGGGGTGGAGTTTGCAGAATTTAAATTTCTCTAATGCTGCCTCCATTTAGACTCCATGCCTGCTGCATTGTAACTCTATGAGGATACGGCAACAATGTGTAAGAAGGAGGGCTGGGGAAGAGTGTGTGTGTGTGTGTGTGGTGAAAGGACAGATGAGTGGAGCTACATTTTCAAGTGTTTTAGTGGCAACGAGGGCTGCACAGTGTGCGGTGAAATGACTAGACCGCGTTTGACAGCTCTCCCCCAGTTTCATGCTTTTAACACATCCCTACAATCTCTGATGAGTCTCCATTTGCTCCATTATTTGAGTACCTCCCTCACTCTCTCCCCTGCCGACATCTAGGTACTACTTCGTATAATACAATTCATATAGAAATTGAACTAAACTTTTTTAGCAGTAAGTATTATCTTTAGCACTGCAGTTCTTGCGGACTACATTTTCCATGAGGCTCAACGAGCCATTTAGCTGGCCGAGGCTTTGATTTAAAAGCTTTCAAAATGATTCAATGTTAGAATAATTTCCATAGATTTCAATGGTGACTTCTGTAGATAAATATTTTTAAAGGTTTTCCAACCGTATCAAATCATTTGTAAAGCTTACTAAATCAAGGTGAAAATGTCTTGAGAAATGAAAGGTACGTGAATTAGAGTATTACTGGCAAGACATTGGAGTCAAAAAGCATAACATTATTATTATTTTTTTTAATAATATATCTATATCTATCTATATATATATATATATATATATATATATATATATATATATATATATATATATATTTACATATATATATATATATATTTATTTATTTCAGAAAAAAGCAAAACAAGTTGGCCACTAGGTGAAAATGTAAGAATTAACAACCACATTAATTCAATACATTATTGATAGAATATGAGTATTATTAGCATTAAGTGGGCAAACGCAAACTGGTTAAAACCAAAGCTTACTGATGGGGCGGGATCAAATTCCAAGGGTGGAGCCTAGCTCTTCACTATCTAAAAACTACTACTTGGGCAACTTTCACATGCCATGGGTACTGCCCAAAAAATTGTCTAATTTTTTAATTTCTAATAATCAACACTGTCAATCTTCTACTGGAAATATCAGAGTGGGAATGGGAGTTTATGCAAGAGGAAAGCAAGTTTCGGCTTTGAAAACAGCAAAATAGATATGATACGCCAACACATGAGATGCAGAAAACAGTACTTTCTATCCATCACTAGTTATAGATGTTGCAGTTGCCAGAGGACTTTAGGATTTGTACGCAACCGAGACTTGACAAATTTAAATATTGTAAAAATAATCAGTTCCTTAGCATACATTTTCCTACTGCTTTTTTATTTAACTTTGACTATATTATACAAACGTTGTCTTTGCATACTGTGAATTGGTACACAAGTTACAAGATAGAACCATAGATAGATACATAGATACGGCCAATTCTTTTCCACATGCTGAGATTCTGCACATCAAGCTTGATAGCTTAATTAATAAAGCTGTCCCAATTGGCATTTATCATTGTCTGCTTCTAACAATATGAATGTCTAAAGATCATTTTTCATATTATTCCCTGATCCCGACCATCATTTAGCAGTACACACATAAAGCTGGGGGGTTGCACAATGTGGAGCCTGGTCATCTAATTCCCCAGAGTAGAATTAATCACAGATTATAGGTGACAAAACAGGCACTGGAAGGTTAACTTCACCCAATATTCATTCTATATAATTTTGTATACATGGAAGAATGTGCATTGTTTGTTAGAATGGATAATTCAATGACTTGGCAATTGCCTGGGGGTCATCGGAGACTCCACATACTTCTGAGTGAGAGGTATATTTTGTGACACAGAGGTTAATTAACCAAAAGCAAAAATACATGTGTTGGTTGCATCAATATTCAATCCATTGGGTTTATACTTGGTACCTTATTGGCTGCAATTACAGTGCTGAGACTTTTAGGAAAAGTTGATACAACCTCACTCATTTTGATTGGTCCTTACCAAGGAGTTATGGTTTTTAAATTACAATTGGCTGTGTTTTTAGGTCTGTTATTGTGCTGGAGGTGAACCTCTGACCCAGTCCCAGTTTTGTCTGAAACAGGGTTTCCTTTTAGGACTGCCCTGATTTTGGCTACATCCATCTCAATGTCAATCTCAAATATTTTTCATGGTATTTGAGGTTCCTTGTAAAAAAAGTTTGTGTGTTTTACTCAAGATGAGAATTATATTTATTGAGAATTTTAGACTAGAAAAAATATACACAGTTAGCCTGTCTGGACAGGTTGCATCATCTTCAAAATCTGTAATCTAAAGATAGAATGTCTATTTAATTGTGTAGATATTAATCACAACAAATTTGTCCATACCTTTTTGTATCTTCCGGTGGAAATTGATGGCATCCACTGATGCTGTGACTATGTTGGTCTTACAGTGACGCGCAGCAACAATGCCAGCAACTTCATCCATTAACTTCATGGTAACACCTGAAAGAACAGCGTGAAACGCTTGTTAAAAAGAGAGTGTATTACTGATAAGTGATGGTTATACAGAACAGGAGCTTTATTTATGCATCAGTTTATAAAGTCTGCCTCTTTATAAAAGCACAGTTTAATAATGCATCTGAAAAGGCAGAAACGTGTCCTCAGGAAACGGATATTTAATGATTTATTACTGTACTGTACGCTGCGGAAAATAATAGATGGATTAACTCAAAGCTTGGTAAAAACCCAGGAACTAACCCAGGAAAAAAGTGTGATTTTCTACTCGCCAGGGGTAAATTTTCACTCGCCAGTGGCTATATATATTGTACACCTTAAAGAAATACATATACACATACACATATATATGCATATACACACACACGCATACATACACACACGCACACCAATACATATACACATATATATGCATATACACACACATGCATACATACACACACGCACACCAATACATATACACATATATATGCATATACACACACACGCATACATACACACACGCACACCAATACATACACACACGCACACCAATACATATACACATATATATGCATACACACACACACGCATACATACACACACGCACACCGATACATATACACATATATATGCATATACACACACACGCATACATACACACGCACACCAATACATATACACATATATATGCATATACACACACACGCATACATACACACACGCACACCAATACATACACACACGCACACCAATACATATACACATATATATGCATATACACACACACACACACACACGCACATGCATACATACACACGCACACATATATACATCCTTGTCTGTTTAGAAAACCAATACAGATACACATCTGTGCAATTATAATAAAATTGAGTTGACATTACACATTGGATAGAGAGAAGTCACATTTTGTTAAGAATGGACATTTTACATATTTTTTTTTTTAGATAAATCACACAGAGGGAACATGAATATATATATATATAAAAAAAAACGGTCATCTGGGATAAAGATGGGAAATACAAGTTATGCAATTTCTCTTATATTACAATGCACTCCCTTACAGTACACTACTCATTTTTTTTTATAATACAATATCTACAATATCAATATCTTTTATAATACAATATCTACCTATAATAATATATCCACTCATAGTACAACATCCACTCATATTACAATTCATTTTCTCATCATAAAACGCCTAGATGCAATAAATAGGTCGCTCGAGGTATCGTCTCACTGGGGATCACGGAGTTCCTGAACTCTGTTGAGACTATCTGGGGATACATTGTATACTGAGATGGCCTCCTAAACTAGCAAAACCTGGAAACACTCATATTGTGTGCATATATACAGTGTCTCACAAAAGTGAGTACACCCCACACATTTTTGTAAATATTTTATTATATCTTTTCATGTGACACTGAAAATGTAAAGTAGTAAGTGTACAGCCTGTATAACAGTGTAAATTTGCTGTCCCCTCAAAATAACAACACACAGCCATTAATGTCTAAACCGTTGGCAACAAAAGGAAGTACACCCCTAAGTGGAAATGTCCAAATTGGGCCCAATTAGCCATTTTCCCTCCCCGGTGTCATGTAACTCGTTAGTGTTACAAGGTCTCAGGTGTGAATCGGGAGCAGGTGTGTTAAATTTGGTGTTATCACTCTCACACTCTCTCATATTGGTCACTGGAAGATCAACATGGCACCTCATGGCAAAGATCTCTCTGAGGATCTGAAAAAAAGAATTGTTGCTCTACATAAAGATGGTCTAGACGATTGACAAGACCCTGAAACTGAACTGCAGCATGGTGGGCAAGACCATACAGCGGTTTCACAGGACAGGTTCCACTCAGAACAGGCCTCGCCATGGTCGACCAAAGAAGGTGAGTGCACATGCTCGGCGTCTTCTCCAGAAGTTGTCTTTGGGAAAGAGACGTATGAGTGCTGCCAGCATTGCTGCAGAGGTTGTAGGGGTGGAAGGGGGGCAGCCTGTCAGTGCTCAGACCATGCGCCGCAAATTGGTCTGCATGGCTGTCGTCCCAGAAGGAAGCCTCTTCTAAAGAAGATGCACAAGAAAGCCCCCAAACAGTTTGCTGTAGACAAGCAGACTAAGGACATGGATTACTGGAACCATGTCCTGTTGTCCGATGAGACCAAGGTAAACCTTTTTGGTTCAAATGATGTCAAGCGTGTGTGGCGGCAACGAGGTGAGGAGTACAAAGACAAGTGTGTCTTGCCTACAGTCAAGCATGGTGGTGGGAGTGTCATGGTCTGGGCCTGCATGAGTGCTGCCGGCACTGGGGAGCTACAGTTCATTGAGGGAACCATGAATGCCAACATCTATTGTGACATACTGAAGCAGAGCATGAGCCCCTCCATTCGGAGACTGGGCCGCAGGGCAGTATTCCAACATGATAACGACCCCAAACACACCTCCAGGACGACCACTACCTTGCTAAAGAAGCTGAAGGTAAAAGTGATGGACTAGCCAAGCATGTCTCCAGACCTAAACCCTATTGAGCATCTGTGGGGCATCCTCAAACGGAAGGTGGGGGAGCGCAAGGTCTCTAACATCCACCAGCTTCATGATGTTGTCATGGAGGGGTGGAAGAGGACTCCAGTGGCAACCTGTGAAGCTCTGGTGAACTCCATGCCCATGAGGGTTAAGGCAGTGCTGGAAAATAATGGTGGCCACCCAAAATAATTGACACTTTGGGCCTAATTTGGACATTTACACTTAAGGGTGTACTCACTTTTGTTGCGGTTTAGACATTAATGGCTGTGTATTGCGTTATTTTGAGGGGACAGCAAATTTACACTGTTATACAGGCTGTACACATACTACTTTACATTGTAGCAGAGTGTCATTTCTTCAGTGTTGTCACATGAAAAGATATAATAAAATATTTATAAAAATGTGAGGAGTGTACTCACTTTTGTGAGATAGTGTGTATATGGTTTTTTGTTTGTTTGCTTTTCTCTTTGCAGGAAATAAATAAGCAATTAGTGCTGCGTGATAGAAGTCCTGTGACCAATCACAATGTCTCTTTGATCAGGAGTACTTTGTCTGATTTTGTTGATGCAATGCATTAAGATCCTGCAGACCACCAACTTCCAGCCTCATCTCCATTAATAACGGCTGCTGCCTAGTCTATGGCAAACATAAAATGTGCAATATTTGAATTTGTTTCCAATCACTAGTCGTCAGCTTTGATATTTTAATTTATTTATTACATGTAACATTTATTGGGAAACTAAATCTTGCCACTTGGCTTCTAAATCTTTCATGTTGTTTACTTTTTGTGTGGTCGGTGGGTTGCAGTAACCTAAGGCTAAATGGGTATCCACACAGAGGAAATATTTTATTGAGAACATGTCGCAAATTTAGGCCAACATTCTGTATGTAATTTTCAAGACTAAAATATTCTCTGACACTTAAATGGGGCTGCTGTAGTAGCATCCCTGTGGTGCCTAGTGATAATAAACTGCAGGGAAGTCTAAGAAGAAAGTGCATATTACAAACCCAGCAACCATGGAATTAATGGCCAAAAGTACTCTGTGTCTAGCCCAGGGTCTCTCTGGAGAATTTCCTTTTGGAGAAGCAGGAAGGTAGAGGTGTCTGCAGCGTTCTGGCATTGATTCTATTTTTTCCAGTTGGGAGGGTGCAATTTCCCACAAGGGATTCTCGTGGAAGGTGACTACATTAAGATGTCAAAAAGGGAATGTTCAGCTTGCAATTTAAAAACAAAAAAACTTAAAGGGCCCCGGTTCCCTGGTAATTGGGCAAACCAATGGTTTGCCACCTTACCCGAGTCCACTACGGATTCTGATGCTCCCTGTTGGTTTGGTGGAGTGGAGTTATGCCTAAATTAGCACTTTCTCCATGTACACTAAATATGTATGCTGGGCTTTCTAACCCAGTTCTCATGGACTGACACAGATTTAGCATTACCCAGTTATAGTACGCTCGAGGGGGAAGGGTATTAATAAAATAAAAAAACAGATCATTGCAAAGCCTTAAAGTACTACTTATGGCCCTATACCAATTTAATTTCCTGGGTGCTTATGAGGTAAAATTGTTGCAAATGGGGCAGAAGGAGGTGGTACAATGGGGCCTGAGTGCTGTCAAGAGAACTTAGGGGTTGCAATGTACAAAAACCATTTAAAATGGCTCTTTCACTGTCTGGGGTCTTTGCATAATCTGAATCATCACTGGTGGGAGACCAGGGAAATTTGATATTTACTTAGATTTATTTAACTGAACCTGTCGCTCGTGGGTGCTGCGATCTTGATCTTCTTCAGCTTCTGGCGCTTCAGCTGCCAGGAGCAGACGTCACCTCTGTACCCTCGCGCATGCACGCGAGTACAGCACTAATATCAATTGAGAATAAGCCACTGCTGACGGCTGGAGGAAATTACAAGCTTGCAAAAAGTAACTTCTCCTTTTGTCAAACTTGCCAAGGTAGGAAAAACACTGAAACAAAGTTAAAGTAGCCCCCGGCTTACTCTCAGTATATCTTTTGACTGGGTTGGAATTTCAGTAAAATTCCAATACAAGCAATGTGTCATTTTGGAGGTGTATGTGGGGGTGACACAACCGCTTTAACCACATATGATGAGATAAGACAGCACCTAGCACCTCTCGACCCCATATCAACTTCTTTAAGATGATGTCTTGGTTTTTTAAGGGCTGTTTTATGAGAACTTGCCCAATACACTTTTTACTTTTAACTAGGTAAGCTCACATGTTTCTCATTCCTTTTATTTATCTTGGTGAAGTGGAAAAATCCCTGCTGTTTATCAAGAAATAAAAATACAAATACAGGGGAAGAAAAGCATGCTGGATTATTGTTTGCAAATGAGATAAACACTTCCTGCAAATAATTACATACAAATGATTTTTCCGGCATTACACAGAGTCCAGAACAAAGCAAAAAAAAGTCTATAAAATCCCTCCAACCCAGTGGCGGATCCAGAGCCTGATCTCGGGAGGGGCACTTGTAGATTATTTAACCCCTTAAGGACCAAACTTCTGGAATAAAAGGGAATCATGACATGTCACACATGTCATGTGTCCTTAAGGGTTCAATAAATAATCCAGGCACAATAACCACTACAGCTCAGTGTAGTAGTTATGGCACCAGTAGTGCCAGGATCCCATCCCAGAGTAAGTAGTCAAACCGTTTAAGAACAGTTTGACAAATTACCTGGGGTCTGCTGGGATTTAGGGCATAGGAGCAGTGGTATGTGTTAGGGGTGAAGAGGGTGTGAAAGGTGCAGTGTGTGTGTGTGAGTGGTGAAGTGTGTGTGTTAGGGGGCAGTGTATGTGTGGGGCAGTGTGTGTGTGTGTGTGTGAGCAGTGCAGTGTGTATGTGTGTGTATGGGGGGCAGTGTGTGTGGGACAGTGTGTGTATGGGGGTAGTGTGTGTATGGGGGCAGTGTGTGTAGTGTGTGTATGGGGGGCAGTGTGTGTAGTGTGTGTATGGGGGCAGTGTGTGTAGTGTGTGTATGGGGGCAGTGTGTGTAGTGTGTGTATGGGGGCAGTGTGTGTAGTGTGTGTATGGGGGCAGTGTTTGTGGGGCAGTGTGTGTAGTGTGTGTGTGGGGCAGTGTGTGTAGTGTGTGTGTATGGGGCAGTGTTTGTGGGGCAGTGTGTGTATGGGGCAGTGTGTGTAGTGTGTGTATGGGGGCAGTGTTTGTGGGGTAGTGTGTGTGTGTGGGGGGCAGTGTGTGTAGTGTGTGTATGGGGGCAGTGTTTGTTGGGCAGTGTGTGTAGTGTGTATGGGGGCAGTGTGTGTAGTGTGTGTGTGGGGCAGTGTGTGTAGTGTGTGTATGGGGGCAGTGTTTGTTGGGCAGTGTATGTAGTGTGTGTATGGGGCAGTGTGTGTAGTGTGTGCAGGGCCGGACTGGCCCACCGGGATACCGGGAAATTTCCCGGTGGGCCGTTGGCACCTGGGGCCGGGGAGACATGTGGGTGTCTCGCGCGCTAGAAAGAGACCGGGCCGGAATATGACGTCATATTCCGGCCCCGGTCTCATTAGGCTTCGCGCGAGGGAGAGGGAGCAGAGACAGAAAAGCCTGCTCCCCCAGCGGCCGCAAGAGGAGCGTCCCCTGCAGCCGCCATTCAAGCTCTCCATGCTGCCGCAGGACACCTATCAGTCTGCCCACCCACTCACATAGGTAGCAACAAGTATGTATGTCAGTGGGAGTGTGTGTGTGTGTGTGTGTCATGCTGTGTGTGTGTGTCTGTGTCATGGTGTGTGTGTGTGTCTGTGTCATGGTGTGTGTGTGTCTGTGTCATGGTGTGTGTGTGTGTGTGTCTGTGTCATGGTGTGTGTGTGTGTGTGTCTGTGTCATGGTGTGTGTGTGTGTCTGTCTGTGTCATGGTGTGTGTGTGTGTCTGTCTGTGTCATGGTGTGTGTGTGTCTGTGTCATGCTGTGTGTGTCTGTCTGTGTCATGGTGTGTGTGTGTCTGTCTGTGTCATGGTGTGTGTGTGTCTGTCTGTGTCATGGTGTGTGTCTGTCTGTGTCATGGTGTGTGTGTGTGTGTCTGTGTCATGGTGTGTGTGTATGTCTGTCATGCTGTGTGTGTGTCTGTGTCATGCGCTGTGTGTGTCTGTGTCATGCGCTGTGTGTGTGTGTGTCTGTCTGTCATGGTGTGTGTCTGTCTGTGTCATGGTGTGTGTGTGTCTGTCTGTGTCATGGTGTGTGTGTGTCTGTCTGTCTGTCATGGTGTGTGTCTGTCTGTGTCATGGTGTGTGTGTGTCGTGTGTGTGTGTGTGTCTGTGTCACGATGTGTGTGTCACGGTGTGTCTGTATCATGGTGTGTGTGTGTCTGTCTGTGTCACGGTGTGTGTGTGTGTGTGTCTGTCATTGTGTGTGTGTGTCATGGTCTGTGTCATGGTGTGTGTGTGTCAGTCGTGGTGTCTGTGTGTCTTTTTAAAAATAGTGTTTTACTCACCTTTTTTTTCCCAACGTCGTGCTGGTCTCTGCCTCTATGACTGAGATCATCAAGCTTGATGATCTCAGCCAATCTGCACTGACACAGGAAGCGCCTCTAGTGACCATCTGAGTGTCTGTCACTAGAGGTGTCACTAGGAAGCAATGTAAATACTGCCTTTTCTCTGAAAAGTCAGTGTTTACATTCAAAAGCCTGCAGGGACAGGCTATAGACACCAGAACCACTACATTAAGCTGTGTGTGTGTGCGCCTGCTAGTGAGTGAGCTTGCTTGCATGTGTGTGTGTGCCTGCTAGTGAGTGAGCTTGTGTTTTTATGTCAATGAGCTTATGTATATTAGTGAAATTGTTTGTCTATGAGGCTGTGTATCAATGAGCTTGTGTGTGTCAGTGAGATTGTCTGTGTCTGACTGTGAGTATGCTTACTGTATAATTAAATGTTTTACTCTGAAAGGATCAATATTTTATATTAGAAAAAGCAATATATATATAGCCCTACATATTACATGCAACAATATATGGCGCAATGACTTATGGGGCTGGCATAGATTTTTTTTTTCCAGGGCTGCTTTGTATCCCCACATGTCTCCCCGGCCCCAGGTGCCGACGGCCCACCGGGAAATTTCCCGGTATCCCGGTGGGCCAGTCCGGCCCTGGTGTGTAGTGTGTGTGTGGGGTAGTGTGTGTAGGCAGTGTGTGTACTGTGTGTATGGGGGCAGTGTTTGTAGTGTGTGTGTGGGGTAGTGTGTGTAGTGTGTGAGGGGCAATGTGTGCAGTGTGTGTATGGGGGCAGTGTGTGTAATGTGTGTGTGGGGCAGTGTGTGTAGGGAAGTGTGTGTAGTGTGTGTGGGGCAGTGTGTGTATGGGGGAAGTGTTTGTGGGGCAGTGTGTGTAGTGTGTGTATGGGGGCAGTGTTTGTGGGGCAGTGTGTGTAGTGTGTGTATGTGTCAGGGTACCTGTAGTCTCTACCTCTGATAAGAGGAGAGACTTAGACGTTTTCCCGTTCAGAAGGGCTGTTTCTTCCGTTCCTCGCGGTTCCTCCGGTCGGTTACACGCCGGCCGCGAGGGATCCACGCCCTTTTATGACGTGACGCTCAGTAGCCGACGTCATGATGCCAAGCCGGCTCGACCTGTCACTCAAACCTTGAACACGAACCAGGACTCGTCGGGGGTGTGATTACCTCCTAGAACCGGGGTATTTAATAGAGCTTGCCGCATTTGCTCATTGCCCTGTCGTGGTTCTAGCCAGTCTAGTCACTCAGTGCTCTTGTATGTCTATTGTCTCTTTGGTTCTGACCCGGCTTGTTTGTATTACTCTGCTTATCTCTGTTATACTTTGACCCGGCTTGTCTCTCGCTTACCTGTCTTCTCGTTCCCTCGACCTCGGCTTGCCTCTGACCATTCTCTACTTACTCCTTACGTTAAGTCCGGCCATTCTAAGGTCCGGTATACGTACCTACTACACTTTGTACTCTGCGTGTTGGATCCCTGTCCCGATCCTGACAGTATGGGGGCAGTGTTTGTGGGGCAGTGTGTGTAGTGTGTGTATGGGGGCAGTGTTTGTGGGGCAGTGTGTGTGGGGGGGCAGTGTGTGTAGTGTATGTATATGTATTTATTTAATTAAAATAAATATAAATTGTATGTCCCTTATGTCTCCCTTCTTACCTTTACTGGGAGGAGGGGGGACATATTTCGTTCCCTGGTGGTCAGGTGGGGGATTCATTGGTGGTTCCAGTGTGGAGTGAACGCTAGCCCGTGCTCCTAGGCAAGAGTTCACTCTCGCGAGATTTGGAGCGTTGCCGTGGTAACTGCGGCAACGCTCCATGCTTGCGAGAGGAGGACCCGGAGGAGCTGCTGGTAAGAGCTCCCGGGTCCTCTCTCCTCCCTTCCCCCGCCGGCTGTCAGGATAGTGCCTGCGGACCAGGGAGGGAGAGCTCTGATCTTCCTCCCCGGTCCGCAGGCACATTGCAGGGCTGGCACTTGGGCAATGCCAGCCCTGCACTAGCCGGCAGGGGAGAATCTTGGGGGGGGGGGGGGGGGAGGGAATTGCCCCGTTGCCCCCCCCCCCCCGGATCCGCCAGTCCTCCAACCTCCCTTGTATCAATTTAAAGAATGCATTAAACACAAATCAAAATAAAGAATATATCCTTCTCAGCAGCTTAAAAAATTCACAATACATTAAAGTACCGTATATACTCGAGTATAAGCCGAGTTTTTCAGCACATTTTTTGTGCTGAAAAACCCCAGCTTATATTCGGGTCGGCTTATACTCGAGTATATACGGTAATTATTTACAATATTGATTCTGTATAGAAATGTCTTGCTTTGTGCAATACATTGTCTCTTTTGTTCTTATATAGATTAGCGGTTCCTGATAAACGAGTCTAAAACCAATCTTTATACTGATAAAAGTCTTTATTAAAGAAAGTCTTTATTTTTTACTACTCTGAGTAGAACATAATGTTACCAGCTTTGCAAAGTAATTAGGGTCGGGATTACCATATTCACAATAAGAAAAAACAACTTCATGGTAAAGAAGAAACTGCAAACACAGTTACAAATATAAATCAATGTGAAGTAAGTAAAATAAATAGGCATATCAAAGCAAGCTGAAACCGAAATGTAAATCAAAGCAGGCTGACCCTTCAACGTTTTAAAAGCCAGGCTTAAAACCTTTCATACTGGAAAACTTTACAGCGTAACTTAACAGTTTGCCAAGCATATATAAGCCATTTTTTGTGCTGAAAAACCCCAACTCGGCTTATACTCGAGTCAATAGTCTGTATTATGGCAATTTGCATTGCCATAATACAGACAGGGGCTGTGGGGGCTGTGAGAGAGCGTTACTTACCTTTCCTGCAGCTCCTGTCAGCTCTCTCCTCCTCCGCGCCGTCCGTTCAGCACCTCGGTCAGCTCCCAGTGTAAATCTCGCGAGAGCCACTTACAGTGTGAGCTGACAGAGGGAGCTGACCGGACGGCGCGGAGGAGGAGAGAGCTGACAGGAGCTGCAGGAGAGGTAAGTTACAGCTCTGCAGCCCCCACAGCCCCCCCCACTGAACTACCAATGACACTGGACCACCAGGGAAGGAGCCCCCCTCCCTGGCCAGCTAGCAAGCAGGGAGGGGGGACGAAACAAAAATAAATTAATAATAAAATAATAATAATGAAAAAAAAAAATAACCTTGCAAATAATAAATAATAATAAAAAAATATGAAAATAATTAAAAAATAAGTAAATAAAAAAAATAATGAAAAAAAATATTAAAATAATGTAAAAAAAATAATAAAATTGCCACCTCCACCCCCAAGGCTCTGCAACACACACACACACACACACTGCATTCATACACACACACACTGCACTCATACACACACTGCATTCATACACACACTGCACTCATACACACACTGCATTCATACACACACTGCACTCATACACACACTGCACTCATACACACACTGCACTCATACACACACATTGCATTCATACACACACATTGCATTCATACACACACACTGCACTCATACACACACGCTGCACTCATACACACACGCTGCACTCATACACACACGCTGCACTCATACACACACACTGCATTCATTATATACACACACTGGAAATAAATATTCAATTAATATAATTTTTTTAGGATCTAATTTTATTTAGAAATTTACCAGTAGCTGCTGCATTTCCCACCCTAGTCTTATACTCGAGTCAATAAGTTTTCCCAGTTTTTTGGGGTAAAATTAGGGGCCTCGGCTTATATTCGGGTCGGCTTATACTCGAGTATATACGGTAATTATTTACAATATTGATTCTGTATAGAAATGTCTTGCTTTGTGCAATACATTGTCTCTTTTGTTCTTATATAGATTAGCGGTTCCTGATAAACGACACAGACACAGACACACACACATCTTTATACTGATAAAGAATGAAAAAAAAAATAGAAAGTCTTTATTTTTTACTACTCTGAGTAGAACATAATGTTACCAGCTTTGCAAAGTAATTAGGGTCGGGATTACCATATTCACAATAAGAAAAAACAACTTCATGGTAAAGAAGAAACTGCAAACACAGTTACAAATATAAATCAATGTGAAGTAAGTAAAATAAATAGGCATATCAAAGCAAGCTGAAACCGAAATGTAAAATGAATATATAAATCAAAGCAGGCCGACCCTTCAACGTTTTAAAAGCCAGGCTTAAAACCTTTCATACTGGAAAACTTTACAGCGTAACTTAACAGTTTGCCAAGCATTCATCATTTAAAAAAAATTATATATATGTATAAAGAAAGAAATGAAGTTTCAAAATGATTGTTGCTATCAGCGAGTTTATTTCATAAATAGCTCTGATGGCAACCTTAAAATTTTGGCCGATATTGGGATGTTTTGCATTTGTGTCTAGTTAGTCATCAACTCACCACAATTCACAAAATATAGTTTACAACCCCCCCAATTTCTATAGGGGCTCTATTCACAAATAATTGAAATGTACAGAAATGAAAATTAAACTAAGCTTAAAAGTAAGTTGCAAAATGTAGGTAAAATAGCTGTTTTGGAAAAATCATTCAGTTCTGCTTTTGTCACCGCTTAGCTATTTTTGCCTAAGTCTCGAGAACTGGCTCTCAATGAACACATTTTGCTGTTTAGTGAATAATGCTATGGTGTGACTTACGAGTTGGTTGGTAGAGATTCAGGAAGGAGAGTATATTAAGGTTCTGCAAGTTTAACAAACGTAGATCAATGATCAGCTTATTGTCGGCAAATGGTAAACGATGCAGCTGCAATCTCGGAATAAATAAATGGACTCGGATTGCGAAGAGAAGAGAAACCTTTCACACACCGATGCCACAAATAATGTGTTACACAAAAAGATTTGACCAGGAATCCTGAATTGTTGAAGAAGCTTACTGGCCCATTCCTTTGCTCTTATCTATTTTATTATCAAACAGTAGAATTGATAACAGTGTAAGACAATTCCTGGCAGTAATAAAAAAATAATAAAAGTAATATATATATATATCGGGTTATAAACCGATATTTATATTCAGGAAATATAGTCCCATTTCTGTGGACATGCCAAATTCGTTAACGTGGAAAATCCTAAACGCAAACAGACAAGGTTGATGCTTGCATCAGGCAAGACAGAAAGCCTGAGCTATACATGTCGCAAAATGCCCTAGAGATATATAGATGAAAGGTTCTACTTATTGCACGTTTTGGGATAGTGGTCTTTTTTGTGGCTGAGCCTTACTTTGCTAGTTCCACTGTATTTTCATAGACACATATCACATATACATATTGATGGTCAGTAGATGAAGTATGTTTCATTCTAACGCTACAAGAATGGAATCAAGTCAATAATCCTTTAAGAATCTTGCAGCATATTATTTCTTCATACTTGTCATTTGCTGTCCATCACACAACTTTTTAAATGGTTTACATAGTTACATAGGCTGAAAAGAGACATGTGTCCATCAAGTTCAGCCTTTCTCACAAGAATTGTTAATTTGGTTGTACCTCCTTTAGCAATGAAATGTACCGCACAGAAAGGGTTGGAATAAATATACATTAAGGAGGAAGATCCACAAGCAGTGAATGACTTATACTGCGGTGAAGTCAGAAAATGACAGAATGGCTGGTAAGCAAATAGATAAAAGAAATCCACCAAATGGTTTATATTATAGTTATATAATTTATATTCGGCTGAGTAGGAAGACAATGCATTTCGATAATGGATTTCCATGTGGGATGTTTGTACTGCTGTTCTAGCAGATAGGAGCTATTTTGGTATAGTTCAAACATACACAGGGAAAATCTATGGCAATGAAAAAATGTCAGACGCTCAGTCTGCATCAGTTCACAGTTGGTAAATGAAGAATCTGGCTCACATTTTATGTAGAAATAACATTTAAACATTAGCGCTGATAAACACTCAGAAATAATGAAATAGTATAGTCAGGCTGCTCTCGGAGTGAATTGTGCTTCTTGGTGAAGTGCCCACCACCAAAGTGCTTCAAAAATTAATGTTTATTCCATTCCTTAAAAAGCAGATACTGAGGAGTTAGTAAAATGAGCAGGACAAAATCCCTACATATTTCAGATTTAAACACCCATAATTGTAGGTATAATACGCACTCCTTGATGAACACTTGCTTACAGTAGAGCACGGAGGTTTAACCCCTTAAGGACACATGCCATGTGTGACATGTCATGATTCCCTTTAATTCCAGACGTTTGGCCCTTAAGGGGTTAAAGAACAGTTGGCCTGCCTACCTGTGACCTCCTTTCTCAAGGGCAAAAAAACAAGTTATTTTGAATTAATTGGAAATGTACTGAATTATATCAAAGCTCTAATGCAAGATCTTCTATACATACCTCTCAACTGGCCCTATTTAAGAGGGACAGTCCTTAGTTTGTGTACAAATCCCTATGTCTTTCTTTTCTACCCCAGGTGTCACCCTTTTCTAGGAGCTCCATATTGTTGGTTTGTCTGAGTGTATTACAGAGCTCCACAGCAATAACACTCATAGGAATGTGTCTTTAAACTACAATAAATTTGTTTAGAAACCAGTCCGCGAAAATAGTATACATTGTTCATGTTCTACATTGCACTCTAGCTGCATAAATTGTTATTAGTAAGTTATCGAAAAACTCTTTGAACAGTCACACTTCTGGCCACACCCCCCACTCACACCTGTAAAAATAAAGTGCTCCTATTTTTCCATTTAAAATATTGGGAAGTGTGTTCTAGAGCAGGGTTCCAAAGACTCTGGCCCAACATATGTTGCTGAACTACGACTCCCATGATTCTCTGACTATCTATTTCATCTTAAGAATCATGGGCGTTGTAGTTCAGCGATATCTGGAGGGCAAGAGTTTGGCGATCCCTGCTCTCATAGGCATGCGCACGGGGTGTGCCGGGTGTGCCTGGGCACACCCTAATCCCCGCGGCACGCCTGTGAGTCCTGCAGGAACGCTGTTCCCGCAGGTACTCTGCCGCCCCCAAATGCTTTCCTCCTCCTCCCCCCGTCAGAGCAAGAGGTGATGGACACCCGGACACCCCCCCGGTCGGGCGGCTCTCTCCATACAACAAGCGGCGAGGGAGCTGTGTGTTCTCTGCTCCCTCTCGCCGCGCGCCGTTTGCTGATAATGGGAGCCGGAATATGATGTCATATTCCGGCTCCCAGCTACAGCAGACAGCCCGCGCAGCGAGAGGGAGCGGAGAGCACACAGCTCCCTCGCCGCTTGTTGTATGGAGAGAGCCGCCCGACCCAGTGGACCCCAGGGACAAGTCCACGCCAGCTCTCCAGGTAGGGAGGCTGGGTGGACAATTTTTGTAAAAAAAAATAATAATTTGTCAATGTGTGTGAGTGTGTGTGTCTGTGAATGTATGTGTCTGTAAGTGTGTGTGTGTGTGTGTCTGTGAGTGTATGTGTTTGTAAGTGTGTATATGAATGTATGTATGTGTGTCTGTGAGTGTTTGTGTGTGTGTCTGTGAGTGTATGTGTCTGTAAGTGTGTGTGTCTGTGAGTGTATGTGTAAGTGAGTGTGTGTCTGTGAATGTATGTGTCTGTAAGTGAGTGTGTGTCTGTGAATGTATGTGTGTGTGTGTGTCTGTGAATGTATGTGTGTGTGTGTGTCTGTGTCTGTAAGTGTGTGTGTCTGTGAATGTATGTGTGTGTCTGTGAGTGTATGTGTCTGTAAGTGAGTGTGTGTCTGTGAATGTATGTGTGTGTGCCTGTAAGTGTGTGTGTGTGCCTGTAAGTGTGTGTGTGTCTGGGAATGTATGTTGTGTGTCTGTGAATATATGTGTGTGTGTCTGAGTATGTGTGTGTGAGTGTGTGTACGCGTGTGTGTATATATATATATATATATATATATATATATATATATATATATACACACATATATATACACACACACACACACACAAGTGTATATTTTTTTGGGGGGGGTGGGAATCTTGGGAGAGATCCCACACTTTATTCCCCAGGACTTGACCCCTGCCGGCAGGGGAGATCTCCGGATCTCCCCTGTCGGCTCATGCAGAGCTGGCGCTATCTAAGTGCCGGCTCTGCTCTTAGCCTCCATGGGCCGGCGGGGAGATCAAAGATCTACCTCACCAGCAGCATGGAGGGAGGCAGGAGAGGACCCGGGGAGCTCTAGACAGAAGCTCCGCCAGGTTCCTCTCGCGAGATCTGAGCGTTGCCGCGGCAATGCTCAGATCTCGCGAGAGTGAACTCTAGCCCCGCAGGCTAGAGTTCACTCTCCCTTGGACAGCAAGGATCCCCCCTCCCTACATAAGGTAAGAAGGGAGGGGGTTATTTACTAATCTGCCCCCACCTTCACAATCCCTCCAAGCATACAGCACACACACACACACAGCACCTACACACATACAGCACCCTAACACAAACAGCGCGCACACACGGCACCCTCACATACACAGCACACAAACAGCACCCTCACACACACAGCACACTAACAGCACCCTCACAAACACACACAGCTCCCTCACACAAACAGCACACTCACACACAGCACAATAACAGCACCCTCACAAATACACGACACAAACAGCACCCTCACACACACATATCACACAAACAGCACCGTCACACACACAGCACACTAACAGGCCCCAAACACACATACACAAACACCCTCACACACAGCACACTACCAGCACCCTCACACACAGCACACAAACAGCACCCTCACACACATAGCACACTACGAACACCCCCACACACACAGCGCACCAGCAGCACACACAAACAGCAGTATATGTATGTGTGTGTATGTATGTGTGTATATATATATATATATATATATATATATATATATATATACACATGCGGCGTGTGTTTGTGCTTTAGGGTGCACACCCTAATGCAATAGGCTGCGCACGCCTATGCCTGCTCTAGAGCACTGCTGAGCAAAAGTTAGATCTTCAGATGTTGTAGAACTACCACTCTCATGATGATTTGACATTCTAAAGGCTGGCAAAGCATCGCAGAAATTGCAGTTCTACAACATCTGAAAATCCACCTTTTGATCAGCCCTATTCTATAGCACACTGCCCATCTGAGTAACCACTTTTTTCTTTGTTTTTTTGTGTTGTCTTCACGGTCACAGCTGCAGTAATCTCTGTTAGGAGCTTCTCAGGGCAATACATAATAAAGGCATCGTAAACTTGGTTCCCCATGTCTGTGGAGGCTTACAGCATTGTAGAACCAGTACGTTGAATGGAAAAGCCATGGTTGCCCAATAACATATAGCCTAACATTAAAAAAACACTTGGACTACCTGTGCAGATACCTGAATGTTTCCTAGTTTTTGTCTATTTTCCTATTGAAAGAAGGGAACAACAAGATTAATGGTACTATGACTATGCTTCTAGAAATATGCTTTTGGCTTTAAATCGTAAAATCTGGATGATTTACTACATGATCTATGTTCTATTTAAAGCAGTCTGAACATGCTTTTAACCAGGATTAAGGATCTCAAATAGAGCAAAGTTCCACTACATACTCTGCTGGTGTAACAAACGCTGTTTTGCTTGCACTTCGTAATCTGCATGTGAGTCTAGGCATGACTTGTTCGTGGGGCTAAGACAGAAGGATGCTTCGATTTCCTTGAGGGTGACTGAGCCTAGGGCAGCTGCTCATTTTGTTCTATGGGAAAACACAGCTGTGAATTTAAGTGGAATCTATGGAACCCGTTTATCCAGATCAACATCAACATTTCCCATACATGAAATTCATTTATACAGAAATAAATCTTTGATTGACCCCAACCTCTATAAAAAAAAAAAAAAAAAAACTATATTTAGAGAATTCAGCAAAAGAGAAAAACTAAATAAATAAAGAGGACTAATTCAATAAGATGTTGCAGTGACTGGGGTCAAGTACTAGATTGGCTGGATAATTCCTGAACAGCATTTCACTTGCTATTTAACAGCCAATTAAACTTGATAGAATAAAGCACTAACATCTACTTGTGCAAGGATTTCTAATTGGCTTTTTGAGAGGCTTATAAAATATAGTCATTAATTATGCCTATTTTTATTTTCCCTTCCTGTTTATTAGTGTTAGTATTTTGAGCACAGAGAGCATCTACCACTTCCTCCATTCTCATAAGGCTTTCATGGTAATGTGCTTAATAATATCATCAGATAGGCTTAACAGAAAAGAGACTCACCTGGGAAAGCACCTTGATTGGTTGGAATTGCCAACCAAATTAGAATGTAGTAAAGCTCTTCAAGCTAACAGTGCTCCAACTGACTGGAGGGCATCCTTACAAACAGGGGTGGGTTGGTACTCATTCATCATTCTACTGGACGCAGGTGTCTCGTGTGCTAAGCAGAAGGTTAGGAGAGCTCTAGCTATTGAGGTGAGAGGGTTACTACATGTTATTGAGCAAGCCCTGGTTCTATTTTGGGCAGGGAGGGAAATGGTATCTTTTTTTATAGAATGCCCAATAACTCTGACTACTGATATTAGCCTGGGAGGACTGGTTATAATTAGGCCAAAGATTACAGAGGCTTGTCAACTCTATAATCCATCCATATTCATTTCCACATCATTAGTCAGGAGGTGGAAGAAGCGGTTGGGGTGACTCGTGGTCCCATACCTAGTATTTACTTCCCTCCACTACATGCGCCTTGGATGGAAGAAGAGGTTATTTCCTTCCATTCCCTGCACCTGGGATGGAACGAATGGGGAACATTTCCTGTCCCTCAAGTTAATCTAAACATCCAAAGGGAATTCAAGTCTTTGTTTATGAATATGACCAATTCAGCACGTACTGGATTTAGGTTAATATTGGGGTCTCTTTGATAGCACATACTGCTGTCTCTCAACCGTAATTTTGAAAGGGATTATTTTCTTGCACCATTCAAAACATTATTAATGAGAGGTTTGTGTAAGTTTTGCTGTTTTGAAGTTCTGGTGTACAATCATATATCACATTACAAAAAATAAAGTAATTTAAGCAGAACATTGGGTCTCTCTCTTGTAAACAGAGTCACTTGGGGGCTATGCCATAGCTAGCTTGACTGGCAGTACATAGCTATTGGGACCATACATCTAAAAAACAGCATTGCCTTCTGCCAAGCGGGTAATGTAATTACAATTACTCTTTCTTTGTTTTCCTATGTATAATTTTGGTCTGGCTGGAAGCAATTTTTTTCTACAGATAAACTCAGATGTGGCACTTTGTAAATTGCATTTTGGCATAACTTTGCTGCAATTACCTGTATGGGGCATTCCTGCTTATCAAGTCTACCAAACTGTTTGCAATTAATGCCCTGTGTGACAATGACCTTTACAACGTTAATGGAAACAGTCAAATTCATATGATTTCTTTTTCTTTACAATCCTTTGTTCAAATTGCCAAAATCAGAAACCTGTTACATTCTTGCTTGTGCGGAGTAACATAAATCAGAACGTTTCTCTGGAGAGAAGTATCTGGAAAATGTTATACAATTATAAAGTGCAAAAGAAAATAAATGGGAATGTTTTTTGGCACTGTTACATTGCAATGTAAAACAGTCTATATGCCTTATATTGATTTTTTTCAAACTTTTTTTTTCTTTATCTGTATGTTTGTTTTTTTAGAACTGACTTGCACTTAGGTGAAAGGGAGACTCCAGACTGTAACCAACCAATTTGATTTTTAAATATTGTATGTATAATGCAGTGAAAATATATATGAAAAAAATGATAAACTAAAAAAAATAAATAAAAAAAAAGAGTCTTAAAGTCTTTGCGACTTCAAAGTGCTCAGACCAGAAATTGACTCAACCAATCATGATGCTCGCTTATCTTTTTCAATGGCAGTTTTCCGTTTATCCCAGAAATTCCTTGTCTAACGGATTGTTATGGGCACAGCTAAGCTTAGTGAGAGTTTTATTTTAATTGTCCGTATTCTACAGCAGAAACAGACAGCTGAGTTACACCTTTCAAGCATTCCATACCTCCATCTTGCTTTTCTAGATTGGTTTTCTGGTTTCCTGGGAACCTCGGAGACAGGTAATTTGAATGTGCAGTGCAACACATGTGCAACACCTGAGCTATCATACTGCATACAAGAAAGTCTTGTAGTCTTGAAGTGTTCCTTTAAATAGGTGATCTGAATTGGAGAGGTTTTTTTTTTTATTCCTGGTACCGTAATTTAACCCAAATTTTGCAAGTTTGAAGTTAACTTTTTAGAACACATAGTTTACAGGAGAAAATCCCTAGGTAACAGTTAACAAACAGTTCGTGGGTTATGATATATTATCTATAAAATAAAAGAAAAAATGACAACAAATCCAAGCCTGATGATTGGAAAGGTATGCTACAATATAACTCTAGCTGATCTGTAATTGCTAACACATGCTTCACTGGGGCCCTATCTGGTGCAGCAGAGATCTGGGTAATCACAGCTGAGAGCCCTCCAGGTCTTAGAACTGTTACAGCGCTGGGAATGTATCTGCAGCCAGAGACCTCTGGATTCCTTCTCCGCTACGCCATTTACATGTGCCAAGATTAATTAATAATAATTTGAAAGGCCGCAGTGAGCGCTGTGTCCGTGGTAGGGTTTTCTATGCCAATTAACTTGTGAAGTCTGCATCTAGCATAAACTGGTTTAAGCAAGACCGCTATGCACACAATGTGATAAAATCAGATGACATGCTAATCCAGAAAAAAAAGATACAGTTATTTTATTAATATTGCTCTCGAGCCACCATTTCAGTGCTGTCAGACATCTGCCCTTTCGAAATATGAAGCTTACTTTAGAAACATTTACAAGGGTGCAAAGTGGAAGATTACAATATCTTAAAGGAACAGTAATCACCACCCTCTTTTTCAAAGAGCGCAGAAAGGTACACCATGAGATTGGCAGCATCAAAATCAGAATACCAACAGACCGCATCCATCAAGTCATTTTTAAATTGCTATTTCTCCTCTTGAGCAGTTTTTCTCCAGCTTTGCTTCATTTTGAAAAAACAAGATATTAATTGTGGCAAATGTTTTTGACACCACAAATGTTTACATACATACGATACAAAATTAACTAGTAATTTCAGTTAACTCCTGTTTATTTGATAAATAAAGGTACTAAATCCTTCTCCTTTGCTAGTCAGTGAAAAATATTTTCGGTTTTAGCCAAACACAACTGATTGATGCATATATATGTTCTGGTTAAACCTGGGAAATGATATGATCTTTTGGGATGTCCAAACTCCGGCCCTCCAGATGTTGCTGAACTAAAACTCCCATGATTCTTTGAATGGAATATATAGCCAGAGAATCATGGGAGTTGTAGTTCAGCAACATCTGGAGGGCCGGAGTTTGGACATCCGTTTTACATAATCAAGTTGGCAGGGAAAGTGTGTTAAATGTGGGTAGAATCATAGAACCGGTGGGGGTGGGTTGGGGGGGACATGGTTGCATCTTTGGGTTATAGAAGGGCAGGAAGTACATGCATGCCATTTCCCTCACCAAGCCAGGGGAAATCTGGATTGCAGGTATGAATATAGTATGGCAGCTGAGAAGCAAGGTTTCATAAAGCATTTTAACAGTATGGTATCCAAGTTAGCAAAATATCATCAAATGTTGAAATAAAAAAGCAAATAACAATAATATAACACACTCCGCCAACTGGCTCTTTATCTTGTTTCTTTCCGAACAGCTTTTCTATTGCAAAACAGAGTGAAAGAAAACTATGTCCAATTTCTGAGAAATTCACATACATGCGCAATTCATCAAAATGTGAAAGGTGACAACTCCAGTACACACATATTGGGAGATATTTATAACACTGTTAGCACAAATATCGTTATTTACTAAAGAGAGAATTCATAGTGAATTTTAAATTCAAGGTAAAACAGCCAAACTGGAAACATTCTCAAACTCACCTATACTTCTATTTGGCTTTAAATTTTAAATTCACTTTCAAATTCCTTTAACTTTCATCTTAGTGAATAACTAACAGCCAGACAAGCATCTTTGAGATTTCCTGTGTTTGCCAGAAAAAAAGTTTTGCAGCAAGACTTTAAGGCTCCTTAGAACCTTTAAAATTATACTTATTGTGGACCATTATGTTGATGAAGCACCTGGAGCTTTTTATCTTAGGTCTCTTTAAGCCACATGTTTTAAGAGGTGGACACAGACATGTAGAAGCTAGGTACAAGTTCCTTATTCAAGAACCAGGGACATGACAAAAGAGTACAGTGGCCAGGCTCAACGCAGTGCCTTCAGAGAGGCAAAATAAATCTGCAAAAACATGGAGAATAGTTAGGAACAAGAAGAAGTCTAGGATATGAGAAATCAATGCAACAGTAAGAAAGAACAAGCCAAAGTCCAGGTTACCTAGTAAATACTAGAACAATCTCCAAGGAATATATAATGCACTCTCAGGCAACCGAAACCCTGACAGGGTACTGGGCAAACCGTGTTCTAGGTTTATCTAGTCCTGGGAAGTCAGCCATTGCCTAGCCTCACATTTACAATGCCATAATGTTCACGACACTTGTTGAAAGGCCACATGAAAGGCCGCAACTTGTATATATTAGGGCATCACAGGCCAGTGATTAGTGCCGTACAGAACGTTGGAATGACACTCAGTTTCTACAACAGTAGCAAAGGACCAGACATCAGGAGACTCATCTCCAGGTAACATGACATTGGAACAAAGCCAATGGTGACATCGTGGAGACAGCAAGAAATATATCCCAGATGGCACAAGTTTTTCCATCCTATTCCCTCAGGTAGATTTGTTGGATTATATATTGACAGTCATAGTTCAGCCTGGGATGATACATTCAACCAGAGAGGGGAGCGAGGAAGAGATATTTTATACCCTGTGCTTTTTCACCAGGTATGGATGTGGTACAAAGAGGGGCAGATTTCTAGTATCCTCTAGAACTTGGGAACCCCATTTACAAGAGTAAGAGTAAGACAATAAATGACAAGGAGAAATTAAGAATACCGTCAGATTGAAGTTACAGTAATGACAGCAATTTTTATCATTTTAGATAATAATGCATATGACAACACTAACAAAGTGAAAGTCCACAGGGTTTAACAGCTGCTTCCACTCCCTTTCCAGATCTCAATTATTGTTATCCATCTCAATAATGCTTTTCTGGCAACCTTTTTAAAAACAACTAAAAGAAAAAAAATATGACTAAAATGGATGGTTACATGGAACGAATTCTTCTGCAACAGATGTAAGTCATATGGTTTAAGTTAGGTGACAGAGCTTTATTTTTCAGGTCAGATGGTGTCCAGCAATGGAAAATCTGATTATTCGGATTACTTAAACAGAATTTTATATTAATGTTGGCACACGCTTCACATTCGACACTCCAGCTATGCAGATAACTCAAAACTTAACTCAATGTGTTGTGCGGATTTAGTTTGTTCCAGAAATAAATGAGAAATCTAAACAGCAGAAAAGATTCTTCCTTTACGGACATCAGTTACAAAAATGTTTGGGATGTACCTGGTTTGGGGACTTTAACCAATCATTGCAAAGTCAAAGTGGACAAAGATGTATTTCAATACATTATGAGTATTGGGTTCATATTTTGTGAAACAGCAGTCTCAGACAGTACTGGGTCTCAAGAGAAAACACTGTACAATGGTACATCATTGAACCTGACCGTGCACCTCTGTGATTTATCTTCCGCAGGATGACAGAAAAAGTACAAAATTCAAGACAGAAAAAAGGTAACTAACTATCACTCCTGCTTCACAAATTGTAAAATACTACACAAACACTGGGTGCTACATTATAACCCAGACTAAGGTCACATAATTTTAGATCAGTCAGTATTATTAAGATTATTAGGTCTTTATAATTGCAAATGTAGTGTATTACCTCCTTAAAGGGTTTGAAGTGGTCACAGTGCTAGGAGCCTGTCTTTGCACCATTTCAGTTTCAGACACTGCATAGACATAGTTTAGCCCCTTTCCTCCAAGAAGTGTAACTCTGTCATTGGGGCACCATTGGCCCGCATGAAACAAAACTTAAGGGTTGGCTAATATCAATTTTGTGCATAGTTGGCATCTGTCCAGCATGTTGTGACCGACATCCAATGGTGGCATGGACAATGCCACCCATTCAGAAAGGTTTGACTCCTTACAATGGGGGTTGTGCCAAAGAACTACTGGCACTGCAACCAATACAGCAAGTGTCAGTGGTTATGGTGCTTGGAGTATTCCTTTAAATTTTGTGCATGTCAGAGTAAGATTACATTTTATACAAAAAACAATACATGGGAAAAGTGAAAAAAGGAATAGAGACAAGTAAATCAATTAGCATTGTCATGTTGCTGATGAATATTGCAGTTAGTAAAATGTCTTTAAATGGAAACAAAATTGTAATTTTTTCTATATCAAGAATCAAAATATAGGTATAACAGGATTTTGGTAGTCTAACAGGCGATAAGCAGAATGACACATGACAGATAAGCTTGGCACTGCAGAGAACATCTTCTAAGATTGTTGAGCATTATGGGAAATATAGGTTTTAAGAATCTGCAGTTCTGAAGTTAGTCAAAACATTGAAGCAGAAAAAAAAAGCAAAACAAAAAAACAAACAGCACATGAACTTTATTTCCTAACATAAATGAGTACTGAAAATTATGATGGATTCAAACTGGTCTGCAAATTGCCACCTACATGGTCGAAGGCCAAGGTTATTGCTCCCAGCAATATAATTAAACAGACAATTTCCCCTGGGGACACATTCTTAGAGTGTTTAATCCATCATAATTTTCATAGTGTGTTCTCTGTTCTGTTTAATTGTTTCCTTTTCATGCAAATTGATATTTAGCTAAAGTTCCAAGGTTAAATCTAAAGATCTAAATGTCTCGGGTCATTGATAAAAGTTGTTCTTTCACTTTTACCAGAAGATAATATAAAAAGTTCACATATAATATTGGAATTTAACTGCAGATTTAAGACAAAGTAGAGATTACTTTGTGTTATGTACACCAAAATCTGTGTAAACGAGACACTCTAAACACCTAAACCACTTTAGCATGCCGAAGGGCTTTACATGTGAAGAGTGTGCCCTTATACTTTCATTTTACTAAAAATGCAGATTTCAATAGAAATTAGCACTTTTATGAATTAACCTTGCTACAACCCTCTGGCATAAGTCAGACAACAGGTCCTGTTACTTCCTAGCTTAGTCAGCTCAATGGAACTAAATTCAGGAGGCAGCTAGTCACCAAAACAACGTTAGCTTAATGAAGCAGTTTTGGTGTATAGATGTCCCTGCAGTCTCACTGCTCAATTCTCTGCCATTTAGGAGTTAAATCACTTTGTTTATGAACCCTAGTCACACCTCCCTGCATGTGACTTGCACAGCCTTCCTAAACACTTCCTGTAAAGAGTCATCTAAAGTTTATCCTTCCTTTATTGCAAGTTAGGTTTCATTTAGATTTTCCTATCCCCTGCTATGTTTTTTTTTTTTTAAAGATTCTTTATTTTTCATTTTTCATTCTTCATAAACAAAGGTTGATGAACGTTTTACAGAAAAAAAGAGGTTGGTTAGTCAGGGGGTAACAATGATACGACACATGTTTATTTACACATAACTCTGGCATTGTGTTTGGTATCTCATACATTATATTTCCTTGGGGACTTGAGAGTTGGGAGGTTCGTGTGTATGACCTTACGGGTCATGTTCTCTTTGGTCAGCTGTTGTTGCAGAGGTTTAGGTCGGTTATGATGTTTCTGACCAGGTAACGGTCCCGAAGTTTGCCAGTTAATAGAGACAAGTTAGGTTGTAGGCTTGTTGGGTCAGGTATTTTGATGACGGTCGTTCTATTGTTGGGGGAAGGGGGAACATTTGTCTTGGGAATTACGGCCTTTGGGTCGTTTAGTGACTGTGGCGATGGCGGCATGGCCTGGTAGGTGGGTTGGGTGCTGTGGGGAGGGGGAGTGTTGGGTAGGTGGGTTGTTAAGGGTGGGGAGAGGGTTGTGAAGAGGGGGGTTAGAGGCTGCTGCCCTCCTGGGTACCCCCCCCGAGCCCAGGGTGGGTGGGAGTGGTGTGGGGTTGGCTGGTTAGGTGTGTGTCTTCGCATTCGTTCTATGTTGGTGGTGTTGGTTGTGTGATCTGGTAGATCACCATGGAGGGTTACTGTGGCCTTCTAGCCATGGGTCCCAAACTTTGTGGAATGATTTGGGGGTGTCGTGTATCTGTGCTGTCATTCTGTCCATATCTATACTATCTGTGATTTTTGCGTATATTTGAGGGTGGGTGGGTATACGTGATGTGGACCAGTGTTCTGCAATTGCTCTGCGTGTGGCAAGGGTCACTCTTGCTATGAGTTTATTTTCATTGCGGGTGAAGCTATCCAGCGGTTTGGAGAGTAGAAGAGCCCATGGGTCGAGGGGTACTGGCTTGTCCAGTAGTCTGGATAGGAGGGCCGTTATCGTTAGCCATAAGGGGGTAAGTTTAGGGCACGTCCACCAGCAGTGGAGGAAAGTGCCTGTTTCGCCACATAATTTCCAGCAGAGGTTGGTGGGGCACTGTTTCATGGCTTTTAGGCGGTAGGGAGTGAGGTACCATCTGAAGAGCATTTTGTATGCCTGCTCTTGATGGGTGACGCATATTGAAATGGATTTGGTAGATGCCCAGATGTCAGCCCAATCTGAGGGGTCTTCGGGGGGTCCCAGGTCTTTCTCCCAGGCCGTGATGTATGGGAGGGATACCTGTGTATGGTGTGTGGTTAGAGTCTGGTATATGGTTGATATTTGGCTCTTTCTGAATGGTGAGTGGAGGGTGTCCCTTTCAAAACTGGTCAGGGATGAGGTTGCTGCTAAGCGGACTGTGTCTGTTGCTGCGAAGCTTCGAAGTTGGAGGTAGCGGAAGTAGTCGTATGTGGTTAGGGTTTTGGGGTTGGGGATGTCGGTGTATTGCAGGGGCTTTCCATTGGGGTAAAGGTGTCCTAGTCGAACTATGTCGCGGTCTTCGAAGTGGGCGTAGTCTTGTGGAGTGAGGCCTGGTGGAAACATTCTGTTGCGGAGGATTGGGGTGAGAGGTGATAGGCCCGTGGACAGCTCGAATTTGTCGCTTAGGTGGTCCCAGAGGTCTAGGGAGTGGGTGATTGTTGGGGAGGTGGGGGGTGGCAGCGATCTGTATTTTTTTTGGAGCCACATGTATTGGGAGGGGTGTTCTTTACCAAAGATGAGATGTTCTAAGTCTACCCAACGTTTGTGTGAGGGGGGAAGGTGCCAGTGTTGAATTTGGGTGAGGTGAGCCGCATGGAGGTAGAGTGTAAGGTTGGGGAGGCCTAGCCCTCCGGAGGGTTTGGGTACGTATAGTGTGGATCTACGGACTCGGGGTTTTTTCCCGTTCCAGATGAATCGGTCTATGGCAGTTTGCAGTTGTTTGAGGTCTGTTTTTTTACAGGGGATGGGTAGTGCTTGGAAGGCATAGAGGAATTTGGGTAGGAGGTTCATTTTAACCGATGCTATTCTCCCTAGCCAAGATATGGTCATCGGTTTCCAGCGTTCCAGATTTAGGAATGCTTTTTGGAATAGTGGGGGGTAGTTGGCTGTGTATAGGGTAGAGGTGTCGTTGGTGATTTGGACCCCTAGATAGGTGATCGCTGATGGGCATAGTCTGAAGGGGAAGTCCCGTTTCAGGATGTGAATAGTTGATTCCGAGAGGTTAAGCGGCATAAGGTCTGATTTAGTGGCGTTGAGTTGATATCCGGAGATTTTTGAGTAGCTTTGTAGGGTTGTTAGGAGGGTGGTTAGGGTCGGGACGGGGTTAGTCAGGGTAAGGAGGATGTCGTCTGCGTATGCTGCGATTGTGAATGTTTCGTCCCTGATCCGGAGCCCTTCTATGTGTGGGTCATTACGTATGGTCTCCAGCAGGGGTTCAAGGGAGATGGCGAATAGTAAAGGGGACAGGGGGCAACCTTGACGGGTTCCATTCAGTATGGGGAAGGAAGGTGGGGTGATGTTGGGGATTAGGAGGTGTGCGGTCGGTGTGTGGTACATTGCTTTTAGAAAAAGGGTGAATTCTTGTGGGAATCCGAATTTGTGGAGTACTGTAAAGAGGTATGGCCAGAGAAGGCGGTCGAAGGCCTTCTCGGCGTCTAGGGAGAGTATCGTGGTGGGGAGGCGTTTATGATTGGCATACCAGATGAGGTCTATAGCTCGTCTGGTGTTGTCTTGTGCTTGTCTTTGAGGGATAAAACCTACTTGGTCTGGGTTGATAAGTTTTGGTAAGAGGGGGTTGATTCTTGTCGTCATCACTTTGGTCAGGAGTTTTAAGTCTATGTTCAGGAGTGAGATGGGGCGGAAGTGGCCTGGGTCTTCGTGGGTCTTACCGGGTTTGGGTAGGAGAGTAATGTTCGCTCGCGTCATGTCGGGGGGTAGTGGGGTGCCTTTGAGCATTTCGTTAAATACTTTGCATAGTCGTGGGGTGAGTATGTCTCCAAATGTTTTGTAGTAGATGGCTGTCAGGCCGTCAGGGCCAGGGCTTTTATTGGGTTTTAAGGTTTTTATAGCTGCTTGCAGTTCTTCTGGGGTGATGTCTGCGGAGATTATCGTTCTAGCTGTGTCTGTGAGGGAGGGGAGGGAGAGTGTTTTGAGGAAGTTGTCTGTTAAGGTTTGGGTGAGGTCGGTTCGGGGGTTCGGGGTGTGGTTGTAGAGGGACGTAAAGTAGTCTTGGAATGTCTTCCCGATTGTGTGGGGGTCTCTACTCAGTGTGCCGTCTGATGTACGAATCTTGGAGATTCGTTTCGAGTCCGTTAGGTGCTTGAGGCGTTTTGCTAGCATCGAGTCTGCTTTGTTACCCTTCTCGTAGTATTTTTGTTTGGTCCATGTGAGTGCTTTAGCTGTGGCTGAGAGTGAGAGGCGTTTGAGCAGGGTCCTGGCTGCTGAGAGCTGGTCAAAAAGAGAGGGAGTTGGGTTTTGTTTGTGTAGAGTTTCTAGACGGCCTATTTCAGAGATAGTGTCCATGAGTTGTCTGTTGTGTTGTTTTTTGCGTGTCGTTGCAATGGCTATTAATTTGCCTCTTATGACCGGTTTGTGGGCCGCCCAAAGGGTGATTGGGGAGGACACAGAAGGGTCATTCAAGGTGAAGTATTCTTTTATGTTTTCTGCCAGGGACATGGTTACGAGCTTGTCTTGTAGGAGCTGTGAGTTGAGCTTCCATGTCCACGGACGTGTCATGTTGGGAATTGAGAGGGTGAGGGAGATGTCGGCATGGTCCGACCATGTTATATGGCCTATGGAGGTGTGTGTGATTCTGGATGTGATGTTTGGGGAAATGAGGAAGTAGTCGATACGGGAGTAGGTGTTGTGGGGATGGGAGTAGAACGTATAATCTCGAGTGGAGGGGTGCTGGGCTCTCCATATATCCAGGAGGTTATGTGTGTGAAGGAATTGAGAGAAAGGGGCGTCGTTGTGTGAGGGTCGTGGGTCCCCTTGAGATTTGGATGTGCGGTCCAGGGTTGGGTGGTGTGTGGCGTTACAGTCGCCCCCTACAATGGTGAAGGTTGCCTTGAGCGTTGTTAGGTGGGCCGAGAATGTTTGCCAGAAAGCTGGGTCTGGGGTTGTGGGGGCGTATAAGGAGGTGATAGAGTAGGTTGAGGGTCCTATTTTGCCCGTGAGCGTGAGGTATCTACCTTGCTTGTCCGGGAAGGCTTGGACGTCGGTCAGAGGGCAGGTTGTTTTAAGTATGACGGCTACTCCTTTAGTTTTGGCTTCTGGTGAGTTGGCATGGAAGCTGCGGTTGTAGTGTTTGTTCCGGAGTGGGAAGTGTTTGTGAGGGGTGAAGTGGGTTTCCTGAACTAAGAGAATGTCTGCTTTTTGGCTGTGGGCCCATCGTAGTAGGGCGTGACGTTTTTTGGGGTTGTTAAGGCCTTTTGCGTTGATGGAAACACAGTGTAGCTTGAGTGTCATGGCCGGGGTTGAGTTGGTCAGGTGCTGGGGTGTGTCTGTGTGGTGTGGGAAGATCTAGAGATTGGGTATCGGGGTCTGGGTATTCCCAGGAGGGCAGCAGGGGGAGGAGGGTATGGCGGGACGGGTGAGGTATACGGGGGGGGTATAAGTGCTGGTCTTATCTCAGTTGCCAGCAAGGGTGGTCTGTGGTGTCTGGGGTCTCTCTGGTTGGAGTGGTCAGAGACCGTCGACACAAATCAGGTCGTGTGGGGGGAAGAGGTCGTCTGTCTAGGAGTGGGCGGCAAACAATTTGCGATTGTAAGTGGGCAGTCTGGTAATAGTGCAAAACCTGGTGTAATGGAACCTGGAGAGTAACTTTTGGAACTATTTACAGCAGTGTGTACTTCTTGCCGCGCCTCGATGCGACATTGGGTTGTTTGGTGTGTTACGGCTTAGGTCTCTTCTGTGTGGGTAATACGTCGTGGTTTAGGGGTCACGTCCCCCCGGGCCCATGTCTAGGGTGGAGGGCCAGTGGAGCCCTGAGGTCGCCCAGGGCCCCCATTGCTGCCTGAGTATCTCATATCCTTGAGGCTCAGGGCCGTCGCGGCCCCCCGCCTCCCCCGTCCCGAAGGCGGGGGGAGGGGAAAGGCCGCCAAGACCCAGGCCGTGTCCCCTCCCGTCCCCGTCCCTGACAAAGTGGCACCGTGGTGCGGCACCCGATCTCCGGACCGTCGCGGCCCGCCGCCCCCCCCGCCCCCGGGGGGGAGGGGAGGGCCGCCAGAGCCCAGAGGTATCCATCTCTGAGGCCGAATCAGGTGTAACCCGTGTGATGCAGTGCCCGCCCCAGCCGGGACCGTCGTAGTCCGCCGCCCCCCCGTCCCATGGGGGGGGGGGGGGGGGAAGACCACCAGGGAACCGGGACCTCCCTCCACCCATCTCAAGTATAAAACAGAAGCTTTCTCCAGAGACCGTGTCCCCCACTCCAGCATCATACGTAAAACATAAAACAGAGATTGTCCCCATAGAGCCCCTACTGTATTCTCAGGGTTCCCAGAGTTTTGTTGGTCGCGCCGGAGGCGCCGCGTCCACCCCGTGCCCGGGCCGTCGCAGTCCGCCGCCCCCCCCCCGCCCCCAAAAAAGGGGGGGGGGGGGAAGACCACCAGGGCCCCGGGGCCTCCACCCCCAGCCCCAGGTGTAGGACAGCGGCTGTCCCCATGAAACCATACCCCCACCCCAGCCCTGGGCATAAAACAGAGAGTGTCCCCATAGTGTTCTTACGGTATTCCCAGAGTTCGTAAAGTTCTTGGAGATCGTGTTGGTCTTATGGGTCGGTGTCTAGCCTCTGGGTGTTGGGGTGTACTTTAGGTCGATCAATAGCTGAGTGGGGCCTTAGGCATATACGTCCTGGGGTGCTATGCTGTATTCCTCGAGGTGTTGTGTGGCCCCGCTGGGGTCTCCTAGGGCCGCGGGCAGAGGCGTGCCAATCCGGGGAGGCCCAGCGCCGCCAACGCGGGGATCGGTGCCGGAGTGCAGAGTTCCCAGGGGGGGTCTCAAGAGCGCTGAAGTGTTCGTGCGGTGGCGGGGCGAGCGCGACAGCCAGGGTCTCGCGCCGGGCCCCGGGGTTTGCGGTCAGGTCTCTAGGTTGGTTTCAATGCGGGTACCAATCAGGGTTCTTCTGTACATGCAGCTGGGTCTAGTGTGGCGGGAAGGGTCCGTGTGAAGTAGCTGTAATTAGGGACGTTGTGGGTTCGGTCGAGGCGCGGCAGCCGTGCCAGTGTGTGGGTTTAGGCTGGGGGCTGCCTGGGGCGCTGTCTTCTGTCGCGCTCCCTTTGCGGCTGTTGGTCCCATGTTCGGTGTTGGGCTGCAGGTTGTTGCGAGTTTGCGGTTATGTCTCGGGCAAGGTCCTGGAGGCCTAGTTGTTCGGCAAATTCCTGGGCTTCTGATGGCCTATACAGCGTGTATGTGCGGTTGTCGTGTCGCACCATGAGTTTAAATGGATGGCCCCAGGAATAGCGAATTCTTCTTGCTTGTAGTGCTTGGGTTAGAGGTTTCAGCTCTCTGCGTTTGCGGAGGGTTGTAGGCGCTAGGTCCTGGTATAATTGTACCGCATGGCCCTCTATTTGAAGTGGGGTCTCTCTAGTTGCACGCATTATTGCTTCCTTAATGTGGAAGTAGTGGCAGCGGACTATGATGTCCCGTGGTTGTGAGGCAGTTGCGGAGGGCGGGCGGAGGGCCCTGTGCGCTCTGTCGAGGAGAAGATCTGACGGTGGAGCGTCTGGCAGCAAGCTGCTGAAGGCCTCATGAAGCATGGCGTTGAGGGCTTCTGGTGCGGAGGATTCCGGCAGACCTCTTATGCGGATGTTATTCCGCCTGGATCTGTTGTTCAGGTCTTCTTGTAGGTCCTCTAGGTATGCTATTTGTCCCTGCACTTCCTTGAGTGTGGCCTCATGGCTGGAGGTGATGGCGGTAACGTCGGCCATTTTGTTTTCCAGGGTGTGAGTGCGTTTCGTTAAGTCAGTCAGGCCCTCTTTGAGTGGGGCTAGGTGTTTTGTCAGCTCATCTGCCACTAGTGATTTCATGTCAGATAGTAAGTCTTTTAGGTCTTTCCTTGTAAGGGGCGAGGGCTCCCTTTTGCGGCTAGTGACGCTGGTGTCAGAATCTGAATCTGAGGCCTGCAGGCTGTGTGTGTCTGGCAACTCTTTGTCTGACCTGACTTTGAAGATTGGCGCTACGGCTGCTCCGGTTCTGGATTTTCGTCCCCCTCCCATCTTAACGCGTTCCGTTGTGGGTCGGGGTCGCGGAGGTCAGTTTTCGGGTGTCTTTGTGCGGTATTGCCCCTAATGTGCGCTGATAATTGTATTGCCGCCACGGAGCTCTCCTACAACGCGGCCATCTTCGTCGGCGGTTAAGCTCCGCCCCTCCCCTGCTATGTTAATAGCTTGCTAGGCCCTACAAGAGACTCCAATATGTGATTAAAGTTCAATTTATAGAGAAAGAGATCCAATTGTTTAAGGTAAATTACATCTGATTAAAAGTGAAAACAGTTTTGTTTTCATGCAGACTGTGTCAATCAGAGTTAAAGGAGGTGTGACAAGGGCTGCATAAACAGAAACAAAGTTATTTAACTCCTAAATGGCATTGAATTGAGCTGTGAAACCTGAGAAGCATGATCTGTACACTAAATCTGCTTCATTAAGCTAAAGTTGTTTAGGTGACTTTAGTGTCCCTTCAAAGCAACTCCCTTGGAAAGACTTCCCATTGAGCTGTATTGGGAAGTCTGTGATTGGACAGTCACAGAAAAGGTGGGCAGGGTTAGAAGGAGAGGGCTTGCAAAGGCAGCAGACAAGAGAACTGCAACTTACAATGTGGTTGTTATGGGTGGTAAGCAGAGGAACTTCATGTGAGAGGTCTATTCTTCTACTTTCCCTGTTGACCATCCTCCACTGCCTTCAACTCCTCAAATCTAAACCTAATATATAGATGTATATATACTGGGTTAGCTGCATTATTTGAGTAGACAATATATATAAAATAAAATTATTTTTAGACAACCAATTTGCTCTGCATCAGGGAATACAACCTATTATTTGCAAGCAACAAACGTCCTTGATTTAATATTAAATCCAAAAATATAAATCATTTGTAAAGCTTATCCAACAATATTATATCAGGACCAATGTACTATATGTTAAGATTGTGTTGTTACTGCATTTAACCTTACTAATTGTAAACATCTAATTATATGCCTTTATGAAAAAGCATTTTGATTTGAGCGCAAGGGGTGTGTCCAACATTGCAGCCAAAAATGCTTCTCAGACACCCAGCATTTAAAGGGTTAGTGTTTTTCTTTGCTAAGTAGGAATCTGTTCTATCCATTGCCCACTGGTGATTCATACACCGTAGGTGGCATTATCTAAAGCAAAGAGAACTCATTATTGTATTTCCACATCGAACCAAGGCTATTATTATACTGATTCAATGATCATTTTCCTGACGAGAAGTCGCCTTATACAAACATGACATTTTCTACCACCGTTAAAGAATATGCAGCAAAAAAAAAAAAAAATTGATGGAAAGAAGTGACTTGCTCTACATGCTACAAGGGTGCACTAGCAAAGGAGGCGGGGGGGCGACTGTCTTCTAAACCTAGCCTGCGCTGATTTGAAAAATTGAATGCTTCTGTAGTGAGATGGGTGTTGCCATTATCAGAACCTGCAACTCAGGCAGCCTTTGAAAGAGCACAGTACATTGTATACCAGCTTGTCAGAATGGAATGCCTAGCTCATGTACCTCTACATAGGGCTCTGATATCCCTAGGGGGATCAGAAAATTCCATGAAATTCCAACCTACATCCCTTGGATAACATACATTCTGATTTTTGGAGCCTGATAAAAGAAATATAGAAGACAATACCGTCTCCAGCTTATCCCCCCACAAAGCTGCAATTTTATTGCTTCCCCCTACCACATCAGCAGTCGCGTTGCAGTTCTTTATAGAAAGTTCAAAATGGCGTTGGACATTTCTTTAGGACTGACACCTGCATGGTAAACAGAAACAGGAGCTGCCCACTTTAGACACCATGATAACGTAAATTGTTGCTTGCTGTTACGGGTTTATTTCGGATTTGTAGCACACATTTAGCATAAATGTTCATCCTTCAGGGTCAACACTAAAAACGGTCTATGTCATCACATGACACTCTAAAATTATTTCGATTGTGGCATTATATATTGCTCATGACAAGGTTAGTAATAAGGCTGCAAAGTGCATTACTAATTCAATGCCACTTTCCAAATTACTTGTTTTCCTGCCCAAAGGCACAGCTCTTACAAAAACAGTAGGTTTTATGCTACATTGTAACTGCTCATGCCAGATGATAGGCGTTCCTTTAGGCTCCCTATTATGTGAACAAACATACTGAACAACCTGTCAACAGAGCTTTACTTACCAAGTAATAACATTTATTAACTGTGACTTGGCTTATTTCTAAAATCACTGATAATGCTTATATATATTTTACCTTAAAAACTGCCACACATAACCTCCTTGTAGGTTCTGCAGCAACACTGCCCTATCTCAAATATATAAAAGCTGACTTTTAGCCTATACACATTGATTAAAGGGATACTTCAAGCTCCACAGCCATCTTAAGTTATGGTGCGAGGGGGTACCACCATGCATGTTTACTAGCTCGAAGTTTCCTATAACTGGTGCTATAAGTCCCGTTTCCTGCTCTGCTACAAAAGAGGCGGTATTTGCTTATTGGAAATGCCATGGACACGGTTACCATTCTAAGTCATTTATACCAGAATATAAAGGATTCTATATAGAGGTATTCAAATACTAGTCAATGACCAGAAAGTTCTCAAATGGGGAGAGAATAAAGGCAGCCCCCAATCTTCTTTAAAGACTGGACGCCTTGAGCACTAAAAGTAAAAAGAGGCACGTTCTATAATTTTAACATATTTTGAATTTTCTAAATGTTCTCTTTTATAAAAAAAAAAAAAATCAAACTAAATCAGATTATACCATAACATATTCTTAAAAAGCTTTCTCCACTATAGGGCATATAAAACTCTCATGAATGCAATCCCAATATATATATACAAGCCTTAATGCTCAGTTTAAAAGTTGTGTTCAATTAATCATGTTCTAACTTTATTATCCATTAAGACGCTATTCTCTGTATCATTCAAATTTGCCAAAACAAAATCTATATTATTAAAGGACCACTATAAGCTCCCAAACCCCTTTATTTCAATAAAGTGGTCTCTGTGCAGTGGCACTTCTGTTTTGGTCCTGCAATGTAAAACATTGCATGTTTGGCGATATGGCAATGTTTATATTGTGGGGCTATACACTCGGATTGTGGCTGTTACACTGGCAGCCACTAGATGGTGCTTTCTTTGTAACAGAGTCACACTCGATTCTCGATGTTCGATCAATGCTTCTGTATCTCTCGTGCAGAGAGAACTTGCCAGCATTTTGGTTCTGGACTGCCCGCACGGGTGGGATCAGTCTGATATGCCTTATGTTCTCTCTGTAATGGCACAAGTGAGCAAAAACTATTTTGAGACCTGAGTGGGTATTTACCGAAGGGCAAGCTACAGAGTTTCTCTAAGCTTTTGGCCGTTTCTTTGTTTTTGTAGAACTGCGTTCAATGCTCATCTGTGAGAAGCATTTGACTGGTCTTCACTTAAAGGGACACTATAGTCACCAAAACAACTTTAGCTTAATGAAGCAGTTTTGGTGTATAGATCATGCCAGTGCAATCTCACTGCTCTATTATCTGTCATTTAGGTGTTAAATCACTTTGTTTATGCAGCCCTAGCCACATCTCCCTGCCTGTGACTTATACAGCCTTCCTAAACACTTCCTGTAAAGAGGCCTCTAATGTTTACACTTCCTTTATTGCAAACTATCCTTAATTTAGAATGTCTTATCTCCTGCACTGCTAATAGCACTGTGGGCACTGTAAAAGCCTCCTGTATGTAACTAAAGCTCAAATTACAGGGCAGGAGATGAAAACTTTTAAAGTAAGTTACATCTGATTGAAAATAAAACCATTTTGATTTCATGCAGACTGTGTCAGTTACAGTCATGGGAGTTGTGGCTAGGGCTGCATAAACAGAAACAAAAGTGATTTAACTCCTAAATGGCAGTGAATTGAGCAGTGAAACTGGAGGGGCATGATCTATACACGAAAACTGCTTCATTAAGCTAAAGTTGTTTTGGTGATTATAGTGTCCCTTTAACCCCTTAAGGACACATGACATGTCTGACACGTCATGATTCCATTTTATTCCAGAAGTTTGGTCCTTAAGGGGTTAAAGCTTTCTTAAAAAGTAGCTAAAAACCATGCACACTTCACAAAATAACAAACAAATACAACAAAATAGGCAACAACAACAAAAACCTCCCAGAGCAGAAGAGATTTCTCAAATGGAACAAATTCCGTCAAGTTTTCATTAGGGAATGTTGCTAGCTATTATAAACATGTGCTATATTTAAACTTGCAAATGTATTCAGTTTTGAAAAAGTGCCCTTTTTTAAATTACTGTCTGGAGCTGTGTAATTAATGCAGACTAACTGCCTGATAATGAAGGGTTACTATGGAAACCAATTTTATTAGCACCGCAAAGAGCACTGACTCCTCAGTTGTAGGTGTTAATGTAAAAAAATTATGTCATTAAATCTGTTGCAATACGATCTTGTATTACAGCTTAAAGTGCACTGTTTTTATCATATTCATGTTAAAGATGCAATGATATTCCATTTAAGTGTCAGTTGTAGTGTTTTGATATGGTGTTATTAAAACAGGTGTCTTTGAGAGCTATTTTATTATTAAAATATATTGTGTGAACACTTGGGTATTTATTTACTAAACAGTGATTTCAAGTTAAAACAGATTTACATTCACAAATTTAGGGCAAACAAGCTTTATAGGAATACTTTTGTAGATCTCATCATAGCAAGGTTTACATACAGTTGTAATCAAAATTATTCAACCCATATTGAAAATCAGGATGGATCAAGTGTCCGCCCATCTGCCACCCACTGGGGAGCCGTAATGTTCCCTCTGGCACCACCAATGGACGGTGGGTGGGGGCTATAATATATGTAATAACTGGGGGAGGGGGAAGGCTGGGTGTCTTCAAACCCCTAACTATCCCCCCGCAAAGCATTAAAAATGAATCAAATTGAGCCCATGGAAGGCTTTGGCATTTAAGGCCTTTCCTATGCAATGCAAGCTTGTAAGTCAACCAGAGTGCTCTAAAAGGGAAGTCTCACTTCTCTCAAGACGTGCATGGAATGTGTAGGATGTGCCTTAGTTATTTTATGTAATATGATATTAATCAGTCCACTCCTCATTATTTAACTTACAGGGCCCATCCAATGCCCACAAGTGGAAGCACTCGGAACCTGCACCCTGTATTTTGTAATTTTATTAAAAACATTTCTTTACAGTGAGTAGTCATTGGCAGCATGGAAGGTAGGGAGACAAGGGAGGTGTTAAACCTTATTTATACTAACATTTTATTTTTTTTTACCTATTTGCTCACTGGCTCATAGTGCAGCCACTGTGCAAATAGTAAACAATAAAACATTTCAGCTGCTTTTAGGTGTCGGATTCGATGAGGCCACCTGTCAGGGATTCTCAGCAGATAAATTGAAAATATATAGGCTTCTTTGATTTAATTCCATGTGATATATAAACACTGGTTTCTATATCTGAACCAATAGCCATTGGCTACAGAAAAGCATTTAAAGGTGGTAATGTAACTATTAAATGGCGTATCAGGTGCCGATAAACTCGATCGTCTCTAATTAAATCAAGGTCTAAGTATGTAAAGCAAAATTAAGACAACAGAAGGCACAGCATATGTGCTCAGTGTCAACATCACCTCCTACCTTCCACCTTTCAGCATGGGGCTGTCAGTCTTGTGCACTCCCACCTCATTAAGAGGTAGTGATCACGGGAGGAGAAAGAAAACGCACGGAACCAGAACAAAGTGAGTGAAGACAAATTACATAAAGAACAGCAGGAAAGCATCAGGCAACAGAGTAACAAAGGAATACAAAAGTCAAAGATTTTTTCAGAACAAAAATGGTGAGCTTGGAGGACAGACAGGAGAAACAGCAACGTTTGTGCATGGCATAGACATTATTGGAAGAGAAGGGAATGTAAAGAAAGAATAGGGAATGAATAGGCAATCAAAAAGGAAAATATAAATAGGAAGGAGGGAGGAAAATAATAAGTAATACATTTATGGTACAAGTCGATGAACTGGCCAGTTCAGCTATTTTTTTTTAATTCTTTATTTTTCATTTTTGGTGCTTGATATTTTAGTTTCACATACAGGTGTGCACGTAAGTGCTCCAAAAATATTTAGATACAATTCCGTTTAAGTGTTGCACCAATTTTGGATCAAGCAATAACATTCAGAAATAACATCAACATATTAAACTTTAAATGATGCTCTGTCTAGATGTGTCAGTATGTTTTGTATACCCTTGTGTTTATGGTGAAGCCTTATGTTTGGTGTCAGCACCTGCGGGCTGTGGGCCTGCTGATATTAGCGCTCCGTGTGTGCGGTGGTGTGTTGGCATGCTTATGGTGTCTGTGTTGTCTAGTTCTTCATGTTGTGCTGAGTGGGGGAATCTGCCGCAGGTGGTGCTTTTGCATTGATTGATTACCCCTAACCAAGGGGGCAGCGGGGGGGTGGGGGGGTGGGGGGGGGGGGGGCGGAGGGAGGTTAGGTTTCTTGACGCCAAGTGTTTGTGCTGGTTGTTGTGGTGTTGAAAAAAGAGAAAATAAAAAATAAAAATGAATAACCAACTAAAATGTAAAGTAAACATTAAAGTCACAGCATGGAAGGTATGCCACTATTATGTTGGTAGGGCTCGTGGTGTCAATTCACACCTTTCACGGCACCGGTTGTTGTGATCCGCTGTGTCCCGGTTCAAACGGGGTGGTGTTCTCAGGGTCCCAAGCCCTCGTCTGAGGTCTGTTCCGTGTCGTGTTCGTGGGGTTAGACAGTCCCAGGGTGTCTAGGAGGGGTGTTGCTTCCTCCACTGAAGGTAGAACATGTGTGGTTCCTTTATGGGTTATCTCCAAAGTTCCGTTTGCGTCCCACCTGTAAGCTATATTCGCCGAACGTAGTTGTGTGGTGAGCGGTCCATAGGTTTTGCACCACAAGAGGGTAGCTTTTGATAGGTCCTGGAAGAATGTTAATGAGGAGTCCTCAAATAGCAGTGGTGTCTTGCCTTTCAGCCTCGCCATTATGTGTAGTTTGTCTTGTACAGTGACACATCTGAGGAGAACATCTCTGGCTGGTGGGGTTGTTAGGTGTGGGGCGCTAGGTAAGCGATATATATTCCGTCTATTATGATTTTCTTTACGAGTGAGTGTGGCAGCACAGTAGTCAGCAGGCGCCTGACATAGTGCGGCAGCTCGTCGGCAGAGATCGTCATGGCTATGCCCCGGATTTTGATATGGGAGCGGCGCTGTCGGTCTTCAATGGTTGACATTTTAATTGACATTTTAATTTTCATTTTTGCTGTATTTGTTTGATGGTGTCTTCCATTTGATTCATATGAGTGTGGACTTTCACTACTTCTTCCTCCGTGGCTCTCACCCTTTCTGTGACTGTGTGTAGTTCAGTCTTGAGGATGGCTGAGTCCGCTGCCAGGAGTTTGTGGATCTCTGCTAGAAGGATTTTGAGGTCTCGTTTGGTGGTTGGGGCTGAGTCATCTGTGGACTCCAGTGGTGGTGTCTGTGGCTCTTGTGAATGCCCTGGGGAGCCAGGTCTGTGCAGTGTTGTAGTGTGTGCACTCATCTGCTGCAGTGCCTGGGTGTGCTCCTGAGGATCAGAGCCCTGGTTTGCCTGGATTTGCGGCCTTGCAGGTGGTGAAGCTAAGGGGAGCTCAGAGGGGACAGGATCTGGTTGTTTCATGTGGGGTGCCTTGTCCAGCTGTCGTATCTGAGACAGGCCAGATAGATTGGTGCTCTGTTGAGCTGTATTGGGTGCCAGGGCGAGGTCCGGCCTTTCTGCCATGGCAGCTGGCTTAGAGTTAGTAGGGCGTTGTAGCAAGTCCCCTATATCCCTGTCCCCAGGTGTACCTTGTGGCTTTTGAGAGCGGCGCCCCATGGCTGGTGTGTGAGCAGGGACGATAGGTTGTTCCCACAGATAGTTGTTGTTCCCGAGCTCCGTCGGGTGTCCGCACAGGATTTCCGCGAGGCCGGGGATCGATGGCGTTTGGTAGGCCCCGTTCTTGCATCTCCTCTTCTGCAGCCGTTGCGGCTGTAAGAAAGGCATCGGGTGGTGCGGTTAACTGTGCCGGTGCCCGTTTGGTAAGTGGTAAGGCTCGATGGGTGCTGGAAAGTTGATATTGCTTGGATTAAGTTGTTAGAGTTGGGAGCTAAGCGATATGGCGTCCGCACGAGTCTAGTAGCAGGCTCCAGTTCAGCTATTTTGACCTTAAAGAAATTCAATTTGACTTCACTTTGTATTCTTTACTTTAGTAAATAACCCTGTTCGTGATAAATTATCATGCAAGCAAATATGCCAAACATCCAACCTCTCACATTCACTACACATTGACATTTACAGGAAACGTCAGCCGGTGGAAGGACCTAATGCGATCGTATTAGGAATTCACCAATAGGAAAGCATTGTATAAAGCATTTGTTAAAATCCTCAATCTAAATTATCTCAATTTGAGATTTACTAGTGAGCTAGGCGGAAAACAAATTCATTTCTTAGACATTACCATTACAATTAAAGAAGGAGGATTGGTACAAACTACCTTGTTTAAGAAACAAACAACCACTAATAGTCTCTTAAATTGGACCAGTTACCACCCACAACCACTTAAGGCTGGCATTCCAATTGGCCAATACCTATGATTAAGACGTAACTGTTCATCCACAGAGGACTTTAAGATCAAAGCCTGGGATCTAAGGAAAGCCTTTAAAGATAAGGGATATCTGAATAGGGTCCTACGTAGAGCATATGCTAGAGCCATCAAGACTGACCGAGACACACTCCTTATTGATGAGAGTGTACAATCAGAAGACAAATTACTGATTAGATGTATCGCTAAATATGATGCGGGGTGGGACTATATGATAGGTACACTCAAGCGCTATTGGCCGATACTCAATTCTGACCCACATCTGAAACATGTAATCACTTCCTTCCCCTCCATGACTGCAAGGAGAGGAAGTAATTTTCGAGATACCCTGGTACAGAGTCACTTGGCACCCGGGAAAAGGGGCCTCAATAACTACTTACCGAAGGGCTCGTACAAATGTGGGCATTGTAGCGCATGTGAATTCATGGAAAGAAAGTCCAAAGAATTCGCTGATAGCAATAATATTGACATCTTCCCGGTTCAATTATTTTTTAACTGCAGAACAGAGGGTGTGATTTATTTACTCATCTGTTCGTGCGGTATAAAATATGTGGGGAAAACATTCAGACCCTTTAAACTAAGGATTAGGGAACATGTCAACTCAGTCAGGAGACCCTTAGAAACTGCAATATCCCGCCATTTAAAAATAAAAATACACCATTCAAACTCCTCTAAAAAGTTGAGATTTATGGGAATTGAGCATATTCCACAGACTCAAAAGAAAGGAGATTGGGATATGAAGCTGAGACAACGAGAGTCCTACTGGATCTACAGACTGAAAACTCTCTCGCCTGCTGGTCTCAATGAGGGCTTCTCATTTACTGCATTTTTATGACCACTCTTTACTTTAGATGTTACATATAGTTAGGAATATCCCTACAAGTCTGTGTATTTAATCAGTAGGAACAATTGTATATAGTTATTGTTAATTGAAAAATTTATATATCACTTACTGTATGTTTTTTTTTCTTTTTGTCACTTTAATCACGAGAACTCTGGTGTGGCAAATAAGATCGAGAACCAATGAATTAGACAGTCTTTAGTACCCACCTCTATATCATATCATAAGGTTGTCACCTTTTAGATAGTAATGTGGATAAATTAATAAAGACATGTCTGTATTTCCAGCAGGTTCCACTATATCGCTGCCTGTAAACCAGAGGTTTCCTTTATTGTTTTGTTTTTTATGTATGCAACACTTATTACACAGTCACAGTTTGTGTATTATATCATTAACAAGGGCGTAAGCCAATGGGTTTCTTTTTGGGGGGGAAATCCTGCTTGATGACACTATCATCCCCATATTGATATAGAGGATGATGCGAGATCGAGCATCTACTTTGCCATATGGAACGTGGGAGGTCTCAAGGGAATGGCATTCTCGTCACTAGGTGACGTAGCTATGCCACTCTCCTCCCATGACGTGGGTCTCCCCACGTAGGTACCGTCCCATTAGAGGATGATGATTGAGTACCGAATGGATTTTGGGAGGTTTGCTAAGAATGATGGTATCGTCACTAGGTGACGCGATTACGCCACTCCCATACCATACGGCTGTCTCCCCACGTGGGTCCTTACCCACTCGCCGTCACGCCCCTTGGTCACATGGTCCGTAGAGAACACCAATGAAAATATGGTTGGTAATTCTTGACCAATCAATGGGCGGATTAGACGACGTAGTGAGCACACATGATTGATACACAGCTGGTAATCATAACAAACCGATTGCTACAATGTGTATATAAACAAACAAAAAGTTATACCAGAGTTCATTACTCCTGACGACGGCGTGTTAGAACGGCAAAACGCGCGTCGAGTTTTTATTTAAATTTTCTTTTTTTCCATTTGTTTACTTAGGTAGCACCTTATGGATTATTTAATTTAATTCGTTTTTTTTAAGCTACTTAGTCAGAAAGGGAACAGGGTAATAGGTAGGCACTTGTGATTCTTCACAGTGCCGAGGTACTTAGTTATAGGATCCTCTCCTAGTGAGTGGACCTATTTTGGGATTAGGTTTTTGGGAGTTCTCTATCCTTCTGTTTAGGAGGTTTCCCTTTTCCTCTACCTACCCATCTATTCCTCTACCTATTTTGATAACCTTACAGCTTTTGATGTTATTTGACCTAGGCTTCAATAATTAGGCTTCGTCAAATCTCTCCGTGAAAGTTTTTCAGGGTCTGTATGTGCCTTGCCATACTTATTCCCTCTTCCCTGGTTTCCCTATTCTTTCATGACTATTTTTCACTGTTTATACCCTTAGGATTATTAAAGGTAGGGACTCCTTCTTAATAACTCTTCCATTAGGGACCTTTGGTTCCATAATTTTATATTGTATAATGCTTTCCTATGGGGTTTTGGGTGACACTGGATGTCCTCATGCATAGCGCGAGGACGTCCAGCGTCAGTTAAGTGACCAAATGTTGCCTTACCACCCAGAAGTCCCTCTAGTGGCCGTCTGCTAAACAGCCACTAGAGGTGGAGTTAACCCTCCAAAGTAATTATTTCAGTTTCTCAATAACTGTAATAATTACAATTGCAGAGTTAGGCTCCTGGGACACTGCACCCAGACCACTTCAATGAGCTGAAGTGGTCTAGGTACCTATAGTGGCCCTTTAAATTTCTGGAAATACAATTGGATATTTTGCAAGCCCCTGTTCCAGTAAAGTGGGGTTTATATTTTCATTTCCCTCTGTACGGTAATGATCAAAAAAAGAAAAGCGCTTCTTAATAGTGAGTTATTTTGCACGCATTCTTTTATAATCAATTTTAAAGGCAAATTTGTAACACAAATAATCAGTTTTAAGATTCAAGCAATAAGTAAAAAGAACTTAGTCTAAAAATAATTTAATTTAACTCTTTCCAGCTTTAAGTATGGTTAAAGGACCACTCTAGGCACCCAGACCACCTCAGCTCAATGAAGTGGTCTGGGTGCCAGGTCCCCCTAGTTTTAATCTTGCAGCTGCTATGTTTACACTGCAGGGTTAATCCACCCTCTAGTGGCTGTCTCCCTGACAGCCACTAGAGGCCGCTTCCACAATCTACACTAAGTAAATCGCACTTATTTGACGCTGGACGTCCTCACAGACCTCCAGTGTCAAAAAAGATACCCATAGGAAAGCATTGAGTAATGCTTTCCTATAGGCGGGTTTGAATGCGCGCTCGCTTCTGGCCGCGCATGCGCATTCGGCTCAACTCGGAAGCTGACTTAGATGGAGGAGGAGAGGTCACCAGTGCCAAGGGAGCCCGGTGCTGGACTAAGGTAAGCAAATACATGGTTAATTAAGCATTTATTCCCAACGCTTTAGTGTTCCTTTAAGTAAAAAGTACTGCAAGAAACAAAAATGATTGCATATGATTGTCTTTGCTTTTGATAGAAATTAGAATAATCTAGGCTATTAGTGAGAAAAGAATGGTTTCATCTATACACCTCCACATTTCAGCATGCTTGTATATAATATTTGGAGGATCTGTATAATTAATACGAACCTGTACACTATGTTACATACAGTAAAATCTATGCATTTATCCCAAGGTGAGCTGGTTTACAAACTGTTTCAAAAGATTCGAGTCTAATATTTCTTAAATGATTGTGACATAAAACGTTTTGCATCTACAACTTTCCCATGACTGCAAAGCTAACCGTCAAACTATTCTACATTTACTTATGGAATAATAATTCAGTTAAGAAGTAAGGACTAAGCCATATATCACTTACTAATTAAATAATGAATGGATACCCTGCTGCAACATGTAAGGTGAGATTCCACAGCATCTTGGCTGAAGGTCAATGGAAAGTAATTTGAGTGGTAGTGAGTGCAGATAAACCCTGCAGGAAGTTGCGGCTACCAAAGTTACTTAGAAGTTCCTATTAATTGTGGATGCAGGGTCAAGTTTAAAATCAAGTGAACATTCCGAGTTGTGGTGGCTCCCAACTGGGGTGGCTCCCAAACTAAAATTTGCTTGAGGATCCCCCTCAGTTGTCCAAAAGCTCCTCTCTCTGTAACTCCATTTTTGCAATACTTGTATGCATCCCTTCCCCAGTCACCCTTCCACTTCATTCATCTTCTCATCCCTGGTTTTCCCATCTTGGCACTCTCTTTGAAACACTAGCGTAAAATCCATTATTTCAGCAAACTCCATTCCACCTGCCTCTGCCCCAAATCCCTTCTCTCTCAGCCCGCTCAAGTTTCATTTCAACCAGTACTACCACTATCGTCCCTCCTATCTAACCAGTCAATTTTGTCATATATCAGCAGACAATCCTACAGTGCCAGCACTGATAACTCATCTTAACACACTGTTTTCCCTCAGCCCCTACAATCGCCATTCCAGCATCCTTCATCAATTTTAGATCGTACATCCTACATCTCAGAAACCACAATCCCACACAACGTCAGCAAGAAAGAACCTACACAGTTTTAACAATAAAATAAAAGATAAAAGACAAACCTCCATGAACAAAGCCGTGTAGAGTGCAGTCTGACGGCCCCACTAAATGAATCAGACTGGACTGGCTGTATCCAACGGTATATTGCTCTGGAAAAACAGATGAAACAGAAAATTATTGGCCATTAATCTCTGAAGATTATAAATTTGTTTGAGCAGGGTCCTCATCAACCTATTGTTCTTGTAACATTCTCTAATTGTCTCATTTACTGTTAAATTACCCTCTTTATAATATTGTAAAGCGCAGCGGAATAATTTGGCGCTGTAGAAATACCAATAATAATATTAATCTACACAGAGCATAAATAAAGCTAGGACTGTTTTATTATACGGATAATATATAGCGGTACCCACTTGATTTACCTTTAGGTTCCATCTGCAATGCATGTGATACAGTTAAAAGTTTCTAGCTTTGCAGCAAAATATATCTGCACCTCAAAATTAATAAATGGTTACATTAAAAAAATTGTAAAAAAATGTAGTGCCTTCCATCTGATTTGTTCTTGAATGTGACCCCGCAGTTCTTCATTCTCAGCAATGAACTTATATAGAGTGCCTTGCAAAAGTATTCACATCGCTGACCACAATTTTTTTTCGTTTGCCTTGGGATCATTCAATTTCTTTCAAGTATTATGTGTTTTTGATTTTTTTTTTTTGGGGGGGGGAGGGGGTTGTTGCTGTATGTATTTAACTACATTTACATTCGTAAAGGGATACTACGGGTACCAAAATAACTTTAGCTTAATGAAACCGTTTTGGTGCTGCTGTAGTCTCACTGCTCAATTTTCAGTCATTTATGAGTTCAATTACTTTGTTTATGTGGCCCTAGTCACATCTCCCTGCACTGGACTGCATGTACTCCTCCAGAGGACTGGAATCAGGTGTTGGGCAGCATTCAGCAGAGATTGAATAGGCAATTTTGACTCTCCTGTAAGCGGCACAAAGTAAGGTGGGTGCTCCTCCAGTATGCCACTATCTCCAACCACTCCCACCAGATATTCAACAGAGTACCTTCTCTGTCCCACAGCACCAACTATTTTTTTTAGTACAAATTTTCCAATATAAAACAAATACCAACCTCATGTTCCTGAAATTCCAATGAGCTATTTGTAGTGTGGTAATATAAAAGAAACTATCCAGTTGTTTGAATACTTTCACAGTGCACTGTATACTGGGTGGATGGAGGCATCCATTGGATATATTACTGTGAAGAACATCCCTTTTGTTTGTGTTCTGCTGCCTCGTGCAAGGGATTTAGAAGCAATCTACATTACACACAATTCTGTGATTATTTTGAGCTATAAATAAATGTCCCTCACTCACATTGCTGTACCGTCGGGGCCAAGGAGACATTTACCAGATATTGTATAAGCATATCACTAATTTAATTGTCTTCTTTGCACGGTAAATCCCCTACGTGAGAGGGTAAATAACATCTTCTGTGCAGAATAATTCAAGCAGAAATAACAGTAGCGTTCTGAAATTCTATAGCATCCTTGTTATTTGACTGTGTTCACCTGAATCAATTACGGAGCACGGCACAAAGCACAATCTGAAGTATGTCTCTTGTAATGAGGAAAAATCGGGCTGCAACACGAAATGACTTTCCGAAGAATAAAAAGGCTCATTGACTATTACAGAGAGCCGAGGTATCTTTGCAGTGAGTCAAGAATTACAATAGCCACATTTGTAAATCTGTAATTAGTGGTCAAGATGCTTTCAATATAAAATGATGTTTGTAGTGAAGACTAACTAAAAGAGAATTACGGTTATTTTAGATTTTTGTGTGTGTTGAAAACAAAAGGATGAATTAAGACCCTCATAAAATATTAACAGTTTCGGCGTCACAGCAGCAACAATGACTACTTACCTTTATTTTGTCTGTCTGAAGCATGCGTAATACAAACAAAAAAGCAAACATAATTACTTTCTGGACCTTTTTTTTTTTTTACTATACATATTCTGCTTTATATTATGCAGTATAATGCTTTGTTTCTTATCATTAATGAGATCTGGGGATTTATTCACTAGACCGTGAACTGTGGACTACCGATTAGGTCATTGCAAATTTGGGGCCAAAATAGTCAGGTATTAAAAATAGCTGCGATGGAGAGTTTTCCAATTTCCATCACTTTGTTATAAACTTTGGAATTTCCTTGTCGATCAGCCACAATTTGTCTTTGTTTTTTTTATGGCTATAAAGCTGGTTATCCTATAATAAGACCTCTATAATAAGAGAGCCATGAAGATCAAAAGACACATTTTCAATATATATATATATATATATATCTATATCTCAAGATCGACAAAGACCCAAGAGTGTTGAAACGTTGATGTTGGAAATACACTTTGAAACACCAGAGAGGGCTCTCGTTTTTTTTTCTTTGTATGTATGTATGTTAAAATCAAATTGGGAAGAACTACATTATTATATGTTTATTCTTAATTTACACATTTACTTTGGTGAGACTTCAAACAATATATATTCTGGCCCTATTTCTCCACCATTTGTAAATAAGTTTTAAATATGTACACAGTAAACAGACAATCAGAGAGATTTAAATGGAAACCGGTGGATTCATCTTTTAGACACAAGAGACAGGTAACGTAAATGGTTATGTACTCTCAATGACTTCTTTGAAAATACAGTTGCAAGAAAAAGTATGTGAAAAAGAGCTCTCAGAAGACCTACGATTAAGAATTGTTGACTTGCATAAAGCTGGAAAGGGTTATAAAAGTATCTCCAAACGCCTTGCTGTTCATCAGTCCACGGTAAGACAAATTGTCTATAAATGGAGAAAGTTCAGCACTGCTGCTACTCTCCCTAGGAGTGGCCATCCTGTAAAGATGACTACAAGAGCACAGTGCAGACTGCTCAATGAGGTGAAGAAGAATCCTAGAGTGTCAGCTAAAGACTTACAAAAGTCACTGGCAAATGCTAACATCCCTGTTAGCGAATCTACAATACATAAAACACTAAACAAGAATGGATTTCATGGGAGGATACCACAGAGGAAGCCACTGCTGTCCAAACAAAACATTGCTGCACGTTTACAGTTTGCACAAGAGTACCTGGATATTCCACAGCAGTACTGGCAAAATATTCTGTGGACAGATGAAACCAAAGTTGAGTTGTTTGGAAGAAACACACAACACTATGTGTGGCGAAAAAGAGGCACAGCACACCAACATCAAAACCTCATCCCAACTGTGAAGTATGGTGGTGGGGGCATCATGGTTTGGGGCTGCTTTGCTGCATCAGGGCCTGGACGGATTGCTATCATCGAAGGAAAAATTAATTCCCAAGTTTATCAAGACATTTTGCAGGAGAACTTAACTGTCTACCAGCTGAAGCTCAACAGAAGATGGGCGTTGCAACAGGACAATGACCCAAAGCATAGAAGTAAATAAACAACAGAATGGCTTAAACAGAAGAAAATAAGCCTTCTGAAGTGGCCCAGTCAGAGTCCTGACCTCAACCCAATTGAGATGCTGTGGCATGACCTCAAGAAAGCGATTCACACCAGACATCCCAAGAATATTGCTGAACTGAAACAGTTCTGTAAAGAGGAATGGTCAAGAATTACTCCTGACCGTTGTGCACGTCTGATCTGCAACTACAGGAAACGTTGAAGTTATTGCTGCCAAAGGAGGTTCAACCAGTTATTAAATCCAAGGGTTCACATACTTTTTCCACCTGCACTGTGAATGTTTACATGGTGTGTTCAATAAAAACATGGCAACATTTCATTCTTTGTGTGTTATTAGTTTAAGCAGACTGTGATTGTCTATTGTTGTGACTTAGATGATGATCAGATCACATTTTATGACCAATTTGTACAGAAATCCATATCATTCCAAAGGGTTCACATACTTTTTCTTGCAACTGTAGTTTTTTAGCCCAATACATTTGTGAGACAGATGTTGTATAATTGTACAAATCACAGGACAAGGTGAAGAGGTCAAGCGAAACCGGTGGATTAACCGAGGAAGAATTTCTAATGCTATTTTTGAGACCACAAGACAGTCAGTTAGTTGGCCAATTAAGGAAAAATATACGTTCTCAACGTAGTTCTGGGAGTTCCGAGCTGTCTGCTCTTAAAATAGGTTTTGCTGCCATATGCAACATGACACTATGTAGAAAATAAAAGTGGTATACAGTTATCCAAGGATACAGAATGATCTATTTTCAGTTAGTCTTACAAATTCCTTATGCAGAGCAGGCACATCAATCTCCGAAAGCAGACAAAATGGAGATTAAGTTACCAGAAGAGATCTAAAATTGTACGCTAGAGAAATAATAAAATTCCCTCGACAGCACATATCATATGTGTAATTTCTCTCTTTATATAGATACAATAGAAACAAAACAAAAAAACACAAACAAAACATTTTTTTCTTTATCTGCCTTTTTTTTGCTTCTACAGTCCCTAAATAGATTTCACTTCAAGACATTGTTACTTTTCATAAGACACTGTTGAAAAAACTATTTTAGTTGATTTAAAGGAACACTATAGTCACCAGAACAACTACAGATTATTGTATTTGTTCTGGTGAGTTTAGTCAGTCCCTGCATGCTTTTTCCAGTAAACACTGCCTTTTCAGAGAAAAGACGGTGTTTACATTACAGCCTAGGGATACCTCCACTGGCCACTCCTCATATGGCTATTGGAGGTGTTTCCGAGGACAGCACTGCACAGTGTGCAGCACTGCCATTTAGTGTCTCCACCCTCTGCATGGAGACATTGAACTTTCCTTATTTAGATGCGTTAATTCTATACATCTCTATGAGGAGCTGCTGATTGGCCAGGCTGGCAATTGGCCCCAATCCGCCTGCTTGACAATCTTAGACAATCCAATGTGTCTCCAAAAGAAAGCATTGGATTGGCTGAAATAATCAATTCTGATGATGTCACCCAAGGAGGCAGATTGAGGGCAGGGCCAGCAGACTGGGAAGAAGGTAAGTTTTCTTAACTGTTAAGGAGGGACAAGCCACCTGATTGGTGGTTTTAACACTATAGGGCCAGAAATACATGTTTGTGTTTAAAGTAAACATTTTAACTTCATCGAAATGGATCAAACTTGCCAGCTTTTATTAGGGCGGTAAAGGGTAGGGTTGTTACAATGGTATTCCAGTGTTCAATATACATTTAAACACTGCGGCAAAGGGAAAATACAATGTTAGGGTGCAAATAATGGAATCTTTTCAAATTACTTAATCTGATGCAAAGTTGCCTAAAGGTGTGAAAACCTTCAAAAATCTGGTGCAAAACCTTCGTAAAACAAACAAATACCCGTTGCAAAGCAGATGCGTCAAGCCTCTATTTAGTTGTAGAAGAGATTGCTGGATGAGGGTGATAAGTGTTTGATCTGTGAGACCAGATGGAAGTTGCCTGCTTTACATAATCCAATTATAGCACGTGTGTTGAAAATTTTATTACTCACACTCAAAGGCCCACTTAGCTGCTATCAGATTATAAATAGCTAGTTTGCAGGAGGATTTAGCGGAGTTGTGAATTGATTTGTTTAATAGGGATGGTAATCTGGCCTGGGGGAAATCACAGAGTATCCTCTTTAGGAAATGCACATTCTATAGCATCTAACAAGGGAAAATACAATCTGGATATGTGAACAGTGAATTACCGGACGATGGAATTAAAGAAATAACTAAACTGGAGAAATTCTACAACATGTCCGTCTCAATAATTATGTAAATGTTGGCTGATTCTGCAAAATCTTCTTCAAATCCCTGTATTATGCATAAACCACTTATTAAAAAAAAAAGTTATATTTTAAAATGTTTTATGAAGCGATATTAGTGTCCGGAATTTTCTCAAAATATTCATTTTTCATTAGCCAATAAAGGTATCACTGATACAATTTTTTTTGTTATTTTATTCTCATTATTGATACTTATCAACTAGACAGAGTGAGCATGTAGCTTTGCAATGACAGGATGTAAGCTATGGGCTATACCAGGATTCAGAAGATAAATCTCTGAAGTTCTTTTTGCACAGCTGAATCGCAGTTGACAGAAAGGGTCAAATGTGTTTCTGTGATACAGAAAAGTCTGCAGCTATTTCGAACAGCCATATCTAGACACCGATCAGCTCCCACAGCCTGTCATAGCATGGAGAATAAGGAAACCATGCATGCTCATGCTTTTACAAATATTACAATAACTGTCTGGATAATTGAATTTCTCATTATGATGTCTGAAGCAGGGGGGTCCTTGAAAAACAGTTTTGGCAAATTGGTCAAACACAGTTCCTAAAAACAGTAATTTTACTTACCGTAAATTCCTTTTTTCTTACTACAGTGGCAGTTCTGCAAACAAGTGGGTTGTGCCTTCTGCCGTGGACAAGAAGCTCCCCCCCAAATTTTAATAATTAATTGAAATCCTGCCTGCTGCCCTTCTAATCCCTGTACCTCCAAGGTTCCCCAGTCATTCAAAGAACCAAACTGAAACCATATACTGCTATATAATTTAATCTATACAAAAACAAGAGGGTGGGGCGGAGCCTTACCGCTAAGCCGAGCGGACGCATTAAGCTTGAGCTCCTGCATTAATTGTCGAAAACTGCATTTTTAAGCCTAAATTTGGGGCTTATTTGCTCAAACTTGGAGGTATCCACACACAGGGGAGTTCGGGCAAGCGATTTCATACTCTTCCCGAACATTGTCACCGACGACAGCCCGAGAATCCTGTTGCTGCCTACTGGGGCCTGGTTGGGGGAGAGGTGGATGATCTCCCGGCGTTCTTACCCTGCACGTGGGCCCACTACACTCCTACCCACCCCCTGGACGGGTGGGGGACATCCCGGTCCTCCTACCGCAAAAGGTGGAGAACACACGGAGAGCTAGAGGGCAGAGGCACCGCACAAACCTTGCACAAACACAAACCTTGTAGTGCTAACAAGATGGCCACCATGTTGGAAGCTCAACAAAGCAGCCCAGGCCTTTTAGTGGAGGACCCTCTTTGAGGCCCGTTTCGACACCATATGCCACAACTTCTGGCACTGCATCGCTCAGCGAGCTAGCTTAAACCCTCCTACAGCAACAAAGCTGCTGCAAGCCGGAGACTCCACAGCCCGCCTCTCTCCCGAGATGGGGGCCCATCCTGAGAAGCCTCCGGTCAGCAACCTTTGCGTCCAGAGAGACGCCTGGAAGGCGGAGACCCCCTAAGCCCCAAGACCACGCTAAGCGCAGAGTGAGAAGCCGGGAAAATCCGGAGCTGGCATCCGCGAAGGCTCGGAACCAGAGATAAATGACACAGCAGGTGCACGAGGTGCCAACCATCCACCCACAAATATGCCCACAGAACGCAGACACTACTGTGCTAAGGAGAGGCAACCGTCTCAGAGTGGAGAAGATCCCTCGCATCCACACCGTCTGGACCTGTTCCTGGGACGGCGATCCTACCGCAAGAGGCACAGAGCTGGACTTTGAGCCATGACCCACCCTTGGCATAGGGTGAACTGTACTTACCTCACATACCTGCCCCACACACCTGGCTCCCGAGTGGCTTAACCTGACTGACATAGGCAATACTAATGTACGATGACTACCTGTCATAACAATCTTGAAATCACCCTGCTACCATAACACAACACACTCACAGTACTCATCAGTATTTTTGCCCACTACGTGAGCCTGTGCTGACAAACGAGGGACACAGGGACATTGCGGGCAATTTGGTGGATTTCTCATGATGTACTCAGGCTGACAAGTTTAAGTTGGTGGAATTCAACACTGTGCCATAACTGCACATAATTCATAGTTAGAACTTTGCCTACTAACCTAGTCTTTGCATATATTCGTGTCAGCATATTGTGGCTGATGATTCCACTCTAGTATAGCCCCTCCAGTGCAGTCAGTTAACTGATCTACATACCCTCTGACTTTCACTTTCAGCATGCTTCTTCAACTTATATTATTATTACTTTAATTAGCATAATACACACCATGCCCTACATGTTTCGACTTCTTTTAATGCTTAGGACCTACAATTAGACGTGTATGCATAACCTGTCTATATTTTATTTATTTTTTTAAATGTGCCACTATTTTAATGCCATATCTGCGAAATCCTATGATATCCCTGTGCTTACGTATGCTGTTGTGGTATAGCAAGATGTTTTGTTACTAAATGCACAACAAAAATAAAGAATTAAAAAAAAAAAAACACAACAATAAATTTGTCTTGGTAGCGAAAGGAACACTGTCCACTGAACTGAGATCTTTTGTTGGCCTGAGATCCTGAAAATCTGGAATTTTTAAAAACAAATGAGAAGAAAAAAAAATAATTTCTAAATTTAGGAGGCATGCAAACAAAAGATGACGTTTTCAAGGGAGATTTAAAGTAAATTCCCACCTCAAAAACCTCACCACCGTGTAGGAGGGCTGGTGACACTAAGTAGTTGCTTAGTTGTGTGTATCACTGTGTGTATAGTATGGTATGTATGAAGTTTGTGTATAGCAGAGTGTCATTGTGTGTATACTATGAATACATGTGTGTAGAGTAATGTGTGCATACCTTGTCCGGGACTCAGAGGGACTAATGTCACCAAAAACAGCAAAGTCTGAGCCCAGATCATACAGTGTAGGCACCTTATATAGACATATAGCTCCTCCTATAATCAGTTCCACCTACATGTACTCTAACCCAATCAACAGAATAAAGACTAACTTTCCTGTTCGACCACTTGGCTTGCCCAGCACAATGGAGGAGGGGAATACTCGTATATCCTGTATTCCTGCACATGCTCCTTACACTACTGATTGTATCGTTGCCACGTGCAACCAACCAACCGATACATCAGCATATGCACGTGCACATACCACGTGGCAATCTCGGCCTACTAAATTTATTTTTACCGAGATTCCACCACACCAGAAGTTCAACCAAAGAAAAATACTAGCCTTTGCATGACGGTAATTTTGCAATACTGCCAACGGCAAAACTGCATCAAGTACAGTCTGTACCATCAAAATACCAGCCAGGTGGCAACCCAAATTATAATATAAATATATACTTATTTTAATTTTATTTAAAAAAAATAGTTCTTTTTTGTATTGACTGTAACTTTAAATTAAAGTAAAGTTTATAGCATCACATTCACTTGATATTGTTCAGCAAACAGCCTCACTCCACTTCTATAATGCAAAGGATGTTCTAGGACCCTTAATACAACATAATCTAACTGCAAAGAGAAGGCAAATAACTAGCTTGCCCATTGTGAAATGTTGCTAGGCAACTACTGTATGTCTGTTTTTGGTACCTTGTTCCCATCTTAAAGTTTAAAGCTAACTAGAACGAGCAAGGACACAAAAAAGGTTGCTTTAAATATTTTGTAAATTTCATATAAGAGAAAGCGTTCATTCTCACATGCAATATTTGCTCTTACTCAAATATAAAAAGGTCGTTGTGGGTTCATCACGGATTCTCGGTTTTTGCAGATATATTCTGAAGCCAGATGTGGTTACATAAAGGTTTCAAATAATATAGGATTGCTCTGGCAGTGGGTAACTGGAAATTGCAAAAGGCGTCTGTGGTTTTTGGCCAGTTCCCGCAATTCATTTAAGGAGGGGGTAAATGTATAAGTCAAAATATTTATCTAGGCTTGATTAAAATCGCTTAACGTAGAATAATAACTTCTTTGTCAGCATGCGCCTGTTTTTCCTATTTTGTCGACAAAAGTATTACAAATTTATTAACAAGTATAAGTATTTCATTATGGTGAGTAAAAGTCTATTTCAGGCTAGGCTTAAGGATTCTTGGTACCCTTAGAGAACCACATCTGTGTGTCTGTGCACACATCTGTGTGTCAGGGTGTGTGTTTTTATGTCAGTGTGTGTATCTGGGTCATGGTGTGTGCATGTATCAATGTTTGTGTGTGTCAGGGTGTGTGTGTATATGTCGGTGTATGCATGTGTTAGCGTGTGTGTATTTGTCGGTGTCTATATAAATTTGTGTGTATTTGTCGGTGTCTATATGAATTTGTGTGTATGTGTCAGTGTATTTATATGTATCTGTGTGTTTATGTGCATGTATATCTGTGTATACAGTGGGACCTCGGTTTACGAATTTAATGCGTTCTCCGGGACGTTTCTTATTGCGAAAAATTTGTAAACCGAAACGCGTTTTCCCATTGGAATGCATTGAAAATCAATTAATCCATTCTGGAGGTCAGAAAAAAGTCAAAATAAGCTGGCATGGAAACCAACCCACAATGCAGAACACACAATAAAAGGCATGCAAATGACGAAGCTCAGCTCCCTACCTTTCCACAGCTTGAGAAATGCACCAAAACGTCCCAAAACAACTGCAAACAATTTCCAGAATGGCTCCAAAACTCTATGAAAAAGCCGCTCCAACACCTCCACACTCAACGCCACGTGCTACCCACAGGCTCCAGCATGCAGGGGGCGGTGCTATAAACCTCCCAGGTGCAATGCATCCTTGGGAAACTTGTTTTGTATTGCGAACATTTTTTGTAAACCGAGGCATTATTTTAAATGGATTTTCATTTGTAAACTTATGTTAACAATTATGTTAACCGAGGCGTTTGTCCCACTGTATATGTATACCAATCTCATACCCATCTCATGTTACTCTTCCTTTAAATCCTCCTTCAATACTGCCCTCTTGAATGTATGCTCTGTTTGCAACATTACAAAATCCACTGCTGCCACAAACTCTTCAGCTCTCGTTCCCTATATTTACTAGCCTTAACAGAAACAAGGCTCTTCCCCCTTTGACACTGCTACGCCTGCATCTTTATCCTTTGTTGGTCTTCAACTTACCCACAACACCAAGACACTCTGAATGTAAAGGTGGTGGTGTAGAGTTTCTCCTCTCACCTCACTGTCCCTTCAAACCTCTACCCTCCCCCCCTTCCCTCTCTTTCCCATCAATCCAAATTTATTTGGTTTGTCTTTTCAAACCCTTCTCTGCTAACACTGCCATTATTTATCACCCCCCTGGCTCCTCTCTCCTCTACCCACTTTGCTGCCTGGCTACCCTACTTCCTCTCTTCTAATATTCCATCCCTAATTCTTGGGGACTTCAATATTCCCATTAACCCACCGTTGACTTCAGCAGCCTCTAAACTAATTTCAATGACTTCCTCCCTTGGGCTATCGCAGTGGGCTTATCTCCCCCCCCCCCCCCCCCACACTCTCCCATGTATCTGGAAATACCCTCGACCTCATCTTCTCTTATGCATGTACAGTATCTAATATCCGCAACACTCCATTTCCTCTCTCTGATCACCACCTATTATGATTTGCTCTCAAGTACCCCTTCACCCAACAACCTCAGCCTAACCCCTCTCAACTCAGGAGGAACCTTAATTCTACTGACCTTCAGCAGCTGTCAGCTGATATTGATTCACAACTGCTTTCCATCCCTTCCCTCTCCTGTCCCTCACTGGCCATCTCTGCATATAACACTATCCTCACCTCTGCCTTGAACGCTGCAGCCCCGCTCCAAACATGCACATCGAGGAGGGCACGCACCCAACCGTGGCATAGTAAATCAACACGCTACCTGCAAAGATGCTCCTGTTGTGCTGAACGCTCCTGGAGAAAGTCTCGTATCTAGTCAGTCAGACTATCTCCATTAAAGATTTATGTTGTGTTCATACTGCGCAGCCCTTGCCCTCACCAAACAGTCATATATTTCCTCTCATTGGTTCATGCTTCCACAATCCCAGGCTTTAATTCTCTTCTTGCCCTTCTGTGGCCACCTCCCTAAACTAACCTTACAGTCGATAGCTTTGCATGTTACTTTACTGACAAGATTGAACAGCTAAGGAAAGAATTCTCCCAACCCTGCCTCTCTCTTTCTCAACCACACGTAGATTATGCCTTTCATACCCTTCAGACTTTCTCCCCGGCTACTGAACAAGAGGTGGCTGTGCTTCTCCTTTCCTCTAGCCCCACCACTTGCCCGCTCAAACCTATCCCATCTTACCTTATCAGATCTCTCTCCTCTTGTCTTGCGCCTTCCTTAACACACATCTTCAACTGCTCTCTCTTCTGGCGTTGTCCCTGCTGACCTTAAACATGCCACTGTAGTAGCTATCCTAAAAAAAATCTCTTGACCTGTCCTCCCCCTCTAACTATTGTCCCATATCTCTGCTCCCTTTCTCTTCAAAGCTTCTGGAAAGACTTGGCTTTACCCGTATGTCTCACATCCTCAATTCCAACTATCTCCTTGACCCTCTTCAATCTGGCTTCTGCCCTCTCCACTCTACTGAGACTGCTCTTATCAAAGTTACCACCAACCTAATCGCAGCTAAATCTAAAGGCCACTACTCCATACTAATTCTTCTTGACCTCTCGGCTGCCTTTGACACCGTTGATCATGCTCTCCTTCTTCAAACTCTTCAATCACTTGGTCTCTCTGTCCTCTCGTGGTTTTCCTCTTATCTCTCAATGCTCATTCAGCGTCTCCTTTTCTAATGATAGCTCCTCCCCTCATCCTGTCTTGGTTGGAGTCAACCAAAGCTCTTTCCTTGGTCCTTTTCTATTTTCTCTTTATACTGCCTCACTTGGTAAACTTATTACCTCTTTTGGATTCCACTACCACATGTGCAATGATGACACCCAAATATCACATTGGCTTCCTGTATCCTATAGGAGTCAATTCAAAGTGCTAACCCGTACCTATAAAGCACTGAACAATTCTAGCCCCTCTTATATCTCATCACAGATCCATAGGGATGTCCCTTCTCGGTCTCTCCGCTCTGCCCGTGACCTTCTCCTGCCTGCTGCTCACACCCGTACGGCCAACTCACGCTTGCAGGACTTCTCTCGGGCGTCTCCCTTCCTATGGAATAGCCTGCCTACTGCCATCAGACTCTCCCTTAGTCTTCAATCATTTAAAAAGTGCCTTAAAACCCATCTCTTTAGGAAAGCTTATGGCCTCCCAGAGTAACCTCTACCTTACATACCTGTCTCTTGCTCTTTCCTAAATGGCAGCACTCTATTCTCTCCTCCAGCTCTGCTTCACTCCCACCTTATTTGATTGCTATTTGCTATAGACTGTAAGCTCGTTTGAGCAGGGTCCTCTTCAACCTATCGTTCCTGTAAGTTTTCTTGTAATTGTCCTATTTATAGTTAAATCGCCCCTCTCATAATATTGTAAAGCGCTACAGAATCTATTGGCGTATAAATTGCAATAATAATAAAACTATATACAAGCACCCCTTTCAAACATTAACACTATAGCACCAGTAAATTCTGCAGCGCTGTACAGATATACAGCCTAGAAATTTTGACTTGGGGTGCCTTGAAAAAAATATTTAAATATTAACGGCGCATTGGACCTAAAATGTTTAGGAACCACTGGTGTATATTGTGTTGTGGCAAAATGGTTGGGTTTATTGAGCAACACTAATATTAAAAATATATCAATAAATAAATGAAAAATAAAGGAGATTACAGTAAACAATACAACACAACTAAATATAAACTGGGGTGCCCCTTTAAAGGGACTGCAGTGTCACTACAAGGTCAAGATAATCCATTTAACCTGCAATAAATGCACATCAATGGACATAGCCCCTGCAATATGGTCTAGGCTACAATGCATTACCGCATCCCACAATGCATGCAACCATGTCTTAATGGTTCTAGGTGATTGGCACCTCAAGTTATGCATTTCTAACTTCTTCAATGTAGGTGTAGAATCATGAGAAAGCCCTTGAAGAAAGAAGCATCTGTAGTAAGCATCTTTCGTCATACACTTGATCTGCACCTCGACCAAATTTCCAGAAACTCCCTGCCATACAAAGACTTCGGTAATTAATTACAATAGTTGCTTAAATATCAAAGCAGAATTCTTTGTGCACACCATTTACATACTTGCCAACACAATGACTGCCTTAGCAAAGATGCCTGTTACACCGAAAATGTCAGTCAGGTCCAGTGATGCCATTGCGAATCTCTGTCCAAGTTAGGTGGCAGCTCTAGTATTTCATGGGAAGTTTCGCCCAGAATACGGTCTGAACACCCATCATGCAATAGGAGTGGAGGAGAAAACTCTGAAAGCACGGACCAGTGCTCTTATTTGAGGGATTGGCACATCTAGATCACTAGAATGATATCACCAGAGTTCCGTGAGTTTGCCCCTTTATGGAATGTTCATTATCTGTTCTGTATCTGATTTCTGTTGTTTTTTTTAAAGTCCTACGCTATGAAACAATTTGGAGTTCCATAAATTAAGATGATTTCTTGACAATGGCAGGTGACATTTACCTGGGTTTATGACCGGTAAAATAAATTCTCCATTTCTACGCTTAGTTTCCAGACGTTCAAGTTTTTGATCCTCATATCGCTTTCGTCCTGCTTCTTCAAGTCCTGGCCTTTCGTACTAAAAACATCATTAAAAAGAAAGAAAAACGTACAATTATAGCCTAGTATTTTGCAAAGACGTGCTCGTGTAGCATTAGTGAACAAAAAATCACAATCTAAATATTTATTCTTTGACGTTAGACAGATTCCACCTTCCCCTAGATTTTGAGACAGATTTTTGCACTTTAAAAACGGAATTTAAACTGAGATCATGTGATATGAATGCAAGCAAAAAATACTAAAATAATTAGTAAAAAAAATGTCTGTGATGCAATACTACAACAAGAAAGTATTCGTGTTAGTAGTTTGCCTTGGAATTCAAATTTATGGGCAAATTAGCTAATGTAGTGATTTTTTTCCAAATCTACTTTTTTGGCTTAACATTGTTAAATAGGCTGAAAAGAGACATGTGTCCATCAAGTTCAGACTTTCTCACATCTGTTTTTGCTGTTGATCCAAAAGAAACCCAGCTTGAAGCACTATCTTCTTGTTCCGGGAATGGCAGTCAGATTTATCCTTGGATCAAGAAGCTATTACCCTACAATTTAAAAATTATATCTCTGATTATCATGTTTTTGCAATTATGCATCTAGTTGCAATTCCGAGATAAACTCACAATAAAACACTTTACAGAACAACTCAGTAATTGCAAGTTCTGTAACAGTTTCCAGGCCTATATTTTAAGCAGTGTAAAATTGATACATGCTATTTTTCACAAACCAGCTAATAATTCTGGACGTATTTGCAGAGTGCATCAATTCATGCCTCAGCAAAACAGCAGTGGCGATCAGCTAAGTGACGAGTGACAAACTCTTTCTGCTATCACAATGTGAGATCCCTGTCGTTTGTGAAATTGTCAATTGAAAAATTGCAGGGTGATTGTTTCAGTGTGAGAGGATGAAATGTAATATACTATATTTGAAAAAGAACATACCATCATAGACTGACTGAATTAAAGTGTCACTATAGTCACCAAAACAACTTTAGTTTTAATAAAGCCATTTTTGTATAAAGATCATGCCTCTGCAGTCTCACTTCTCAATTATCTGCCATTTAGGCGCTAAATCACTTTTGTATCTGTCCATGCAGCCCTAGCCACGCCTCCCCTGGCTTTAACTGACACAGCCTGCATGAAAAAAACATTGTTTAATTGTTAATCAGATATTAACTTACTATAGAAGTTTTTATCCCCTTTTCTGTAAATTGAACTTTAATCACACACAGGAGGCTCCGGCAGAGTCTAGCACGCTAATAACAGTGCAGGAGATAACAAATTCTAAAAGAAAGGGACACTATAGTCACCCGTGCAACTATATGTATTCCTGACCCAATAGTGTTAACACCATCATCTAGCCCCCCTGGGCCCCTCATGCCTCCATAAATATAGTAAATATCTTACTGTATTCAAGCCAAAAGCTGTAACTCTGCATGCTGTTTGCCTAAAAACCTGGGGGTGGCGGGGAGGATAAGAAACCACCGGGGAGGGGGGGGGGAAGAACCACTGGGGGAGGGGGGATAAGAACCACTGGGGGAGGGGGGATAAGGACCACTGGGGGAGGGGGGGGAGGGGGGATAAGGACCACTGGGGATGGGGGGGATAAGGACCACTGGGGATGGGGGGGATAAGGACCACTGGGGATGGGGGGGGATAAGGACCACTGGGGGAGGGGGGAATAAGGACCACTGGGGATGGGGCGGATAAAGACCACTGGGGAGGGGGGGATAAGGATGACTGGGGGAGGGGGGATAAGGACGACTGGGGGAGGGGGGATAAGGACCACTGGGGGAGGGGGGATAAGGACCACTGGGGGAGGGGGGATAAGGACCACTGGGGGAGGGGGGATAAGGACCACTGGGGGAGGGGGGATAAGGACCACTGGGGGAGGGGGGGATAAGGACCACTGGGGGAGGGGGGATAAGGACCACTGGGGGTGGGGGGGGATAAGGACCACTGGGGGTGGGGGAAGTAAGGACCACTGGGGGTGGGGGAAGTAAGGACCACTGGGGGTGGGGAAAGTAAGGACCACTGAGGTGGGTAAGGACCACAGAGGGAGGGGGAGTAAGGACCTCTGGGGGAGGAGGGGGGTGGAATAAGGACCACTGGGGGGGATAAGGACCACTGGGGGACGGGGGGGAAAGGACCACTGGGGGACGGGGGGGAAAGGACCACTGGGGGACGGGGGGGAAAGGACCACTGGGGGTGGGGGGGGAGGATAAGGACCACTGGGGGTGGGGGGGAGGATAAGGACCACTGGGGGTGGGGGGGGGAGGATAAGGACCACTGGGGGAGGGGAGAGTAAGGACCACTGGGGGAGGGGGGAGTAAGGACCACTGGGGGAGGGGGGAGTAAGGGCCACTGGGGGAGGGGGGAGTAAGGACCACTGGGGGAGGGGGGAGTAAGGACCACTGGGGGAGGGGGGAGTAAGGACCACTGGGGGAGGAGGGGGGTGGAATAAGGACCACAGGGGGGGATAAGGACCACTGGAGGGGGGGATAAGGACCACTGGAGGGGGGGGATAAGGACCACTGGAGGGGGAGGATAAGGACCACTGGAGGGGGAGGATAAGGACCACTGGAGGGGGAGGATAAGGACCACTGGAGGGGGAGGATAAGGACCACTGGAGGGGGAGGATAAGGACCACTGGAGGGGGAGGATAAGGACCACTGGAGGGGGAGGATAAGGACCACTGCAGGGGGAGGATAAGGACCACTGGAGGGGGAGGATAAGGACCACTGGGGGAGGGGGGATAAGGACCACTGGGGGAGGGGGGATAAGGACCACAGAAGGAGGAGTAAGTACCACTGGGGGAGGGGGGGTAAGTACCACTGGGGGAGGGGGGGTAAGGACCACTGGAGGAGGAGGGGGGGAGGTCCACTAAGGGCTTTGGCAGAGGGAGCCACACAAACAAACACTCATTCTCTTACACACAGAAACAAAATGCATCTCTTACACACTCAATGCACCCCTTACAGACACACACTGCATTCAATTACATACACAGAAACACACCTTGCATCCCTTACACACACACACACACACACATACACAAACATACAATGCATCCACTATACACACACTACATCCCTTACACATATTGGTATCCCTATACACTACATTCTATAAGAACACACACACATTACATCCTCTACAATAACACATCCCCTACACACATACACTCAACTCCCTGTGAGAGAACTCATGGGTGGGCCATGTATGTTGATTTATGGGTGGGCATTGTAGGCATACTCACGGTCAAGCTCTGGGGGCCCAGACCTTGAGCTGTGTAAGGGGCCCCAAAAAATGGAGCTGCTTCCTGTTCGTTAATTGTTGTGAAAACAGTCTCCAGAGAGCCTCTTCTACACCAGACCTGTGGAGCCAGACTGAGACCATCATCAGCCTCTTGTCCTCATCTGGTGGTAAGTAGGCAATCCAATATATTATTAGTGGCACTAATCTCTAATTTACCTCACATTAAACGGATACTATAGACAACCGGAATGCACTAAATCATAATGTAGTAGTTCTGGTGTCTGTAGCCTGTGCCTGTAGGCTTTTTAATGTAAACACACTGTCTTTTCAGATAAAAGACACTTTGTGCAGACTGGCGTTGGCCCATATGGCATTGCATATGGGCGGGGCATTGTGATGTCACATGGTGGGCAGGACATATGGGGGGCGGCAAATTGTTTTTTGCCTAGGGCGGCAAAAATCCTTGCACCGGCCCTGGGCAGAGCCAGCATGATTCAAACACAGCCCTGGCCAATCAGCATCTCCTCATAGAGATGAATTGAATCAATCAATCTCTATGAGGAAGGTTCAGTGTCTGCATGCAGTGGGAGGAGATACTGAATCACAGGATGCTCGTGCACAGTGGATCTAAGTGGATGGAGGCATATTATGCCTCCATCAACTCCAAAGTCCCTCTGGTTCACTGTGAGTGACTGCAACTGGAGGTGTTCCTAGCTTTTTCTCAGAAAATACAGTGTTTACATGAGAAAGGCTGCAGGGAGCTATAGTTCTCACCTGAACACCTGAGACTGCACGGAGCATTATCTATACACCAAAACTGCTTCATTATGCTAAAGTTGCAATAGTGACTATAGTGTCCCTTTAATTGTTCAGCTATTTATTTTATGAATATACCAAAGGTTTAAAAAATAAAATAAAATAAATGTTTAGTACCTCTACAATAAAACATATCAGATGCAGAGCACATCGGATTGCTCTTTCTTGCTGTATTGCCTTGCCATATACCACTTCTGTTTAGTAACTGGGTCTGTGTTAATGGTTGTCTAAGCATTATGGGAATAGTAGTCCAGAACCATCTGCAGCAAAATGCTTAGCAAGCACAGTTAAGCACAAGGTAGATCACATTTTCTGTCAGTTTGCCAGAGGAGACCCTTTTCTTCGAGCAAGTTAAGCTTTCAATTAATCATTTGACACTACGGAGCTTTGAGGCAATTGAAGCTAAATTTAACCTAGGTGGAAACTAGGATATAAATTTACTGCCACAGCAAAGGATGCAAGCAGTTTGATAATTGTCACCATCAGTATATGATCCACACAGTTACACGCATCATGAAACCCCTGGTGTATTCTGCAGCGGAAACTGTTAATATGATTTTCCACCAAAGAATCTGCTCACCAATGAAGTGATGCTGTACTGGAAAGTAGAAATTAATCAGCAAAGCAAAAATAGTGGAATTAGTAAACATCTTGCATAAGGGGCTTTGATTGAGTTGGTAACAGAAATGCATAATTCTGGCCAGTTACTGAAGTCGGGTTTATGTTATTATATTAGATTTTAGTTCTGCAGGTTGTTAAAGGAACACTATAGGGTCAGTAACATAAACATGTATTCCTGACCGTATAGTGTCAAAACTACCATCTAGCCCCATGTGCTCCCACCCTTGCCTCCCTAAATATAGTAAAATCTTACGTCCATTCAAGTCTGCTGCCTCTGCCCCTGATCTGCCTGCTTGGCTGACATCATCAGAAGTGATTCTGTTAGCCAATCACAATGCTTTCTCACATGATTGGTTGAGACTGACATGGAGGCAGATCAGGGGAAGAGCCAGCACAAGTCAAGAGGGTGGAGACAGTGAATGGAAGTGCTGCATACTGTACAGCACTGTAGCAGCCATCTTAGGCGTGGCCAGTGAAGTTATCACTAGGCTGTAATGTAAACACTGAATTTTGTCTGAAAACACAATGTTTACTGCAAAAAACATGAAGGGAATGATTCTACTCACCAGAACAAATACAATAAGCTGTAGTTGTTCTAGTGACTATAGTGTCCCTTTAAGTGTAATATGGCTTTAAAAACAAAACATAACACAATTCCCTTTGTAAAATAACTCTCAAAAGTGTTTTGAGTTCTCATTCAAAACTTGTTTCACAACATCATAAAAATATACTACAGCAAATACAGACAATGTGTGCCTGTCCTGCTTCAGACGATAGTCTCTAACTCCCTCAGAAGATGTGCCTGTCTCAAATGATGTGAAAATGATGTACGCTTCAGAAGTTGCAAGCCTGCCAATGCATGTGTACCTCACAAAATGCTCTAGTTTATTTTTATAACATAACAAGAGAATACAGTGCCTCAGATGGTGCTAGCCTGTGAATTAAGTGTACCTTAGAAATGCTGTCAGTTTTATGATGACATAAAATGTACTACAGCAAATGCAGACAGTAGAAGCCCATCATAGACAGTGCAAGTCTGGCCCTGTCTCCAATGGCATATACAAAAAAAAAAAAAACTGTCTAAAACAGCATGAGCCTGTGCCTGCCTCAGATGATGCAAACCTGCCCCTGCTTTAGCTGTTGCGAGATGGTTTCTTCTTCAAAAGGTGCAAACCGGTCCCTGCTTCAAATGGCACGAATCAGTCAATGTGCAGGCCACAAAAACCCTACAAATGCTGTAGTATATTTTTATGACAACATAAAAATATACTACAACACATACAGATGGTGTAATGTCTCCAGGTGCCAAGGAGCTGGGGCAGAAGGTATACGCAGACAAAGGCAGCTCTCTAATTAGGCTAGTTAGATGGCATAAGGCTTTTCACTAACTGGGGCCTCATCGATGCCCTACTCGCCTTAGGGCAGACTGACCTGTTGAGTCCTAAGTCCGTGCCTGGAAGGTGAATGGCGGCTTGCCCTGCATGCTGCCGGGTGTGATGCCTCTCTACTCATTCTGCCCGGGGGAGAGAGCCTATCCCCTCCACCAGATGTAGAGCTGCAGACGACGTGGTAGAGATCTTTCAAGCTCAGCCAATCAGAGTAATGCCATGGGATACCACGGCAACGCCCTGGCACTTCAAGTGCCGGAGCTCACAAGACCTCTACTACATGGTCTGCAGTTCTGCAGTCGGCGAAAAAAAAAAAAAAGTGTATTTCAGAGTGGGGAGGCTGGTTACTAAAACACAGCCTCCCCACACACAATCACCCAACACACACACATACTGTCACACACAAGCACACACACAGTCACATCCTCCACACACATACTGTCAAAGCATTACGATTACAAAAAAGGGTGGGGTCTATAGATGGAGATGTTTAGTCATTGCCATAGAAACATGTATTTCTGGACTGGACATTTGTGAAGTTGAGGAGTAAGATGATAATGCCCACCTGGTGAGCCCCCCAAAAATTCTGCACTCAGGCGTCTGTGTGTTTGCAAGCTGGGCCATGCCTCAGAAGATGCACACGTGCCAATGTATTAAGTGTATCCCACAAATACGAAGACAGGACCTAATGAGCCTCAAACATCACACTTGACCACAAACTTACAACAGATGCCCCCTTAATCCTCTCTGAAACATTAATTATATATATATATATATATGTATTTGAATTCCTGCAAAAACTCTTCCTGTAATCAACACTTTAGTTACTAAACCTATCAAAAACATTTACTAAATATACTTTTACCTCTATCAGTTTTTAAGTGTGTTCATAACTTTAAAATTATTCACTAAGCAAGTAAATAAACATACCGTAATATTATATTTTGAAACAACATCAGAAATAATTAACATGCTCAGGGCCTAGAAGCATAATTCATAAAAAATGGAGGATCAACTATTTTTTATAAGAAAATGTCAAATAAATAATTCTACACTTCAGGGAGCTTTTTAAACTAGGAATCTGTCGCTGTCAAGACCTTGCTTGACCTACAGTCTTCTGGTCACATTAATTAAATATCCATTCACTACATTATAAAGACGGGAGAAAGATCACAAGCTAGATTTTCTTTCTGCATAGTTGGCTTTTGAACCATAACAAGTCATCAGGGGAAAACACCAAGTAAAAATATGCTATATCTATTTTAGAATGAAGAACTGCAGACTCCAAGTACAATATTACTATGATGGAGGGTAGGTGTTGTATTTAGTTTGAATTCTACAGAGGGGAAAAAGAAAACAGAAAACAGAACACAATGCCAAACAAGTTAAAGAAAACCAGAAAGGATAATTACAAATATATTAAAGCTAAGCTATGGATGTTGATCTATTAAAGGAAAGGTTGACACAACTCCAGGTTATTATTTTATTGATCTGCATAGTTCATATACTAAATTGTATTGGCCTTTAATTTCAGCATTTTATAATATAGCTCTACATGTTTTATTTACTAAAAATTGTGATTCAGTTTTTTTTTATTTCTTAAGGTGTCAGAACTGTAAATTCGTACACGGTAATTCACTAAACTTCCATTTATTCAGCACAATTGACAAAACAACTCATAAAGGGTAATTGCCTTAAACTCTGGATTTTGGACAAAATCTGGTAAAAAAAAAAAAAAATGGCCAAATTCCAACCAGAATGGTAATTCTCATATTTACTAAAGCTTATTCTGGTTGAAATTTGGCCAACGCAAGTAAATCTGCACCATTTGGCCGAGGGCATTGAGAAAGGAACTTTAAATTAACAAAGGGTGGCAAGCAGGTTGAACAATTAAACAAAGAAAAGAAAAAAAACAAAAAAAGAAAAAACAGGGGAAAATCATAATATCACCTGTGCCGGCACTCGTAGGCAGCGGGTGGGGGCTATTAGTTTCATAACAGGGGAGGACGTAATGCCCTCCAGCCCCCACCCACAGTCAAAGTGTGGCTGCTCTAATTAGAATACCTACTGTGTCTCCCAGGTCCCACTCATGGTCAGTAGATAATTAAATTTACAATGGGGAGGGTGGACATGTCAATATTCACCCCCAAATTGTCCATAAGTCAACCTCACCATCCCTAGCCACCTCCATTTAATAAAGGTCCCATACCTAAATTTCTACAAGCCATTAGACATGTTCTTCCATCATTTCCTCAGTCCCAGAAAAGACAAAATAGAAAACTGTAATTACAGGCCTTACTAAAACACAAACAACCAAACAACCAAACACATACAATCTGGGTGAACAATGGTATGTCGCCTTGTATAATTTAAATAAAGCCTCCACTAACCACCCAGGGTGGAGGCTGGGACAAACACACAAGGTTTCCTTCCTTTTGTATTATCATCAGAGCACCCACCCGCTGCCCATGGCTGCCCAGTCGTTAGTTTGTAATGTTTAGTAGATATGTCCCCACCTGCCATATATGCCATATATAAGGAAGATCAGTACATGTTGATTGGCAATAATTGTAAGGGTTGCATTTACAGTTATGTCGGCCAAGATGCAGCAATGTAGAGAATCCTATAGATAATACACAGCGAATATCATATATTTCAACCCAGCGTTGCTTACCCAGTAAAATGGCTCTCTAAACACAGACTGAAACCCTCAAGTCTGAAATCTCTTCTGCATATCAGATATCTAATCCAGCTCATTCAGCACGGTTCAGTTATGCACTTAATTTGTTCATTTTCCAGATGAAATGGGAAATTAAATAATTGCACTTACTCCCTTAAGTTACAGTGCCTTTTCATTGTCATTGAAGAGCTTTTATGTACAGTTAGGCAGACACTACTTTCAATGTTGCTATTAGTCTAAGTTAATAAACATTGAACACTTTAAAAACTGATTGATTCAAGAAAGCGTTTAATGCAAATATGAGGGGAAGGGCTCTGTACGGCAGCACACCAGAGAATAAATCTCTGATTTTAACCCCCTTAAAGGAACACTGTAGGCACAGAGACCACTGCAGCTCATTGAAGTGGTCTGGGTGCAGTGTCCCTTTTGCACTTAGTGCTGCAAAGTAAAACCTTGCAGTTCTAAAGAAACTGCAATGTTTACATTTCAGCACTAAGTCTGCCCTCAGTGGCTGTCCATCTTGAATCAAAAACAGACGTTTGGTGGGGTATCTGATGCTGGACATCCTTGCGCTCTGCATGAGGACCTGCAGCGTTAGATTTTTCCCCATAGGAAAGCATTGATTCAATGCTTTCCTATGGGCAGGTCTAATGGGCGCACATATGCTCTTCAGTATTTTGTCCATACTGAGATACTGCAGCTTGCTACCAGAGTTTTAACTCCACCTCCAGTAGCATTATTAGCCAGTCTGGAAAAGCAGTTCCAGGCTGGCTAATGTTAATTCTATGCATAGTAATAGGAGATACTTGAAAGACAACCAGAATAAGCTTTACCATAGAAAAAGACAATGAAGGATGTTTTACATCCCCACCCCAGTCCACTAAACCCAGTACCTTTGTGGTACAAGGGTTAGCACACGCTCAACCCTTCAACTCTAGACCCCGAGGATGGGATGGGACACATAGGGCTAGACCCAGAGGTGGTGGTTTTCAAAGAGGGGGCCGTCCCCAGAGGGGAAGATATCAACACCAACAACAGTACCCTGACCGCAATACATGCTTTAACTGTGGCCAACAGGGTCATTGGCGAAGTGCCTGCCCTTTTCCCCCTAAAACCCTGTCAAATCCAAATATATCCCAAAACCAAAATGCACAAGCCACTTCTCAAGACTCCACTCCAATGACATTCCCAGCACCTCCACCACCTCAATTCCCTCCTCCTCCTCCTCCTCCACCTCCGCCCCAAACCCAGCATGCCCATCACATTCCATGGCCACAATAGGGATGCCCGGAAGGAGACACTCCTGTTTTTCTCCAACTGTCCAGTAATAGTACGGCTCAACCCTTTTATGTATTACACATTGAAGGTAACCCAATTCCTTTTCTTGTGGATACTGGAGCAACTTGCTCCAGTATATGCACTGCCTACTATGAAGGACCCAGGTCAAAAGCAGAACCTTCTGTGGGAATTAATGTAGTGTCTGTTCCAACATTCTGTACCCCCCTGCTTTCTGTCTACTGTCCTCTTAACTCTTCCCAAACCCTCCACTCTTTCCGCCTAATCCCTAACTGTCCTGTAAGCCTTTTGGGGAGGGATCTCTTGGGTATCCTGGGTGCCAAGATATTATGCACACCCCCAGGGGGTTTAGATCTGACCATGTTAGCACAACAAGAAGAACAGATAGATCTGTCATCCATCCCCTCCACTGTTTGGGCCTCTTCCAAGTTAGACGTGGGTTTTGTTAACTGCACACCATACAAGGCTAAACTTAGGTTTTCCAATCCAATCTACCTCAAACAATACCCTTTGTCTGACCAAAAGGTACATGCTGTCCGCCCAATGATAGAGTCCTTTTTGACCCAAGGAATCCTCACTATAGCTGTCTCACCATATAACACCCCCATTAATCCGGTCCCTAAAGGTGAAGGATACCGTTTTGTACAAGATTTCAGAGCCCTGAATTCACTAATAGTCCCAATAGCCCCCATTGTCCCAGATGTGGTCTCCCTCATCACTGCCATTCCACATGACGCCACATGTTTCACAGTTATAGACCTTAGCAATGCATTTTTCTCTATACCTGTGCACCCTGAGACTCAGTTGTTGCTAGCCTTCACTTTTGAAGGACGCCAACTGACATGGACAAGACTTCCACAAGGCTATGTGGATTCACCAGCTGTTTATTCTCTGGTACTCCAGCATACTCTCAAGGCATGGCACCCCAGTCATAGTTCAGTCCTGTTGCAGTATGTTGATGACTTATTATTATGTAGCCCAAGCCGTGTGGCATGTGTTAGTGACTCTATCAGTTTGCTCAAGCATCTGGCAACTGAAGGTCACAAGGTTGAAAGGCATAAAATGCAGTTATGTTTCCCTCAAGTTGTTTATCTGGGATTTGTTCTGGCAGCTGGAACCAGACAATTGAGTCCTAAGAGGATAGAGACAATTCAAAGAATCCCTATGCCTGTCACAAAGAAGGAGTTGCTCACCTTCCTTGGCATAATTAATTATTGCCGTCAATGGATTCCTGAATGTTCCCATTACGACTCAATGCTCAGAAAGTCCACCTCCTCAGATAGCCCTGACATTGTTTGTTGGTCCCCAGACATGAAAAATGCCTTTTTGGTTTTGAAGGTGTCAATTGTTCAAGCTCCGTCTTTGGGTCTCCCTGTGTATACCAAACCATTTCATGTGTATGCTAAGGACAACTGTAAAACTATGGCTGCTGTGTGTGCTCAAGAGCATGGAGGTGGTTTACGCCCCATAGCATTTTTTTCTAAGGTCATGCCCATCCCCGTGCAAGGAATGCCGGCCTGTCTCAGGGCATTGGCGGCATGTGCCATGGCTGTTGAAACTGCTGCTACTATCACTCTGGGCCACACTACAATCCTACACACATCACACCAAGTCCAACACCTAGTTAAGCATTTGACAACCCAACACATGACAGCACAACGTCTTAGTGGTTATGAAATCATACTTCTCAACTCACAGAACCCTACCATAGAAAAAGACAATGCAGGATGTTTTACATCCCCACCCCAGTCCACTAAACCCAGTACCTTTGTGGTACAAGGGTTAGCACACGCTCAACCCTTCAACTCTAGACCCCGAGGATGGGATGGGACACATAGGGCTAGACCCAGAGGTGGTGGTTTTCAAAGACAACTTCTCTTCAAATACAAGAGACATGCAGAAGGGTTCTTTCTGGGATTTGGGGCACCCTTGACAATGTCTCTAAGTACATTAGGGGCCAGGGGTTTTATTATAAGTTGTGAGCCTATGGTCATGAAAGGAAATGTACCTATATTACTCACTGTCACATCTGTAGACTGAGAGGTTTGGGCTAAGTCGGGATTCTTGTCTGCCTGCTCTATTATTTTGTTCGTTGCCCTAGTTACTATTTGCTTGGGTGTCTTGTCGTGTAGTATAATCTTGTTAGTCGTCCCCGTTTGTTTGTCCTGTACTGTAGAATATTTCAAAGAAGAGCACCCCTTGCTACCCCTTGGGTTTCTTTCCCTCTTCTTCATTAATGCCTTCTACAGCTACACTGGCAAAGACTAGCTCATCATATTCATCATCATCATTGGTAGGTCCTGTAAGACCTTTGAGGGATGGATATGTGGGATGGACTGACTTTGGACACATATTTTATACATGACTCCCCAGGGTGTGGTGGAGGGTAGCAAATGGACTGGTTATTTCCCATTCTAGGACCAAGGTTATAGGACAGATATCTACTCACAAAATCTCTGTCCTACACAATTGCCCACAAGAAATAAAATAAACTTTTGAAAAATGACAACTAGAGACCAGAGAAGGCAAGTGATATTACTCGTGTACACTTATCTCAAACTCTTGTATATTCACTATATACTAAGAAATCCCCTTTATCTCTTTATAGGTATCTTAAATTACCACAGTCTAATTCCCTTACTAGACCTGTCTAGTTCACTTACCAGACTAAAATCTGGACCTTTATGTAAACTGAGTCACAATACAATACAATATACAAAATAGCCTTTCCTAAATGAATGTAGTCTTACAAAACCACTGGGATCATAGATTCAGGGCGTCAATAATAGACACAAGGAATTACTACTCACCCGAAATGGTTTGGCTACATCCCACCGCTGCCACCAAGCTGAAAGGCGACTTCTATCCTAAGTGACTCGTCCCACTTAGACGTTCTCTGGTCTCCGTTGCCGGCTGAATTTCAGGGAAGAACGATGGAGCAAATAATGACACGCACACAGTTGCTTTCCAACGAACTTCAAATGTATTAGGGATAGACAGTTATATTTATACAGTATCGGATATGAACTTTGACTTACATAAAATGCAATAAATGGTTACACAGGATACATGTTTTTGCAACAAGCGGATATAGCTGATTTTGCACAAAATCCCTTGTGATCAAGCATGTGATTCTTTTCACATAACTATCAGATTAATTTTAGTTTGCGGATGCGTCTGGTTATCGAAAGCAGAAGTTTAATATAAAAACACAGAAGTCCAAGGACAGTCCAAGATCAAAATAATCCTGTGGTTAGTCTGGTATTTAGCTATTGAGTAAATCATTAAAAGAGAATATATTATCTGAATTTATAAGATGAGATTCATTAACCCACATTAACTCTTTCTATCCCTTCAATGCTTATAGCCAATGAATGAAAGGCAATACCAGCATCCAACTGCCGCAACTCTGCAGAAGCCAGTTGTAGCTAAGACACTATTTATTAAAGGGAAACTCAAGGCACCAAAGCAACTTCAACTAAATGAAGTTGTTATGTTTTACGAATGTAACAAATACACAGTACAGTGTGCGCAAAAATCACCAACACACAGTGAAATGTATAATTATAACAGCAAAATCCTGATCGTACATATGATAAACCTCTGATCACTCTGAAAAACAGAACAGCTCATATAGCATAATATGTGTTCTCTTTAAACTCCGACCTCTGCTTCAAACCTCATGTTCACTCTATCGCCAAATCCGGTCATTTCCATCTGAAAAACATTGCGCGCATCTGCCCCTACTTAACGCCAGATGCGACTACGGTGTTGGTCCATTCCACTGTACTTTCTCTCCTTGACTACTGTAATCCGCTTCTCAGTGGTCTTACGTGCTCCCAACTTGCGCCGTTACAGTCCATAATGAATGCGGCGGTGAGGCTCATCTTCCTGTCCGCCCGCACCTCCCATGCCTCACCCTTCTGTCAGTCCCTACATTGGCTTCCTATAAAATATAGAGCTCAATTTAAAATTCTGGTTCTTGCTTTCAAATGTCTACATAATGCTGCTCCCACCTATCTATCCTGCCTTATACACAAGTATGTCCCGTCTAGGCCCTTACGATCTGCTGAAGACTTAAGTCTATCTTCTGTCCATACTCCCACCTCTGATGCTCGCCTTCAAGACTTCTCGAGGGCTGCACCTTTCCTGTGGAACTCGCTTCCCTCCTCCGTTAGATGCTCACCCAGTCTCCACTCCTTCAAAAAATCATTAAAAACCCACTTCTTCATAAAAGCGTATCAATTAAACTCTTAATAGCTCCCAACTGATTCCTCTTCTGCAACTGTCACTAGTCTAATACTATCCTTACCATTTGTGTCATTTTACCCCACTCCCTCTAGCATGTAAGCTCATTGAGCAGGGCCCGCAACCCCTCTGTTCCTGTGTGTCCAACTTGTCTGATTACAACTACATGTCTGTTCGTCCACCCATTGTAAAGCGCTGCGGAATTTGACGGCGCTCTATAAATAATATAATAATAATAATAATAATAATACAGTTTTGTAATACAGAACAAATGGGACACAGAGGTAATGGGTCACTCACACTTTCCAGAGCCACATATAGCAGGCTCTGGCTGTGTTGGCTTTTCAATAGATAAAGCCATTTCAGAGCCTTTAGCTCCTTCTCCCACGAATTGGATAGGAAATCTTGAAGTATGTAAAATCTATTTACTTCAAAATATAAAGTGCAAGAATACAGGAAAAAACAGGAAACAGCAGCGACCAAATTGTGCATAAAAGTTCCAAATCAAAGAGCACAACATGTTTGAACTTTACGGTCTTCTTCAAGGTGCATAACTAACCCTAAGGGACGATTAGTACTGTGTATTAGTTATATTTTATCTAGTGTCTTATGAGTGACTATTGACACTAGGGTAGCTGCATTTGCACTTTAATCAACTAGTGCCAATCCACCTATTACCTTTTTGGTTCTTTATGATTTACGAATGATTGAAACCTAGAGTTGCCTCCAGTAGCAATGTCCTCTCCCACAGAAAAAAAAATCTCAAATCCATTGCTAGAAGTTTAATTGTAAATGTCCACAATTTCTTGTACTATCTAAACTAAAGCACGAGAAAAGTACTCATGGTATAATCATAGTAGAGATGTGGAACTGCAATCAATCCCCTAAATCCCAAGTATTGGGGTGCAGCCAGCCCAGTCCAAGTACCAAATACTTAATGAAGAAAAATAGAAGAAAGGTCCAGGCACTTCAAGATACAAAATGACAAATGTATTGAACCCACTGCCACTCACAACGTTTCGACCTATACAGTCTTTGTCAAGCTTGACCAAGACCGTATAGGTCGGAACATTGTGAGTGGCAGTGGGTTCAATAAAAGTACTCATGGTGTCAGAGTGCTTAGCAGAAAAGCACTCACATAAAGATAATCACTAAAATGAGAATTCAAAAAGAATTTCACATTTTAAGTGAAAGTAGCCGAATTGAAAGCATAGATGACTTAGAAAATGTTTCCAGTTTGACCATTTTTAAATTTAAATTTTTAATTTACTTTGAAGTCACTTTAAATTTTACCTTTAGTGAATAACCCCTTTAGTGGCATATAATAATATATCTGTAAAGAAGAACCAGCATGTATCTGAAGCCCTCCATTACTTCACTTCTGGTGTATTAAGATAAGTAAACCTTCCGGGAGTATGTTATATGTTGTAGTGTCCATTTGAAGACATTGTAGTTAAGGTTGCGAAAGGCTATTAATAGTTTAGCCTCTGATATCGGCAGAGTGACCTGTAAGAAATTGCTTGGCTTGTAAATGCTCTCCTGGATGTGGAACACTAATATAGTTGACGAGACGACAATGAAAAAGCACACAAAGTCAATCAAATGCAACCTTTCGCTGCATTTATTACACAGGTCTAAAAAAAATAATATAAAAAGGCCAGGATTTGACTGACAGCAACGATACAATTACGGTATATTACTCAAGGATCCAACCATGCGTGCAATGTGTCTTACATTTTCTTAAATGGATTTGTTAAATTTTGATATGTTTTATCCAACTCTTCATTGCTGTAGTTTGAGCACAGTATTTTTGACAATTGCAGTAAAACAAAATGCCATTAACCATATGGGCATAATCAGTGATGTTTATCTGATACCCCTGTAGACACAGTTAGCACAGGATCCAAGTGTGGATTACCCTTTTTAACTATTTGTCTGCTGGCTGCTATTGCCAGATCCATTAAGTGGAAATGAATCACCAAAGGCTAAGGTTTTCAATGGAAAATATAGGCTTCCGATTGGTTATTCAAAACTGTATTTATCGGCTTCTGATAAGTCTTTAACGATGGAATTTAAAATCAATCAAATTGATGAAAGGCTTACCGGAAGTCAATAAACTGCTGATAATACGTACCGGCTCTATTTAAATCGAGACTTTAATTAGCAAAAATCTCACACACATATAGATACAGGGCCGAACTGGCCCACCGGTATACCGGGAAATTTCCAGGAGGGAGACCTGTTATGTCTTTGCTCTGCTCCCCCACCCTCGCACGCTACTTAATGAGACCGGTCTCATTAAGCTGCACGGTGGGGAGCAGAGCAGAGACAGCACAGCTCCCTACATGCGCCACCAGCCACCTGCCCTCTACGGTCACCCAGCATGCCGCCTGTCTGCACAATCCTCTGGCCGGTCGCAATAATGTGTGTGTCAGTCTGTCATGGTGTGTGTGTGTGTCTGTCTGTCTGTCATGGTGTGTGTGTGTGTGTGTGTGTCTGTCTGTCATGGTGTGTGTGTGTGTGTGTGTCTGTCTGTCATGGTGTGTGTGTGTGTGTGTGTGTGTCTGTCTGTCATGATGTGTGTGTGTCTGTCTGTGTCATGGTATGTGTGTGTCATGGTGTGTGTGTCTGTCATGGTGTGTGTGTCTGTCATGGTATGTGTGTCTGTCATGTGGATGTGTGTATGTCATGTGGATGTGTGTATGTCATGTGGATGTGTGTATGTCATGTGGATGTGTGTGTGTGTGTCTGTCTGTCGTGGTGTGTGTGTGTCTGTCTGTCATGGTATATGTATGTGTCAAGGTGTGTGTATGTGTGTGTGTCTGTTTAGGTTACAAGACCCTTTCCATTGGCAAGGGAATAGTGTTTTTACTCACCTTTTTTTTTCCCCATCGCTGTGCTGGTCTCCCCTTGACTGGCCATGCCTCTATGGCTGAGATCATAAAGCTTGATGATCTCAGCCAATCCAATGTTTTGCCATAGGATTGGCTGCAAAACGCTACACCAATCAGCATCTCCTCATAGAGATGCATTGCATTGAATCAATGTATCTCTATGGGGAACGTTCAGTGCCTCCATGCACAGGAAGCACCTCTAGTGACCATCTCTGAAAAGTCAGTGTTTACGAAAAGCCTGCAGGGACAGGCTATAGACACCAGAACTACTACAGTAAGCTGTGTGTGTGTGTGTGTGTGTGTGTGTGTGCCTGCTAGTGAGTGAGCTTGCTTGTGTGTGTGTGTGCCTGCTAGTAAATGAGTTTGTGTTTGTGTGCCTGCTAGTGAGTGAGCTTGTGTGTGTGTGCCTGCTAGTGAGTGAGCTTGTGTGTGTGTGCCTGCTAGTGAGTGAGCCTGTGTGTGTGTGCGCACCTGCTAGTGAGTGAGCCTGTGTGTGTGTGTGCACCTGCTAGTGAGTGAGCTTGTGTGTGTACGTGTGTCATTTGTTATAGCTCTACTAATCAGTGCATACCGCTCATGAATTCTGTCAGATTGTTTTGGAACAGTTTGGTAAAGCCTGAGGTTCTCCACTGCATATAAAACCAGATCCCTCTAAAGCGAGGGTTTAAAAGCATTTCATCATATCTGTTCCATTGTAGGTGTGGCATTGTGCCAATGACTCATTCGCAGGTAAAAGTAAAGGGTGGCCACAGAATATCTAGACCATGTTTATTACAAACTTTTCTGTAGAGAACATGTGTGTGTCAGTGAGCTTTTCTGTATGGAACATGTGTGTGTCAGTGAACATTTGTATAACAGTAAGCTTGTCTGTAGTGATCTTGTGTGTTAGTGAGCTTGTCTGTAGAAGGATGTGTGCATCAGTGAGCTTTTCTGTAGTGAGCGTGTGTGTGTGTGACAGTGATCTTGTCTGTAGAAAGCTTGTGCGTGTCAGATTATGTCTGTACTACTTATTTGAATAGCTGACAATAGTAAATATTCCTAAAGATAAAACAAATTAGGACACATAATAGTGCAATATCGCCTGTATACAATTTTAAAGTGCAAAAAGTGGATGAAATTTCACTCACAACCCGGAAGCGGAAATATCACACGAACGCACGAACCGACTGCAGCAAGTAAGCGCCAATTATAGATCATTTAAAAGGACACTTACGACCAGCAACATATCAGCAACTAAGGAAGCCTCTGAACGAAGTGAAACATGTTTTGCACTACTAAGGACTATTCCAAAGACTTACCTTCAAACTGTAAGGTCTTGATTTTATTTAAAGTTACTTGTGCACTTTTAATAAAGCACTTTATTCTCCTACTTACCTTTGAGAGGATATCTCATTACTTGAAACCTCCTGGTAGTATAAAGAAGGGAGTGGGAACCTTGCTATCCCACAGAGCTGGAAGTCTGAGCCTTGTGAGTGAAATTCCATCCCCTTTTTGCACTTTTAAAATGTATACAGGCGATATTGCACTATTATGTGTCCTACTTTGTTTTATCTTTAGGAATATTTCCTATTGTCAGCTATTCAAATAAGAAGATACTCCACCTTATACTGTATTTATATTTAGGTTTGTTGTGAGGATAAAGGGAAACTCACTAAGGTGTTTGAGTATCTGTTATTTCTTGTGTGTCTCACTGGGATACTATTATTATTCACTTTATGTCTGTACTACGTTTGTGTGTATACCAATAAGCTTGTCTGTGTGTGTCAGTGAGATTGTCTGTCAGTCAGCCTATCAGCATGCATTTGTGAGCTTGTGTTTTTATGTCAATGAGCTTATGTATATCAGTGAGATTGTCTGTGTCTGCATGTGGGTATTCTTACAGTATAATTAAACTTTTTACTCTGAAAGGACCAATATTTTATATTAGAAAAAGAAAAAAAATATATATATATATATTTATATTTTACTCAATTATCTGGGGTGTCAATTTACAATATCAAAGAAGAACTCTCAAACATAATAAAGTTCATTAGTGACTCCTGTTGGCAGCTTTTGAATCATGAATGATCAATGTGTATCTGCACATAAAAAATGGAACAAATAGAAAACTAAAAATGGTAGAAGACACATAAACCATATAGGTTTATAGCAGGGATATGTTGCATACCATATTTCCTGATTCCTCTTCTGCAACTGTCACTCGTCTAATACTATCCTTACCTTTTTGTGTCATTTACCCCACTCCCTCTAGCATGTAAGCTAATTGAGCAGGGCTCTCAACCCCTCTGTTGCTGTGTGTCCAACTTGTCTGGTTACAACTACATGTCTGTTCGTCCACCCATTGTAAAGCGCTGCGGAATTTGATTGCGATATATAAATATCATAATAATAATAAAAATAATAATTTATTTATTTAAGGGAAATACAAACAGAACACTTACCTCAATAGGAGGAACTTCAATGACTTTGTCCACATTCAATAGAGACAGTGGCACATACCATAGAGTTGCTCTGTTTGTTAGTCTCTTGGCACCTAAGCAAAACAAAATACACATTAAAACAATACCATGGGTATTCTTCCTTAACAATGATTGACGTATTATGATGCATACATTTGTAGATATTAATGTTCTGTTACCATAACGAGACAGTATAATAATCATATAACATAGCACTGAGCATAATAAAGAAACAATATTACAATTTGATGGTGGATAACTTGGTTTTATGTTATGGCATTTCCCATAATTGAGCAATACGGTAAAATTATTAGGCTACCATGTTCTACCACGTATGTGTTCATGGACAATCTCCAAGCAATCTCCACCTCCAGTTTGGTATTTTTTGATTTCTTCCTGGATTACCAAGATATCAATGTGTGTGTTAAAGGCACACTCCAAGCATCATAACCATTAAAGCTCATTGTAGTAGTTATGGGGCAAAAAGTGCCTGGGTGTCATCCCGTTGGATGAATCAAACAATTTTTGAACGGTCTAATAAAAACCGGGGCATTCCTGGCATCTGAAACCCAACCTTTCTGGAAATACACTTCTGTGTAAGATTTGGATGGCATGTTAAGAGAGGATGAGTGTGCTGGTTAGCCCATGGCTTTTACCTTATCATCGCTGCCCAAATTCTGCATTTAGTCAACAGACTCTGCACAAACAAGTGTCATCGTCATTCATTGCCAACTGTACGAATACAATCAGCTGTAGTTGTCATTGTGCATTGAGTGCCACTTTAACTGTTAAACCTTTGCCATCCCAAAAAAACAAACACCTAGGTTTTTTCATAAAACTCAAGGCAGACAATTCTATATCTTTTTGATGCTCTTTATGCTCTATATTAATATTTATATCCATGTTTTCTATATCCTAATTTTTCTTATTGGATGACATTTATAACTGTGCTGTAATAAAAAGGTCAACACATCAACATCACATCAACACATAACATACATAACATCACAAACTAAGCTCAAACGACAATCCTTTGCATTTGCTATTTTTGTTTATTGTGTAGAAACAATGTCAAGAGCAGAAGCAAGATCTGTAATGAATGAGGAATGCATATCAAGTCCCCCGGACCTCATTTTTTTCCTCTTAACACAAAACACAGGTTCTGATTGTTTAACAGTTTGCAATAATCCTGCAATTTAATCACAAGAGTGGGGTGTGCTACAGGTTGGAGATTAAATAAATATATGCAGCACTCTGGTATATTATGCTGTTTCTTCACACATACTTGTAAAACACAGATCAGACTCATACATACAACTTTATTATGCATGAAGAGACATTTATAAAGCTGCTTTATGCATGATCACACATACACAAACATTGGCCATGTTATACAGAATCTAGGTCAAACACTGCTCCCTGTGCTAAGCTGTTGGATCAGATTGTAAATTGAAAGATCAAATGAAACTCTGGTACTTAAAAATATATATATTTTTAAAGTAATGAAAAAAAAATAGATTTTTGGATAGAGTTGTGGCAACCACAAGTTATTTAACAATGTGATAGCCATAAGATTACCATGGTTAGTACACATTTTAATTAATCTAAATCCGCAGGATATGGTAGGAAGTCAGGTGTTGTACCATTTAGTTTATATTGGATACTATCTTGTAATTATTATGATCCCCCTCCCCTTTGCCTGGGAGAGCATGTATTTTTAGTGGCATGGATCCAAAAGGCACTGGAAAAACTCTTTAGACATCCCTTTCTTAAAGCGACTCAGTCACTTCTCAGCATTTCATAAGGATTATACTTCAGCGTTCTGATTTTCCATGAAACTCCAATGCAATTTACAGAGACCATAAGACAAAGTACGGTAGATGCTGCGTTGTCTTAAGGGCAAGCCTGAGGTTGACAAAAGGTGGAGCTACTGTCAACTTTTGTCCAATCCAATGAGCTGTCACAAGTGACAGCCATGCAATTCAGGCCTTGTCTTGCTCATCGAGAGATATGATCTCTGGAGGCTCCCATTTTCTCGGGCTATCTTCCATAGACCTCAGTGCTGTACTCTCCTTAGTACAGCATTGCCACTGCTCCTGGCAAATTAAATGCCAGGAGCAAAAGAAGGTCTCCAAGAAGATGGAGAAGAAGGTGCTAACCGAGAAGGACGGCTTCAAGTAAGTAAACGTACCTTCCACTGCACTCGGCAGCCATCTGGAGATGTCATCTTCTGGGTCTGTGCAAAATATGTCAGATAAGCTTTAAGTCAAAGGACGGAACCTTGTGTGGTAAAAGTTGCCGTAGCTCCTCCACTTTAAGGTTCGGCATATTGTGCATTCAGATATTTTCTCTTCTTAGCCTGGTGGTTTCAGGTGGCTA